>NC_068423.1:22500-622500 GCF_023373465.1 Oncorhynchus keta
TCGGGACTTAAAAACTGTGACCCGGACATGCCAATTTGCGCCATTCTGGAAAGGACCCCGAAAATAATTTTTAACCATTTTCAAAAAAAAGATTTTTTTTTTTTTTTTTTCGGGACTTAAAAACTGTGACCCCGGACATGCCAATTTGCGCCATTCTGGAAAGGACCCCGAAAATAATTTTTAACCATTTTCAAAAAAGTTTTTTTTTTTTTTTTTTCGGGACTTAAAAACTGTGACCCGGACATGCCGAATTTGCGCCATTCTGGAAAGGACCCCGAAAATAATTTTTAACCATTTTCAAAAAAATTTTTTTTTTTTTTTTCGGGACTTAAAAACTGTGACCCGGACATGCCGAATTTGCGCCATTCTGGAAAGGACCCGAAAATAATTTTTAACCATTTTCAAAAAAGTTTTTTTTTTTTTTCGGGACTTAAAAACGGTTTTGCGCCATTCTGGAAAGGACCCCGAAAATAATTTTTAACCATTTTCAAAAAAGTTTTTTTTTTTTTTTTTTTCGGGACTTAAAAACTGTGACCCCGGACATGCCGAATTTGCGCCATTCTGGAAAGGACCCCGAAAATAATTTTTAACCATTTTTCAAAAAGTTTTTTTTTTTTTTTTTTTTTTTTCGGGACTTAAAAACTGTGACCAAAAAAGTTTTTTTTTTTTTCGGGACTTAAAAACTGTGACCCCGGACATGCCGAATTTGCGCCATTCTGGAAAGGACCCCGAAAATAATTTTTAACCATTTTCAAAAAAGTTTTTTTTTTTTTTTTTTTCGGGACTTAAAAACTGTGACCCCGGACATGCCGAATTTGCGCCATTCTGGAAAGGACCCCGAAAATAATTTTTAACCATTTTCACAAAAAAGTTTTTTTTTTTTTTTTTTTTCGGGACTTAAAAACTGTGACCCGGACATGCCGAATTTGCGCCATTCTGGAAAGGACCCCGAAAATAATTTTTAACCATTTTCACAAAAAAGTTTTTTTTTTTTTTTTTTTTTTCGGGACTTAAAAACTGTGACCCCGGACATGCCAATTTGCGCCATTCTGGAAAGGACCCCGAAAATAATTTTTAACCATTTTCACAAAAAGTTTTTTTTTTTTTTTTTTTCGGGACTTAAAAACTGTGACCCCGGACATGCCGAATTTGCGCCATTCTGGAAAGGACCCCGAAAATAATTTTTAACCATTTTCAAAAAAGTTTTTTTTTTTTGGGACTTAAAAACGGTGACCCGGACATGCCAATTTGCGCCATTCTGGAAAGGACCCCGAAAATAATTTTTAACCATTTTCAAAAAAGTTTTTTTTTTTTTTTTTTTTTCGGGACTTAAAAACTGTGACCCCGGACATGCCAATTTGCGCCATTCTGGAAAGGACCCCGAAAATAATTTTTAACCATTTTCAAAAAAGTTTTTTTTTTTTTTTTTTTTTTCGGGACTTAAAAACTGTGACCCCGGACATGCCTAATTTGCGCCATTCTGGAAAGGACCCCCAAAATAATTTTTAACCATTTTCAAAAAAAAGTTTTTTTTTTTTTTTTTTCGGGACTTAAAAACTCTGACCCCGGACATTGGCAATTTGCGCCATTCTGGAAAGGACCCCGAAAATAATTTTTAACCCTTTTCCAAAAAAAGTTTTTTTTTTTTTTTTCGGGACTTAAAAACTGTGACCCCGGACATGCCAATTTGCGCCATTCTGGAAAGGACCCCGAAAATAATTTTTAACCATTTTCAAAAAAGTTTTTTTTTTTTTTTTTCGGGACTTAAAAACTGTGACCCCGGACATGCCGAATTTGCGCCATTCTGGAAAGGACCCCGAAAATAATTTTTAACCATTTTCAAAAAAGTTTTTTTTTTTTTTTTTTTCGGGACTTAAAAACTGTGACCCCGGACATGCCAATTTGCGCCATTCTGGAAAGGACCCCGAAAATAATTTTTAACCATTTTCAAAAAAAAGTTTTTTTTTTTTTTCGGGACTTAAAAACTGTGACCCCGGACATGCCAATTTGCGCCATTCTGGAAAGGACCCAAAAAATAATTTTTAACCATTTTCAAAAAAGTGATTTTTTTTTTTTTTCGGGACTTAAAAACTGTGACCCCGGACATGCCAATTTGCGCCATTCTGGAAAGGACCCCGAAAATAATTTTTAACCATTTTCAAAAAAGATTTTTTTTTTTTTTTTTTTCGGGACTTAAAAACTGTGACCCCGGACATGCCGAATTTGCGCCATTGGAAAATAATTTTTAACCAAAATAATTTTTAACCATTTTCAAAAAAGTGATTTGCGCCATTCTGGAAAGGACCCCGAAAAAATTTTTTTTTTTTTTTTTTCGGGACTTAAAAACTGTGACCCCGGACATGCCGAATTTGCGCCATTCTGGAAAGGACCCCGAAAATAATTTTTAACCATTTTCAAAAAAAAGTTTTTTTTTTTTTTTTTTTTTCGGGACTTAAAAACTGTGACCCCGGACATGCCAATTTGCGCCATTCTGGAAAGGACCCCGAAAATAATTTTTAACCATTTTCAAAAAAGTTTTTTTTTTTTTTTTTTTTTTTTTTTCGGGACTTAAAAACTGTGACCCCGGACATGCCGAATTTGCGCCATTCTGGAAAGGACCCCGAAAATAATTTTTAACCATTTTCGCAAAAAAGTGATTTTTTTTTTTTTTTTTTTTCGGGACTTAAAAACTGTGACCCGGACATGCCGAATTTGCGCCATTCTGGAAAGGACCCCGAAAATAATTTTTAACCATTTTCAAAAGTTTTTTTTTTTTTTTTTTTTTCGGGATTAAAAACTGTGACCCCGGTGACCCCGGACATGCCGAATTTGCGCCATTCTGGAAAGGACCCCGAAAATAATTTTTAACCATTTTCAAAAAAGTGTTTTTTTTTTTTTTTCGGGACTTAAAAACTGTGACCCGGACATGCCAATTTGCGCCATTCTGGAAAGGACCCGAAAATAATTTTTAACCATTTTCAAAAAAAGTTTTTTTTTTTTTTTTCGGGACTTAAAAACTGTGACCCCGGACATGCCAATTTGCGCCATTCTGGAAAGGACCCCGAAAATAATTTTTAACCATTTTCAAAAAAAGTTTTTTTTTTTTTTTTTCGGGACTTAAAAACTGTGACCCCGGACATGCCAATTTGCGCCATTCTGGAAAGGACCCGAAAATAATTTTTAACCATTTTCAAAAAAGTTTTTTTTTTTTTTTTCGGGACTTAAAAACTGTGACCCCGGACATGCCAATTTGCGCCATTCTGGAAAGGACCCCGAAAATAATTTTTAACCATTTTTTCAAAAAAGTTTTTTTTTTTTTTTTTTTTTCGGGACTTAAAAACTGTGACCCCGGACATGCCGAATTTGCGCCATTCTGGAAAGGACCCCGAAAATAATTTTTAACCATTTTCAAAAAAAGTTTTTTTTTTTTTTCGGGACTTAAAAACTGTGACCCCGGACATGCCGAATTTGCGCCATTCTGGAAAGGACCCCGAAAATAATTTTTAACCATTTTCAAAAAAGTTTTTTTTTTTTTTTTCGGGACTTAAAAACTGTGACCCCGGACATGCCATTCTGGAAAATTTGCGCCATTCTGGAAAGGACCCCGAAAATAATTTTTAACCATTTTCACAAAAATAATTTTTTTTTTTTTTTTCGGGACTTAAAAACGGTGACCCCGGACATGCCGAATTTGCGCCATTCTGGAAAGGACCCGAAAATAATTTTTAACCATTTTCAAAAAAGTTTTTTTTTTTTTTTTTTTTTTTTTCGGGACTTAAAAACTGTGACCCCGGACATGCCGAATTTGCGCCATTCTGGAAGGACCCGAAAATAATTTTTAACCATTTTCAAAAAAGTTTTTTTTTTTTTTTTCGGGACTTAAAAACTGTGACCCCGGACATGCCAATTTGCGCCATTCTGGAAAGGACCCCGAAAATAATTTTTAACCATTTTCAAAAAAGTTTTTTTTTTTTTTTTTTTTCGGGACTTAAAAACTGTGACCCCGGACATGCCGAATTTGCGCCATTCTGGAAAGGACCCCGAAAATAATTTTTAACCATTTCAAAAAAAAGTTTTTTTTTTTTTTTTCGGGACTTAAAAACTGTGACCCCGGACATGCCAATTTGCGCCATTCTGGAAAGGACCCGAAAATAATTTTTAACCATTTTCAAAAGTGTTTTTTTTTTTTTTTTTTCGGGACTTAAAAACTGTGACCCCGGACATGCCAATTTGCGCCATTCTGGAAAGGACCCCGAAAATAATTTTTAACCATTTTTCAAAAAAGTTTTTTTTTTTTTTTTTTCGGGACTTAAAAACTGTGACCCGGACATGCCGAATTTGCGCCATTCTGGAAAGGACCCCGAAAATAATTTTTAACCATTTTCAAAAAAAAAAATTTTTTTTTTTTTTTCGGGACTTAAAAACTGTGACCCCGGACATGCCGAATTTGCGCCATTCTGGAAAGGACCCCGAAAATAATTTTTAACCATTTTCAAAAAAGTTTTTTTTTTTTTTTTTCGGGACTTAAAAACTGTGACCCGGACATGCCAATTTGCGCCATTCTGGAAAGGACCCCGAAAATAATTTTTAACCATTTTCACAAAAAAAAGTTTTTTTTTTTTTTTTTTTTCGGGACTTAAAAACTGTGACCCCGGACATGCCGAATTTGCGCCATTCTGGAAAGGACCCCGAAAATAATTTTTAACCATTTTCAAAAAAAAGTTTTTTTTTTTTTTTTTTTCGGGACTTAAAAACTGTGACCCCGGACATGCCGAATTTGCGCCATTCTGGAAAGGACCCCGAAAATAATTTTTAACCATTTTCAAAAAAAAAGTTTTTTTTTTTTTTTTGGACTTAAAAACGGTGACCCCGGACATGCCGAATTTGCGCCATTCTGGAAAGGACCCCGAAAATAATTTTTAACCATTTTCAAAAAAGTTTTTTTTTTTTTTTTTTTTTTCGGGACTTAAAAACTGTGACCCCGGACATGCCGAATTTGCGCCATTCTGGAAAGGACCCCGAAAATAATTTTTAACCATTTTCAAAAAAGTTTTTTTTTTTTTTTTTTCGGGACTTAAAAACTGTGACCCCGGACATGCCAATTTGCGCCATTCTGGAAAGGACCCCGAAAATAATTTTTAACCATTTTCAAAAAAGTTTTTTTTTTTTTTTTTTTCGGGACTTAAAAACTGTGACCCGGACATGCCAATTTGCGCCATTCTGGAAAGGACCCCGAAAATAAAACCATTTTAATTTTTAACCATTTTCAAAAAAGTGTTTTTTTTTTTTTTCGGGACTTAAAAACTGTGACCCCGGACATGCCGAATTTGCGCCATTCTGGAAAGGACCCCGAAAATAATTTTTAACCATTTTCAAAAAAGTTTTTTTTTTTTTTTTTTTTTTTTCGGGACTTAAAAACTGTGACCCCGGACATGCCGAATTTGCGCCATTCTGGAAAGGACCCCGAAAATAATTTTTAACCATTTTCAAAAAAGTTTTTTTTTTTTTTTTTTTCGGGACTTAAAAACTGTGACCCCGGACATGCCAATTTGCGCCATTCTGGAAAGGACCCCGAAAATAATTTTTAACCATTTTCAAAAAAAAGTTTTTTTTTTTTTTTTTTTTCGGGACTTAAAAACTGTGACCCCGGACATGCCAATTTGCGCCATTCTGGAAAGGACCCCGAAAATAATTTTTAACCATTTTCAAAAAGTTTTTTTTTTTTTTTTTTTTTTCGGGACTTAAAAACTGTGACCCCGGACATGCCAATTTGCGCCATTCTGGAAAGGACCCCGAAAATAATTTTTAACCATTTTCACAAAAAGAAAATAATTTTTTTTTTTTTTTTTTTTTTTTCGGGACTTAAAAACTGTGACCCGGACATGGACATGCCATTTGCGCCATTCTGGAAAGGACCCCGAAAATAATTTTTAACCATTTTCAAAAAAGTGATTTTTTTTTTTTTTTTTTTTTCGGGACTTAAAAACTGTGACCCCGGACATGCCAATTTGCGCCATTCTGGAAAGGACCCCGAAAATAATTTTTAACCATTTTCAAAAAAGTTTTTTTTTTTTTTTTTTTTTTCGGGACTTAAAAACTGTGACCCGGACATGCCAATTTGCGCCATTCTGGAAAGGACCCCGAAAATAATTTTTAACCATTTTCAAAAAGTGTTTTTTTTTTTTTTTTCGGGACTTAAAAACTGTGACCCCGGACATGCCGAATTTGCGCCATTCTGGAAAGGACCCCGAAAATAATTTTTAACCATTTTCAAAAAAGTTTTTTTTTTTTTTTTTTTTCGGGACTTAAAAACTGTGACCCCGGACATGCCAATTTGCGCCATTCTGGAAAGGACCCCGAAAATAATTTTTAACCATTTTCAAAAAAAACTGTTTTTTTTTTTTTTTTTTCGGGAAAACTGTGACCCCGGACATGCCAATTTGCGCCATTCTGGAAAGGACCCCGAAAATAATTTTTAACCATTTTTCAAAGTTTTTTTTTTTTTTTTTTTTTTTTTTTTTCGGGACTTAAAAACTGTGACCCCGGACATGCCGAATTTGCGCCATTCTGGAAAGGACCCGAAAATAATTTTTAACCATTTTCAAAAAAGTTTTTTTTTTTTTTTTTTTCGGGACTTAAAAACTGTGACCCGGACATGCCAATTTGCGCCATTCTGGAAAGGACCCCGAAAATAATTTTTAACCATTTTCAAAAAAGTTTTTTTTTTTTTTTTTTCGGGACTTAAAAACTGTGACCCCGGACATGCCGAATTTGCGCCATTCTGGAAAGGACCCCGAAAATAATTTTTAACCATTTTCAAAAAGTTTTTTTTTTTTTTTTTTTTTTTTCGGGACTTAAAAACTGTGACCCCGGACATGCCAGGACCCCGAAAAAATAATTTTTAACCATTTTCAAAAAAGTTTTTTTTTTTTTTGCGCCATTCTGGAAAGGACCCCGAAAATAATTTTTAACCATTTTCAAAAAGTTTTTTTTTTTTTTTTCGGGACTTAAAAACTGTGACCCCGGACATGCCAATTTGCGCCATTCTGGAAAGGACCCGAAAATAATTTTTAACCATTTTCAAAAAGTTTTTTTTTTTTTTTTTTTTTTTTTCGGGACTTAAAAACTGTGACCCCGGACATGCCAATTTGCGCCATTCTGGAAAGGACCCGAAAATAATTTTTAACCATTTTTTCAAAAAAGTTTTTTTTTTTTTTTTTTTTTTTTCGGGACTTAAAAACTGTGACCCGGACATGCCAATTTGCGCCATTCTGGAAAGGACCCCGAAAATAATTTTTAACCATTTTTTTTTTTTTTTTTTTTTTTTTTTTTCGGGACTTAAAAACTGTGACCCGGACATGCCGAATTTGCGCCATTCTGGAAAGGACCCGAAAATAATTTTTAACCATTTTCAAAAAGTTTTTTTTTTTTTTTTTTTTTCGGGACTTAAAAACTGTGACCCCGGACATGCCGAATTTGCGCCATTCTGGAAAGGACCCCGAAAATAATTTCGGGACTTAAAAACTGTGACCCCGGACATGCCAATTTGCGCCATTCTGGAAAGGACCCCGAAAATAATTTTTAACATTTTCAAAAAAGTTTTTTTTTTTTTTTTTTCGGGACTTAAAAACTGTGACCCCGGACATGCCAATTTGCGCCATTCTGGAAAGGACCCCGAAAATAATTTTTAACCATTTTTCAAAAAGTTTTTTTTTTTTTTTTTTTTTTCGGGACTTAAAAACTGTGACCCCGGACATGCCGAATTTGCGCCATTCTGGAAAGGACCCGAAAATAATTTTTAACCATTTTCAAAAAAGTTTTTTTTTTTTTTTTTCGGGACTTAAAAACTGTGACCCCGGACATGCCGAATTTGCGCCATTCTGGAAAGGACCCGAAAATAATTTTTAACCATTTTCAAAAGTGTTTTTTTTTTTTTTTTTTTTTTTCGGGACTTAAAAACTGTGACCCCGGACATGCCAATTTGCGCCATTCTGGAAAGGACCCGAAAATAATTTTTAACCATTTTCAAAAAAGTTTTTTTTTTTTTTCGGGACTTAAAAACTGTGACCCGGACATGCCAATTTGCGCCATTCTGGAAAGGACCCGAAAATAATTTTTAACCATTTTCAAATTTTTTTTTTTTTTTTTTTTTTTTTTTTTCGGGACTTAAAAACTGTGACCCCGGACATGCCGAATTTGCGCCATTCTGGAAAGGACCCCGAAAATAATTTTTAACCATTTTCAAAAAAAGTGTTTTTTTTTTTTTTTTTCGGGACTTAAAAACTGTGACCCCGGACATGCCAATTTGCGCCATTCTGGAAAGGACCCCGAAAATAATTTTTAACCATTTTCAAAAAAAGTTTTTTTTTTTTTTTTTTTTTTTTTTTCGGGACTTAAAAACTGTGACCCCGGACATGCCGAATTTGCGCCATTCTGGAAAGGACCCCGAAAATAATTTTTAACCATTTTCAAAAAAAAGTTTTTTTTTTTTTTTTTTTTTCGGGACTTAAAAACTGTGACCCCGGACATGCCAATTTGCGCCATTCTGGAAAGGACCCCGAAAATAATTTTTAACCATTTTCAAAAAAAAAAAGTGTTTTTTTGCGCCATTTTTTAACCATTTTTTTTTTTTTGTTTTTCGGGACTTAAAAACTGTGACCCCGGACATGAAAATAATTTTTGCGCCATTCTGGAAAGGACCCGAAAATAATTTTTAACCATTTTCACAAAAAATTCTGGTTTTTTTTTTTTTTTTTTTCGGGACTTAAAAACTGTGACCCCGGACATGCCAATTTGGGCCATTCTGGAAAGGACCCCGAAAATAATTTTTAACCATTTTCACAAAAAAGTTTTTTTTTTTTTTTTTTTTTTCGGGACTTAAAAACTGTGACCCCGGACATGCCGAATTTGCGCCATTCTGGAAAGGACCCCGAAAATAATTTTTAACCATTTTCAAAAATTTTTTTTTTTTTTTTTTTTTTCGGGACTTAAAAACTGTGACCCCGGACATGCCAATTTGCGCCATTCTGGAAAGGACCCCGAAAATAATTTTTAACCATTTTCAAAAAGTTTTTTTTTTTTTTTTTTTTTTCGGGACTTAAAAACTGTGACCCCGGACATGCCGAATTTGCGCCATTCTGGAAAGGACCCCGAAAATAATTTTTAACCATTTTCAAAAAAAGTTTTTTTTTTTTTTTTTTTTCGGGACTTAAAAACTGTGACCCCGGACATGCCAATTTGCGCCATTCTGGAAAGGACCCCGAAAATAATTTTTAACCATTTTCAAAAGTTTTTTTTTTTTTTTTTTTTTTTTTTTTCGGGACTTAAAAACTGTGACCCGGACATGCCAAAAAAGTTTTTTGCGCCATTCTGGAAAGGACCCCGAAAATAATTTTTAACCATTTTCAAAAAAGTTTTTTTTTTTTTTTTTTTCGGGACTTAAAAACTGTGACCCCGGACATGCCAATTTGCGCCATTCTGGAAAGGACCCGAAAATAATTTTTAACCATTTTCAAAAAAGTTTTTTTTTTTTTTTTTCGGGACTTAAAAACTGTGACCCCGGACATGCCGAATTTGCGCCATTCTGGAAAGGACCCCGAAAATAATTTTTAACCATTTTCAAAAAAAATTTTTTTTTTTTTTTTTTTTTTTCGGGACTTAAAAACTGTGACCCCGGACATGCCGAATTTGCGCCATTCTGGAGGACCCCGAAAATAATTTTTAACCATTTTCAAAAAAGTTTTTTTTTTTTTTTTTTTTTTCGGGACTTAAAAACTGTGACCCCGGACATGCCAATTTGCGCCATTCTGGAAAGGACCCCGAAAATAATTTTTAACCATTTTCAAAAGTTTTTTTTTTTTTTTTTTTTTTTTCGGGACTTAAAAACTGTGACCCCGGACATGCCGAATTTGAGCCATTCTGGAAAGGACCCGAAAATAATTTTTAACCATTTTCAAAAAAGTTTTTTTTTTTTTTTTTTTTTCGGGACTTAAAAACTGTGACCCCGGACATGCCAATTTGCGCCATTCTGGAAAGGACCCCGAAAATAATTTTTAACCATTTTCAAAAGTTTTTTTTTTTTTTTTTTTTTTTTTCGGGACTTAAAAACTGTGACCCCGGACATGCCAATTTGCGCCATTCTGGAAAGGACCCGAAAATAAAAATAATTTTTAACCATTTTCAAAAAAAGTTTTTTTTTTTTTTTCGGGACTTAAAAACTGTGACCCGGACATGCCGAATTTGCGCCATTCTGGAAAGGACCCCGAAAATAATTTTTAACCATTTTCAAAAAAGTTTTTTTTTTTTTTTTTTTTTTCGGGACTTAAAAACTGTGACCCCGGACATGCCGAATTTGCGCCATTCTGGAAAGGACCCCGAAAATAATTTTTAACCATTTTCAAAAAAAGTTTTTTTTTTTTTTTTTTCGGGACTTAAAAACTGTGACCCGGACATGCCGAATTTGCGCCATTCTGGAAAGGACCCCGAAAATAATTTTTAACCATTTTCAAAAAGTTTTTTTTTTTTTTTTTTTTTTTTTTTTTCGGGACTTAAAAACTGTGACCCCGGACATGCCGAATTTGCGCCATTCTGGAAAGGACCCCGAAAATAATTTTTAACCATTTTCAAAAAAGTTTTTTTTTTTTTTTTTTTTTTTCGGGACTTAAAAACTGTGACCCCGGACATGCCGAATTTGCGCCATTCTGGAAAGGACCCCGAAAATAATTTTTAACCATTTTCAAAAAAGTTTTTTTTTGGGACTTAAAAACTGTGACCCCGGACATGCCGAATTTGCGCCATTCTGGAAAGGACCCCGAAAATAATTTTTAACCATTTTCAAAAAAGTTTTTTTTTTTTTTTTTCGGGACTTAAAAACTGTGACCCCGGACATGCCGAATTTGCGCCATTCTGGAAAGGACCCCGAAAATAATTTTTAACCATTTTCAAAAAAGATTTTTTTTTTTTTTTTTCGGGACTTAAAAACTGTGACCCCGGACATGCCGAATTTGCGCCATTCTGGAAAGGACCCCGAAAATAATTTTTAACCATTTTCAAAAAAAAGTTTTTTTTTTTTTTTTTTTTTTTTTCGGGACTTAAAAACTGTGACCCCGGACATGCCGAATTTGCGCCATTCTGGAAAGGACCCCGAAAATAATTTTTAACCATTTTCAAAAAAAAGTTTTTTTTTTTTTTTTTTTTTTTCGGGACTTAAAAACTGTGACCCGGACATGCCGAATTTGCGCCATTCTGGAAAGGACCCGAAAATAATTTTTAACCATTTTCAAAAAAAGTTTTTTTTTTTTTTTTTTCGGGACTTAAAAACTGTGACCCCGGACATGCCGAATTTGCGCCATTCTGGAAAAGGACCCGAAAATAATTTTTAACCATTTTAAAAAAAAATTTTTTTTTTTTTTTTTTTCGGGACTTAAAAACTGTGACCCCGGACATGCCGAATTTGCGCCATTCTGGAAAGGACCCCGAAAATAATTTTTAACCATTTTCAAAAAGTGTTTTTTTTTTTTTTTTCGGGACTTAAAAACTGTGACCCCGGACATGCCAATTTGCGCCATTCTGGAAAGGACCCCGAAAATAATTTTTAACCATTTTCAAAAAAGTTTTTTTTTTTTTTTTTTTTTTTCGGGACTTAAAAACTGTGACCCCGGACATGCCAATTTGCGCCATTCTGGAAAGGACCCCGAAAATAATTTTTAACCATTTTCACAAAAAAGTTTTTTTTTTTTTTTTTTTTTTTTTGGGCCTTAAAAACTGTGACCCCGGACATGCCAATTTGCGCATTCTGGAAAGGACCCGAAAAAAATAATTTTTAACCATTTTCAAAAAAGTTTTTTTTTTTTTTTTTTTTTCGGGACTTAAAAACTGTGACCCTGGGACATGCCAATTTGCGCCATTCTGGAAAGGACCCCGAAAATAATTTTTAACCATTTTCAAAAAAAGTTTTTTTTTTTTTTTTTTCGGGACTTAAAAACTGTGACCCCGGACATGCCGAATTTGCGCCATTCTGGAAAGGACCCCGAAAATAATTTTTAACCATTTTCAAAAAAAAGTTTTTTTTTTTTTTTTTTCGGGACTTAAAAACTGTGACCCCGGACATGCCGAATTTGCGCCATTCTGGAAAGGACCCCGAAAATAATTTTTAACCATTTTCAAAAAAGTTTTTTTTTTTTTTTTTTTTTTTTTCGGGACTTAAAAACTGTGACCCCGGACATGCCGAATTTGCGCCATTCTGGAAAGGACCCCGAAAATAATTTTTAACCATTTTCAAAAAAGTTTTTTTTTTTTTTTTTCGGGACTTAAAAACTGTGACCCGGACATGCCGAATTTGCGCCATTCTGGAAAGGACCCCGAAAATAATTTTTAACCATTTTCAAAAAATTTTTTTTTTTTTTTTTTTTTTTTCGGGACTTAAAAACTGTGACCCCGGACATGCCAATTTGCGCCATTCTGGAAAGGACCCCGAAAATAATTTTTAACCATTTCAAAAAAAAATTTTTTTTTTTTTTTTTTCGGGACTTAAAAACGGTGACCCGGACATGCCAATTTGCGCCATTCTGGAAAGGACCCGAAAATAATTTTTAACCATTTTCAAAAAAAGTTTTTTTTTTTTTTTTTTCGGGACTTAAAAACTGTGACCCCGGACATGCCGAATTTGCGCCATTCTGGAAAGGACCCCGAAAATAATTTTTAACCATTTTCAAAAAAAATTTTTTTTTTTTTTTTTTTTTCGGGACTTAAAAACTGTGACCCCGGACATGCCGAATTTGCGCCATTCTGGAAAGGACCCCGAAAATAATTTTTAACCATTTTCAAAAAAGTTTTTTTTTTTTTTTTTTCGGGACTTAAAAACTGTGACCCCGGACATGCCGAATTTGCGCCATTCTGGAAAGGACCCGAAAATAATTTTTAACCATTTTCAAAAAAGTTTTTTTTTTTTTTTCGGGACTTAAAAACTGTGACCCCGGACATGCCGAATTTGCGCCATTCTGGAAAGGACCCCGAAAATAATTTTTAACCATTTTCCCAAAAAAGTGTTTTTTTTTTTTTTTTTTTTCGGGACTTAAAAACTGTGACCCCGGACATGCCGAATTTGCGCCATTCTGGAAAGGACCCCGAAAATAATTTTTAACCATTTTCAAAAAAGTTTTTTTTTTTTTTTTTTTTCGGGACTTAAAAACTGTGACCCCGGACATGCCGAATTTGCGCCATTCTGGAAAGGACCCCGAAAATAATTTTTAACCATTTTCAAAAAAGTTTTTTTTTTTTTTTTTCGGGACTTAAAAACTGTGACCCCGGACATGCCAATTTGCGCCATTCTGGAAAGGACCCGAAAATAATTTTTAACCATTTTCAAAAAAGTTTTTTTTTTTTTTTTTTTCGGGACTTAAAAACTGTGACCCCGGACATGCCGAATTTGCGCCATTCTGGAAAGGACCCCGAAAATAATTTTTAACCATTTTCAAAAAATTTTTTTTTTTTTTTTTTTTTCGGGACTTAAAAACTGTGACCCCGGACATGCCGAATTTGCGCCATTCTGGAAAGGACCCCGAAAATAATTTTTAACCATTTTCAAAAAAGTTTTTTTTTTTTTTTTCGGGACTTAAAAACTGTGACCCCGGACATGCCAATTTGCGCCATTCTGGAAAGGACCCGAAAATAATTTTTAACCATTTTCACAAAAAAGTTTTTTTTTTTTTTTTTCGGGACTAAAAACTGTGACCCCGGACATGCCGAATTTGCGCCATTCTGGAAAGGACCCCGAAAATAATTTTTAACCATTTTCAAAAAAGTTTTTTTTTTTTTTTTCGGGACTTAAAAACTGTGACCCGGACATGCCGAATTTGCGCCATTCTGGAAAGGACCCGAAAATAATTTTTAACCATTTTTCAAAAGTTTTTTTTTTTTTTTTTTTTTTTTCGGGACTTAAAAACTGTGACCCCGGACATGCCGAATTTGCGCCATTCTGGAAAGGACCCCGAAAATAATTTTTAACCATTTTCACAAAAAAGTTTTTTTTTTTTTTCGGGACTTAAAAACTGTGACCCCGGACATGCCGAATTTGCGCCATTCTGGAAAGGACCCGAAAATAATTTTTAACCATTTTCAAAAAAGTTTTTTTTTTTTTTTTTTTCGGGACTTAAAAACGGTGACCCCGGACATGCCAATTTGCGCCATTCTGGAAAGGACCCCGAAAATAATTTTTAACCATTTTTCAAAAAAGTTTTTTTTTTTTTTTTCGGGACTTAAAAACTGTGACCCCGGACATGCCAATTTGCGCCATTCTGGAAAGGACCCGAAAATAATTTTTAACCATTTTCAAAAAAGTTTTTTTTTTTTTTCGGGACTTAAAAACTGTGACCCCGGACATGCCAATTTGCGCCATTCTGGAAAGGACCCCGAAAATAATTTTTAACCATTTTCAAAAAAGTGTTTTTTTTTTTTTTTCGGGACTTAAAAACTGTGACCCCGGACATGCCGAATTTGCGCCATTCTGGAAAGGACCCCGAAAATAATTTTTAACCATTTTCACAAAAAAGTTTTTTTTTTTTTTTTTTCGGGACTTAAAAACGGTGACCCGGACATGCCGAATTTGCGCCATTCTGGAAAGGACCCCGAAAATAATTTTTAACCATTTTCAAAAAAGTTTTTTTTTTTTTTTTTTTTTCGGGACTTAAAAACTGTGACCCCGGACATGCCGAATTTGCGCCATTCTGGAAAGGACCCCGAAAATAATTTTTAACCATTTTCACAAAAAAGTTTTTTTTTTTTTTTTTTCGGGACTTAAAAACTGTGACCCCGGACATGCCAATTTGCGCCATTCTGGAAAGGACCCCGAAAAAATAATTTTTAACCATTTTCAAAAAAGTTTTTTTTTTTTTTTTTTTCGGGACTTAAAAACGGTGACCCTGGACATGCCGAATTTGCGCCATTCTGGAAAGGACCCCGAAAATAATTTTTAACCATTTTCAAAAAAAAGTTTTTTTTTTTTTTTCGGGACTTAAAAACTGTGACCCCGGACATGCCAATTTGCGCCATTCTGGAAAGGACCCCGAAAATAATTTTTAACCATTTTCAAAAAAGTGATTTTTTTTTTTTTTTTTTTTTTTTTCGGGACTTAAAAACTGTGACCCCGGACATGCCGAATTTGCGCCATTCTGGAAAGGACCCCGAAAATAATTTTTAACCATTTTCAAAAAAGTTTTTTTTTTTTTTTCGGGACTTAAAAACTGTGACCCCGGACATGCCGAATTTGCGCCATTCTGGAAAGGACCCCGAAAATAATTTTTAACCATTTTCAAAAAAAGTTTTTTTTTTTTTTTTTTCGGGACTTAAAAACGGTGACCCCGGACATGCCGAATTTGCGCCATTCTGGAAAGGACCCCGAAAATAATTTTTAACCATTTTCAAAAAAGTTTTTTTTTTTTTTTTCGGGACTTAAAAACGGTGACCCCGGACATGCCGAATTTGCGCCATTCTGGAAAGGACCCGAAAATAATTTTTAACCATTTTCACAAAAAAGTTTTTTTTTTTTTTTTTTCGGGACTTAAAAACGGTGACCCCGGACATGCCGAATTTGCGCCATTCTGGAAAGGACCCGAAAATAATTTTTAACCATTTTCACAAAAAAAAGTTTTTTTTTTTTTTTTCGGGACTTAAAAACGGTGACCCCGGACATGCCGAATTTGCGCCATTCTGGAAAGGACCCCGAAAATAATTTTTAACCATTTTCACAAAAAAGTGAAAAAAGTTTTTTTTTTCGGGACTTAAAAACGGTGACCCCGGACATGCCGAATTTGCGCCATTCTGGAAAGGACCCCGAAAATAATTTTTAACCATTTTCAAAAAAGTGATTTTTTTTTCGGGACGCGTCTATCTTTTGCCTTGCTTTTTTCCTTTCCTATCTCTCTAAAGAAAGTCCTCGTCCTTCCCTTCACCATTTCCCACCACTGTGCTCGTGTGTCAAAAAAAAGTCCTGTAGCGTCTGCCACTGGCTGAACTGCTCTCTGTACTGGCTAACTACTCTATCATCTTCTAGCAGGAGCAGTTCAATTTCCAGGGCCCTCTTCCCACAGTCACACCCGAGGTTAGTGAAAGGGTGCACGTCAGCATTACGTGATCTGAGAAGAAAGCAGGGGTTATTCTAGCATCAGTTGGGGACAGTCCCGGGTAAACAGATAGTCAATGCGAGAGGCTCTGGTGCCGTCACCACTGGTCCAGGTGAAGCCCTCCTCTCTTGGATGCAGGGTTTTAAAACAGTCCGTCAGTTTAAAATCCCTGCACAACCCTTGCAATAAAACACTTGACCTGTCTACCTTAAAATCCTCTCCTGCCCCTCTCCTGTCTGCTCTACTTAAAACACAATTAAAATCCCCACCCACCACTAGAGGATCCCTCCCTAGCATGTGGGACTGCAGGTCCTCTAAAAGTGCGCACCGGTCATGTTTATCATTAAAACCATATACGTTTAGCACGTTAAAATCCCTCCCCATAAAAGTACAATTGGCTAAAAGAGCACGCCCACCTACCACCACCGTGCTCCCCTTCACCACCACCTGTGGGGTCTTGATTAAAATGGCAACACCGTCGTTCTTGTTAAAATTTGAGCCACTCCAAAGGGAGGGCCCGTGCTGCCACTTATCCTCCCATTTGCTGTAAGAGGATAAAAAGGGTAGACCACACTCCTGTAATAAAAACACATCTGAGTTAAACCTTTCTAAAAAGGATAAAACCGACTGTGCTCTCATTTCTGTTTTTACGCTCCTTACATTTATTGTGGTGATTTTAAAAGCCATAAAAGGGGTGAGTAAAAACAGTGCCGAAAGAAAGGCTTTGAACAGTTAAAAGGGGGGTTATTTCTCTGGTGATTTCTCTCTCTCCCTCCGGGGTAAAGGGTGGGGGAAGGGAGAGGAGGTTAAAACTGGGTTTAAAAAGGAGACTTGATTGGGGGAGTTGGAGGGGAAGGTTCTAATTTCTTCCTCCCCCTGGGAGCTCTCCCATTCCACCTTCCCTTTTTTCTCCTCGCCCTGTTCGGGGTCGGAGAGCTCCTCCGCATTTCTTTTACGTGGGGGGAGGTGTTCCTCCAGAATCTCCCCCCCTTCTCCCATGTCTCCCGACTCTGTCTCCCTGGTGCTTTCCGACACCGTCCCTATAATGTCTGACCCACTTGGGGAGCTTTCGCTAAAGATCTCTCCAGAGCCGTCTTTCTCGGCCCTTTCTCCTTCAGGGGTCACATTAGTCTGGGGCAGGGGGGTTGGGGTGGGGAGGGTTTTGTCCTCTCCTCCCACTACTTCCACCACTGCTCCTTCAGCGCCCTCCACTACAGCCACCGGCTCCGCCACTACCTCCTCCACCACCACTACCACCTCCTCCACTACCACCTCGGCAACTGCCGCTTCGGCCCTCCGGCGCTCCGAAGCCCGGTCCGCGGCCGCCCACTCCCTCCTTCCGAACTTGGCCCTATTGGCCCAGGAGGAGGGGCAGTCGCGGATGAGGTGGGACCGCTCGCCACAGAGGTTGCACGACCTTCCGTTCGTGCATTCCTCGTAGCGGTGGCCCACCTCCCGGCACTTCATGCAGACCACCTTTTGACAGGCGTCTGCCAGGTGGCCATGTTCACCACACTTACGGCACAGCTTGGGCTGGTCCTGGTAGTGAACATGGCCCCTGTTCTCTCCGAGGACTATGGTGGATGGGATGGCTTTCAACCCACCATAGCCCCCAGGGTCCTCCCTTTGCTGGACAGTGACCCTCCAGGCCCCCGTCTAGATCTTTTACCTGGATCAAGGGCCCCTTTACGTTGCAGTACCTGTCCAGCCATACTGCAACGTCCTCCGGCTGTACGGTTTCGTTGTACATACGGACAATAACGGTTTTAATGCTATTGTCCGTCAGCTTGGTCACCTCGAACATTGCTGTGAGGGACCCCTGGGTGTTCAGGGAGTTCTGGAGTTTCCCCTGTGCTGGTGCACCTGTAGCCCTCCACCAAAACCACCACCTAACCCAGGACAAAAAAAAACAATGGTGAAACAATACAACAAAATGACAATAATTTTCAACAGAAATAAAACACAATTTTCCCGGGCGCCCTCCGGCCTACGATCACTTCTCCGATCAAGTGCAGCACTGTCAAAGTAACTACACTTGATCTGAGCCAAAAGGCCGAGAAGCGATAACCCACAAATGGAACCCTGCAACCGCCGGGCCCCCGGGGGTCTCGACAGACCTCAGCGGGTAGGCAAAAGCCGGCGGCTCCTCCCTCCCTCAGTCACTCACTCACTGGCATGTGTTTTTTGGAAAAAGTCACTAATGTATCTTTAAGTCACTATCCTGGCCCACCTCTGTCTGTCTGTCTGTCAATTTCTCTTGAAACAAGATAGCGGGCTCTGCAAGAAGCAAAACTCCTCCAAAAATACCTTGAACTCGGAAGTATTCCTCTCCACGGAAGTCTTTAGTAAAAGGCGAAAGGCTTGTGCGTAATGAAGAGAAACCAGAGTCGTATGGAAGTCAGAGGTCGGGGCCCGAGACACACTCTGTGCACTCTAGGCCGGGTTCCCGCGGGTGCTCCCGGAACCCACTCATCCAACTTTGAGGGCTGTGGATTAAAAGAAGAAGGTCACAGACACAGAGGTACAGCGAGACAGAGGTACAGAGAGAGAGAGACACACACACACACACAATCCTGGCCCAATTTTTTTAACAAAAATGGCGGGAAACGGGGGACCCCATTGAAGAGCGCTTCGCCTTTCTTTCAGTTTGAATATGTTTCTTCCCTTCTCTTCTTCTTCTGCTAGCTAGCTATTTACATAGCTTTGTGAATGATTATTTTTCCTTGACAACGGGAGAAAAGTGTTGCACCGTTCCCGGAGGTACTGCAATACCGGGTCGATGCGTGGAGCGGACGGAGCAAGCCCCATTTCCGACTCCCTGTTCGAAAAATCCATTTAATATGTAGTCCCCCGATGGGGGACGTATCAGATATTAAACTGATAAGAACAGATTTTTTTTTGAAAAAATAATTTATTTCGTTCCATACCATTCATTCTTTACAAAAACATAATTTGTCATTCTAACTCAAACAATTGTATATATTTTCTTTAACAAACACAAACCCCAAACAAAAACCTCAGGGGAGCATCTTCCCTCCCCTTCATCCTACAAACTACCTTTCCCTATCTCCCCATCATACTCTATCCTAATCATACTAATCTAAATCACACCCAGCCCTAAACCCCCCTTCCACCTCTCCCGGGCAGCATGCTGCCCCCACTTCCTCTCCTCCCTCTTCATCCTCCCTCTCAAATCTCCTTCCACCCTCCTCAATATTCCTTCCACCCCCCAATCTCTCCCTGTTTTGACAAAGTTCTGCCTGGCTTCCCACAGCCCCTGTTTAAAGAGACTTATGAGAAGCCAGAGCAGAAACCTATCCCTATCCGTACCTCTCGCTTTCCCTACACCTCTCTCTAACCTTGCCCACGTTAACACAAAATCACCTCTTACCAATCCCAACAACACCCGTGCCCTAGCCCATACTACTCCGGCAAAGGCACAGTCCCAAAAAGCATGACGCACAGTCTCCTCCCTGCCACAAGTGGATCTTGGACAGGTGGGGGATCGCGCCAAGCTATGCCGGTACATGATGGCTCGTACCGGCAAGCACTTGTGGAGGCTCAACCAATTCAGGTCCTTGAGCCTGTTGTCCAGGCCACGCGCCTGCACTCCCTCCCAGACCACTTCCGAGATGCCCGCTACAGGCGCAGGACTCCCTGCCTGCCTGACCTCCTCGTACAGGTGTCTGTGGTCTAAACCTACTCGGGCAACTTCAACCTCGGGGTGCGCACGCAGCCACTTGGCCGCATGACCAAAGTGCCACGGCAGCTGTTCCGCCCGAGGACCCGTGTTAGACCACACCATTACGCTTCTCGCCTGATACGAGAAGAACACCCGCAGGAGGTATCCGGACGGGTGTATCACTGGATGAGCAAGCTCCGTCAACAAGAACGAAACAAAAATTGCATCCAGTTTGAGGGGGAAATGTGGTATCCCCCTACCTCCCTCCCCGATGGGACAGAGCATGCGAGCCCTGGCGACCCACTCGTACCTGCCACCCCACATGAACTGAAACACGAGCCTCACTAGAGGCCTCCTCAGACAAGCAGATGTACGCCAAGTACAAAAGAGATGGCAATACATCCACCTTTAGGACCAGGACCTTGCCCATAAAAGACAAAGACCTAGCCTTCCACATTGCCAGCTTCCTCTGTACCACTGCGATACCCATGTTCCAGTTCAGCGTCGCTGAGCCAGAGGTCTCAAAATGGACCCCGAGAATCCTCAGGGCCCCCTCACAGAGAGATAACCCCCCGGGCACATCCGTCCTGCCGCGCCATCTTCCGAAAAATTTAACGGAAGACTTTGCATGGTTCAGAACCGCTCCCGACGCTCGGGTGAAGTCCCCAATAATGGCAAGGGACCTTGTCAGGCACGAGTCCTTGCAAAGCAGCAAGGAAGTGTCATCGGCGTACTGCGTCAACTTGACGCGCAAACCACCGCTTCCAGGGATCAACAAGCCCTCCACCCCTGTGTCTGCCCTAATGGCAGCCCCCAGAGGCTCCATGTACAGAACGAAGAGGAGAGCCGAGAGCGGGCAACCCTGCCTGACCCCTGACGAGAGGTCAAAAACGTCACCCATGTGACCGTTTACACTAACCCGGCACCCCGCTCCGACATATAAAGTACGGATCCATCCTATAAACTTTTCCCCAAATCCTAACCTACCTAACACCCTGTAAAGAAAGGATCTATTCACGCGATCAAAGGCTTTCGCCTGATCTAGCGCTGCTACCATTAAAGGCAGCCCTCTATCTTCTACCCAAGCGATGGAGTCCCTGACCAACTGCAGGTTCCACCTGATAGAGCGACCCTCTACCCCGCACGTCTGATCCTCATGGACGACGTAGGGAAGGGCTGTGCGCAACCGATCCGCTAGGACCTTTGCAAGTAACTTGTAGTCTACACACAGCATGGTCAGTGGCCGCCAGTTTCCAAGGTCTGTGGCGTCCCCCTTCTTGTAAAGAAGTGACAGAACACCGACGGCCATTGATCCCCCCGGGACCCCCGTCTCAAGGATGGCCTTCAAGACTTCGAGGACCACCACGAGTGTGCCCCAAAACTTGAGGTAAAACTCGGCCGGCAGACCATCCATCCCAGGTACCTTCCCTTTTCCCATCCTCCTGAGGGCGCTCTCAACCTCTTCAAGGGTGATCTGAGCCTCCATCGCTTCTCTAATGTCCTCCGGCAATCGCCGGGACAAGTGTTCTAAAAACACACTTCCCTGCTCTACGTCTACATCCCTCTCCTTAAAGAAACCTCGGAAATGGTTAGTGGTTACTCTGACCATCTCCTCCGGCTCTCTAGCTACACTACCATCTTCTCCTCTAACTCCATTCATTACCTTTCTACTCTGCCTGGCCCTAACCGACTTAAAGAACATAGCAGAACAAGTCTCATTATGTTCTAGAAAGCCATTATGCGCCCGCTCCAGGAAAGCTCGAGCATTCCGCTCCTGCAGCTCCCTGAGCTGCGCCTTCAGGGCTGAGAATCTCTCCCAGTCAATAGACCCACCGAGGTTGCCTGCCTCGTACTCGAGTTCTATTAACCTTTGGATACGATCCACCTCCCTCCTTTCCTCCCTTTTCTTCCTCTTACAATATCCTATTATAAAAGCCCTAATCCTTACCTTAACTAACTCCCACCACTCTAACACCCCCTCGCACATGGACCGGAGGCCATCAAGCTTCCGAAAGAAACCAAAAAAGGCGTCAACGAAAGCCCGCTCCTCCAGCACATCCCGATCTAACTTCCAGTACCCCCTACCGAAGAGGCAGACTGGCGACCCCACCTGCAGGAACACCCCGTCGTGGTCCGAAAAGAACACAGGCAACAGGCGTCCAGACAACTGACCCAAAGACCTGGATACAAAAATGTAGTCGAGCCTCCGCGCAACCCCCCTGGAGTTGCGCCATGTAGGACCGGCCAATGTCGGAGTAGTGTGCAGGCCACCATCAACCAGACCATGGCAAGCCATTAGCCCGGTGATAGCGCCTGCACTACTATCCCCTCCTATCCCTAAATCTATGTTAAAATCACCTCCTACAACCAAGTGCCTATTTGTGACACACAGGGGCGTCAGACAGTCCACCATCTCCCTCCTGTCTGCCGCCACCTGTGGCCCATACACCACCACTAACCTATACCTACTATCCCTAAATGTGACATCCACCCCTAAAACCCTCCCCTGCATTACAACAAAAGTGCCCTCTACCTTCACTTCCCTATTCCCAAACAATATCCCTACCCCAGTTGAGTGCACCCCTCCTATGCCCCACAACGAATCTCCCTTTACCCACTCCCTCCTAAACCTCTCAACATCCCCTCCATCCCTCAGGTGAACCTCCTGCAAGAAACAAAAATCAAAACCTACACCCTCTAAAAAACTAAACACCGCCCTCCTTTTAACATAGTCCCTTAAACCCCTTACATTTATACTAAACAAATTTAACATAATGTTCTATTATAAACCATAGCACAAAAATTATCACTTTTTCAAAAATAAACCAAAAACAACCACAACCAAACAGGAGGCTCACCTGATGCTCCCCTGTTCCATCGCGCCCGACAGGGACGTCCCCTCCTCCCCTGACGTCCCCCCTTCCACCTCCATCCCTCCAACCCAGGATCCAGGTAGGGTGTTAGGGTATGGAGTACCCTGCATCCCGGGCTCCCCACCAGCTTCCTCCCTGAAATCTTCAAAACTGAGGTTAGGGGACCCCATCTCCTCAAATAAAATCTGGGAGTCCTCAGCCAAACAGTCCCCATCCGCTCCCAGGGATTCACTCTGCCCCGAGAGCTGAGGGCCCGCCACAAACAAAGAGGACAAGTCCATCCTCCTCATCCCCATCACTCGCTTACCCCCCCCCTCCCCCTCTACCCCCTCCCTCTCACTGCATGGCTCGTCTGACCCCCTCTTCGCCCTCTTCTTTTCTTTTTTCTTCCTTAGAAGAGGTGGAAAAGGTGTAAGGGGCGTACGAGGCAAAGGGGAGACCGCACCCCCAGCTCCTCTGCCAAATCCCTCATCTCCTCCTCTAGGAAATTAGGTATGCAGTCCCCCCACTCCCCCCCCACAGGTCCTGCCACAGGCACCCCCTCCCCCCCCACAGGTCCTGCTACAGGCACCCCCCACAGGTCCTGCCACAGGCACCCCCCACAGGTCCTGCCACAGGCACCCCCTCCCCCCCCACCGACCCTGCCACAGGCACCCCCACAGGTCCTACCACAGGCACCCCTTCCCCCACCACTCCCTCCCCCGTTGATCTTTCACACACTTCCTTCTTCTTTCTTTCTCCTCCCGCTGTCGCACCTTTCTCTTCTTCTTTCTTTTTGCCTTCTGGGCCAGCCGTCTGCGCCTGAGAAGGCCGTCCTTCCCCTCCTCTTCTTCCCCCATCCCCCTCTGCTGTCCTCCCCCCAGCTGCAGACGCGCATGACCTCTGCCTGGCTGGGCACTCCCGCCACAGGTGTGCAGATGAGCCACACCCGTGGCACGCCTTAGGCACTTTGCAGTCCCTCGCCTCGTGCTCCCCAGATCCACAATACCTGCACTTTCTTGTTTCACACGAGGCGAGGATATGGCCGTAGGCCATACAACGCCTGCAAAACGGAGGCTGACGGGCATAATATAAAGTCCCCCTGTCAGCCCCCAGGGAGAACATCGCCGGGGGATGGAGGAAACCATTCCCCCTTATCCCACTCCCTCTTTAACCTCACAACATCCCCTCCATCCATCAGGTGAACCTCCTGTAAAAAACAAACATCAAAACCCACTCCTTCCAAAAAACTAAAAACCACCCTCCTTTTCACGAAATCCCTTAAACCCCTTACATTTAAACTAAACAAAATTAACATAAGATTCTATTATAAACAAAACACAAAATAATCTCACTTTTTCAAAAATAAAAACAGGAGGCTCACCTGATGCTCCCCTGGTCCATCACATCCGGCAGGGACGTCTTCCCCTCATCTGACGTCCCCCTGTCCTCCTCCATTACGCCAACCCAGGATGCAGGTATGGTGTTAGGCCGAGTTCCCTGCATCCTGGGTTCGCCACCAACACCCTCCATTTCTTCCTCCCTGAAAGCTGCTGGGCCGAGACTAGGGGACCCCACCTCCTCAAAGAGGAGTTGAGAACCCCCAGTCAAAACGTCCCAGACAACCTCCAGGGATTCACCTTCCACCACTTGCTGCGGGGCTGCGGAAAAAAGAGAAGACAAATGTATCTTTCCCTCCCCCATCCCTCGCTTAATGAAGATATTGCAGCACAAGGTTTATATTTCAGAAAAGGGACAGAAAAGTCCCTAACGCGTTGTTTAAAAAAGTGCAGATGCTCTGATAGCGAACCAGTTGGTCGAAGACTAATATTTTTCCTTACGGTTTAGGTCAGGGACAAGGTCAAATTAGGATCTGGGCCTGAGACAGGCCTACAGTGCATACTGTGCCACCAACCATTAAAAATGTCTGTCTCCATTTGAATGTTGTTGCTTTTTTAATATCTCAAAAGGTAGTAATGTGTTTATTTTGTTCTCATCAATCCTACTTACCACCATGTTCTTCCTTTCCAGTGAAAATAAACACCTTTTCAGAATCATTGTACTGATCAGCTCGGACCTCGCTCTCCTGTTGTGTAAGCAGTTCACCTCAGTACTCCACAACAAAGTCTCCTTTGGATATGAATTCAGTGGCAAAAACTCCTCGTCCATGTCAGACAAAAAATACAAACATTAGGAGATATTGCATTGTGCGTGTCAATTATTACAGAGAATAATCCACTCTGGTCACATGATCACCCCATTCAACTTGCCAAGCTTCTCCAAAAACAACTGCTCCTATAAAATGAGCTCACACTGTCTAAAAGTGATCCCACACATATCACCGCCAATCAAAATGAGGTTCAGGTGTGCAGCAGGGGGTTTGGGGAGGGGGATGCACTGATCTGTCTGTTTCAAGAGGCTAGATTCAGTTGTCACTCTTACTTTGTCTTCTAAACCAATGATTAGTTTTCAAGGTGGGCCTTTTCAGGTGGAAGGAGATTTCAGATGGAGCATCATGTGACTGTAGTGAACCTTTAAGAATACTATGACCATAATACAAAGACATGGCAAACTATTCCTTTAAACCTTTTTCTTGGGTGACTGTGCCCATATATCCCAATTCACTGTTTCCCACTAACCTCTAAAATATACATCTGATTCATAGCTGTCATATTTAGGACTGCCAGAAATATATTCAATATTCACCTTACCTTGAAAGAATTTGATAAAACACTGGTGAAGTACTGGCTTATCAATGTTTGATCTTATGTGATGCTCTGCATCCTCCATGGCCCGGAGCAGTCTGGAAGATCTCTCCATCAGGCCAACTCAAATCTATCCTCGTGGGGTGCACAACAACTGGTTGCAAGCTAGCCAACTTTAGCTAGCTAAACTAACAATGCACAATCTAATGTTATCAAACTGTTACCTTAGACCTACTCAAGTTTATCTATGGGGATCACGTGTCCCATTTAGCTGTCAATGCATGTTACTTATAACCACACTGATAGAATTGACTGAAATAGCTATCCATTAATATCAACACTTAGCTAACCAAGCTACACGCCCAAATGTCAACAAAACTGGCTCACTAGTGCATTAGCTAGATAGCTTGTTTGTTGCTGATGCTAGCTCACTAACTTCTAACTAGGCTAACATAGTTCATAAACCAATACAAGGATTTATAGCGGTGGAATTGTACTATAGCATGAAAATAATATATTATATTACTCACCTTTTTTTTAGGAACAGCGGTGACCTGCATTTGGCACGCGCTTCTCCAGATGAAAGTGATTTTCCCTCTCTGGCTCTGCGCGGCAAAGTGGGGGAGGGGCAATTACAACGTGGGTACAGAGATAGTCATATAGGGGACGTGTCACCACAGTGGTGTGTGCATCTGTCAAGGCTCTGGAATCCTATAAAATCGCCATGACTGATGTTGATATTTCAGTTGTGTAGTAAATATTATATAGACCTAAGAAGTAGGCTAATACATTGCAAAATGAATGCATTTCGCCTATAGGTCATAGGAAACCTCAAGACACCAAAATTGACATTTTAAGGATTCAGAAATTGTATTGATTGATCCAGAAACAAAAGTATGGATTGACTAAAGAGATACCCACACTGAAGCCTTGCACAAACAATGGCAACATCAGACCGTAGTCTGGTTTTTTTATGGCTTCTTCCTTGCTGAGCGGCCTTTAAGACTATGTCAATATAGGACTCGTTTTACTGTGGACATAGATACTTTTGTACCTGTTTCCTCCAGCATCTTCACAAGGTCCTTTGCTGTTGTTCTGGGATTAATTTGCACTTCTTGCACGTTCATCTCTAGGAGACAGAACGCATCTCCTTCCTGAGCGGTATGACAGCTGCGTGGTCCCATGGTGTTTATACTTGCATTCTATTGTTTGTACAGATGAACGTGATACCTCCACAGGTGCACCTCCAATTGACTCAAATGTTGTCAATTAGCCTATCAGAAGCTTCTAAAGCCATGACATAATTTTCTGGAACTTTCCAACCTGTTTAAAGACACAGTCAACTTAGTGAATGTAAACTTCTGATCCACTGGAATTGTGATACAGTGAATTATAAGTGAAATAATCTTTCTGTAAACAATTGTTGGAAAAATGACTTGATCAAATTAATTTGTAATTTGATCAAAGTAGATGTCCTAACCGACTTGCCAAAACTATAGTTTGTTAACAAGACATCTGTGGAGTGGTTGAAAAATGAGTTTTAATGACTCCAACCTAAGTGTATGTAAACTTCCGACTTCAACTGTATATACATATTTTGTGCACATTTGTTTACATCCTCGTTAGTGAGCATTTCTCCTTCGCCAAGATAATCCATCCACCCGACAGTTGTGTCATATCAAGGAGCTGATTTTTTAAAACCATGATCCATACACAGGTGCACCTTGAGCTGGGGAGAATAAAAGGTCACTCTAAAATGTGCAGTTTTGTCACACAACACAATGCTTCAGATCTTTCAAGTTTTGAACTTGCATGAGGCAAATGGTGGTTACACCAGATAGTGACTGGTGTTCTGATCCATGGCCCTACCTTTTTTAAGGTATATGTGACCAACAGATGCATATCTGTATTCCCAGTCATGGGAAATCCATAGATTAGGGCCTGATGAATTTATTTAAATGGACTGATTTGCTCATATGAACTGTAACTCAGTAAAATCTGAGAAATTGTTGCATGTTGCGTTTATATTTCTGTTCGGTGAATTATATATATTGTATATACACACATACTCACACATTAATTATGTTTTTATTAGGATAAGTGACAATAACATTTACTTCCATTGTGTGTTTAAAACATGTTTTCCTCTGTTTCAGTTTCTTTTACTAGCTGAGTAAACTTTGGTTGATGAACCTCAGGTTTGAGGACAATTCCATTTAAATTCCAGTGAATTAAGGAAAATACCTAGAAATTCCAATTCTCTTAAATGTTTTTCAATGAGGAACGTGTCATTTGAATCTGGTTTAGTTTCTGAATTGACTGCCATTGAAATGGAATTAACCACAACCCATGATTACTAATGATAAAATAATACATGCTGTATCTCCAAACAATCACTAGAGGGCAACACTGCCTGGCATGTCTTGCAATGAGAATGGGCCAAGCATTGCGATATGGAATAGCATGAATACAATGAGGGATTCCGTGTACAGCACTTTAAAATGAAAGTGAATGTGATCTCTAAAGCAAACTGGATATTGTTTGAAGAGATTCCATTGTGTATGATGATGTCATGCAAGGAAGCTGAGTTGAGCTGAAAAATCAAAAGTGAAACTATCGGAGATACACTGTCAAAACATTGGAGGTAGAACGGGTAGGTTAATAATTACCTGAGAGGTAGGTAGAAACAATGTAAAAATATTTTTGCAACGTATCCACAGCCAGTCAGTTGCACAACATTGGGATCTATAAGGCATACAGTACTGGATTTATTGTTGTTACTATCTAACTTACATGTATGTTTTGCTTTCTCTCACAGTCCTGTCAAATTACCACTGTACAGCTGTTATGGTGATCAGGGTTGACTTTAATTCAGTTAGTTTAGTAAAATGTCTTCATAATAAATGATGGGAGATTTGAATTAAATTATTCACTGAATTGACCCTAGCCCTGGTGGTGAATATACAAAATACTCTTTATACAGGGAGAAGATGGAGTTTAGTTCAGTCGAAAAGCAAGAGGTTTGTGTTGTTCAATGGCACCTTGTAGAGGTCGACCGATTATGATTTTTCAACGCCAATAACGATTATTGGAGGACAATAAAAAGCCGATAAGGATTAATCGGCCGATTTTTAAAAAATGTACTTATTTATTTGTAATAATGACAATTACAACAATGCTGAATGAACACTTTTATTTTAACTTAATATAATACATCAATAAAATCAATTTAGCCTCAAATAAATAATGAAACATGTTCAATTTGGTTTAAATAATGCAAAAACAAAGTGTTGGAGAAGAAAGTAAAAGTGCAATATGTGCCATGTAAAAAAGCTAAGGTTTAAGTTCCTTGCTCAGAACATGAGAACATATGAAAGCTGGTGGTTCCTTTTAACACAAGTCTTCAATATTCCCAGGTAAGACATTTTAGGTTGTAGTTATAATAGAAATTATAGGACAATTTTTCTCTCTACCATTTGTATTTCATATACAGTTGACTATTGGATGTTCTTATAGGCACTTTAATATTGCCAGTATAACAGTGTAACAGCTTCCGTCCCTCTCCTCGCCCCTACCTGGGCTCGAACCAGGAACACATCGACAACAGCCACCCTCGAAGCATCGTTACCCATAGCTCCACAAAAGCCGCGGCCCTTGCAGAGCAAGGGGAACAACTACTCCAAGTCTCAGAGCGAGTGACGTTTGAAACGCTATTAGTGCACACCCCGCTAACTAGCTAGCCATTTCACATCCGTTACACCAGCCTAATCTCAGGAGTTGATAGACTTGAAGTCATAAACAGCTCAATTCTTGAAGCATTGCAAAGAGCTGCTGGCAAAACGCACGAAAGTGCTGTTTAAATGAATGCTTACGTGCCTGCTGCTGCCTACCATCGCTAAGTCAGACTGCTCTATCAAATCATAGACTTAATTATAACACAATAACACACAGAAATACGAGCATTTGGTCATTAATATGGTCGAATCCGGAAACTATCATTTCGAAAACAAAACGTTTATTCTTTCAGTGAAATGCGGAACCGTTCCGTGGGTGGCATCCCTAAGTCTAAATATTGCTGTTACATTGCACAACCTTATGTCATAATTATGTAAAATTCTGGCAAATTAGTTCGCAACGAGCCAGGCGGCCCAAACTGTTGCATATTCCCTGACTCTACGTGCAACGCAAGTGACACAATTTCACCTGGTTAATATTGCCTGCTAACCTGCTAACCAGGTTTAAAAATATGTACTTCTGTGTATTGATTTTAAGAAAGGCATTGATGTTTATGGTTAGGTACATTCGTGCAACGATTGTGATTTTTTCGCAAATGTTAAATCATCCCGTTTGGCGAAGTTGGCTGTCTTTGTTAGGAAGAAATAGTCTTCACACAGTTCGCAACGAGCCAGGCGGCCCAAACTGCTGCATATACCCTGACTCTGTTGCAAGAGAAGTGACGCAATTTACCTAGTTAAAAGAAATTAATGTTAGAAGGCAATACTAACTAAATATGCAGGTTTAAAAATATATACTTGTGTATTGATTTTAAGAAAGGCATTGATGTTTATGGTTAGGTACACGTTGGTGCAACGACAGTCCTTTTTTGCGAATGCACAGCGCATCGATTAGATGCAAGGCAGGACACGCTAGATAAACTAGTAATATCATCAACCATGTATAGTTAACTAGTGATTATGATTGATTGATTGATTGTTTTTTATAAGATACGTTTAATGCTAGCTGGCAACTTACCTTGGCTTCTTACTGCATTTGCGTAACAGGCAGGCTCCTCGTGGAGTGCAATGTAAGGCAGGTGGTTAGAGTGTTGGACTAGTTAACCGTATGGTTGCAAGATTGAATCTCCGAGCTGACAAGGAAAAATCTGTCGTTCTGCCCCTGAACAAGGCAGCTAACCCGCCATTCCTAGCCCGTCATTGAAAATAAGAATGTGTTCTTAACTGAATTGCCTAGTTCAATAAAGGTGTAAAACAATATATATATATATATATATATATATATATATACACACTGCTCAAAAAAATAAAGGGAACACTTAAACAACACAATGTAACTCCAGGTCAATCACACTTCTGTGAAATCAAACTGTCCACTCAGGAAGCAACACTGATTGACAATAAATGTCACATGCTGTTGTGCAAATGGAATAGACAACAGGTGGAAATTACAGGCAATTAGCAAGACACCCCCAATAAAGGCGTGCTTCTGCAGGTGGGGACCACAGACCACTTCTCAGTTCCTGTGCTTCTTGGCTGATGTTTTGGTCACTTTTGAATGCTGGCGGTGCTTTCACTCTAGTGGTAGCATGAGACGGAGTCTACAACCCACACAAGTGGCTCAGGTAGTGCAGCTCATCCAGGAAGGCACATCAATGCGAGCTGTGGCAAGAAGGTTTGTTGTGTCTGTCAGCGTAGTGTCCAGAGCATGGAGGCGCTACCAGGAGACAGGCCAGTACATCAGGAGATGTGGAGTAGGCCGTAGGAGGGCAACAACCCAGCAGCAGGACCGCTACCTCCGCCTTTGTGCGAGGAGGAGCACTGCCAGAACCCTGCAAAATGACCTCCAGCAGGCCACAAATGTGCATGTGTCTGCTCAAACGGTCAGAAACAGACTCCATGAGGGTGGTATGAGGGCCCGACGTCCACAGGTGGGGGTTGTGCTTACAGCCCAACACAGTGCAGGACGTTTGGCATTTGCCAGAGAACACCAAGATTGGCAAATTCGCCACTGGCGCCCTGTGCTCTTCACAGATGAAAGCAGGTTCACACTGAGCACGTGACAGACGTGACAGAGTCTGGAGACGCCGTGGAGAACATTCTGCTGCCTGCAACATCCTCCAGCATGACCGGTTTGGCGGTGGGTCAGTCATGGTGTGGGGTGGCATTTCTTTGGGGGGCCGCACAGCCCTCCATGTGCTCGCCAGAGGTAGCCTGACTGCCATTAGGTACCGAGATGAGATCCTCAGACCCCTTGTGAGACCATATGCTTGTGCCGTTGGCCCTGGGTTCCTCCTAATGCAAGACAATGCTAGACCTCATGTGGCTGGAGTGTGTCAGCAGTTCCTGCAAGAGGAAGGCATTGATGCTATGGACTGGCCCGCCCGTTCCCCAGACCTGAATCCAATTGAGCACATCTGGGACATCATGTCTCGCTCCATCCACCAACACCACGTTGCACCACAGACTGTCCAGGAGTTGGCGCATGCTTTAGTCCAGGTCTGGGAGGAGATCCCTCAGGAGACCATCCGCCACCTCATCAGGAGCATGCCCAGGCATTGTAGGGAGGTCATACAGGCACGTGGAGGCCACACACACTACTGAGCCTCATTTTGACTTGTTTTAAGGACATTACATCAAATTTGGATCAGCCTGTAGTGTGGTTTTCCACTTTAATTTTGAGTGTGACTCCAAATCCAGACCTCCATGGGTTGATAAATTTGATTTCCATTGATCATTTTTGTGTGATATTGTTATCAGCACATTCAACTATGTAAAGAAAAAAGTATTTAATAAGAATATTTCATTCATTCAGATGTAGGATGTGTTATTTTAGTGTTCCCTTTATTTTTTGAGCAGTGGATATATATATATATATATATAATTGGTGTCCAAAAATGCAGATTTCCGATTGTTATGAAAACTTGAAATCGGCCCTAATTAATCGGCTATTCCAATTAATCGGTCGAGCTCTAATTAGAATCAAGAATCGTTACCCCTACCCGATGCCCGCCGCCTTGGAGTCGGTTCGTCTTAGTTTACCTTGACGACATCCTGATCTTCTCCAAAAACCCTTCTGGAACACATATGGCCCTGTCCCACCTCACTCAGGGAGGTTTTTGCAGGAATCCCGAGGCTGACAGGGCATTCATAGAGCTCCTGATCCTACTCGCCCCTTTATAGTAGAGGTGGACATCTCGGACACCAGAGCTGGGGCGGTCTTTTCACAGCGGAATGAGGAGGACAAGAAACTGCACCCATGCGCCTTTCTCTCCAAGCGGTTCTCGACCACCGGAAACTACGATGTAGGTAACCGGGAGCTCTGAGACACTGGTTGGACCACTGCTTTATATTCTGGTCTCTTCTCTGCACCTGGGTCCAACCTTACCACGTCAAAGTTGTAGCATCTCTTAATCCCTTCTCTTAACATGTATGGACCCAAAACATAATCAAGCAGCTGACCAATTACGCAAGACTTTAGTTCTAAGTTAACTGAGATTAATCAACAACTGGATACATTTCTTTATTTCTAAAGTGAAACTATCCTCTGCATTAGAGTATCTCTAAAAGTACAAGTTTAACCAAGATTTCAGTTGTTTTACCGTCCCATGAAGAAGTGTGGCAGGCCTGTGAGGAAGGATCATACAGCCATGAGGAAACAGCCCATTGCCATGAGCCTGGGCCGGTGCAGCTTCGCCCCAAAATGGCTGACAACAGCCAGGAACAGCAGGTTACCTGCAAGAAACCACAACACTACAGTAGCCAGGAATCGCAAATTATAAATGCTGTTTAAAAAATAAAAAAATAAAATGGCATATCAGTTTGGATACTAGGCTGCAACAACATAGTATCAAATAAAACAATGTTAGGGGTTTGACAGTAGAGTCATGGACAAACGCTGGTCAATCAATTGAAAGGAACAACTATAAAACTGGACAGTATTGAGAGCAGAGTCTGATTGAACCACAAAAAAATTGATCATAATGTAGTCTGTATCTGGTTTTTACTTCATGAATTCTCAAGCAACTCAATGTTATTGTTGTTACCCATCTCAAAGCTGCCGTCTATGAGTCCGATGAGAGAGCTGGACAGGTCAAAGTGTCTCTCTGAGTGATGGCACTGTTCATGTAGGTCCCTGACAGAGCTTTGGTGAAGGAGGTGAACGACAGAGCCTCGATGAACTGCTGACAAACACAAGAGAGAGAACATTAGTGTGTGTTTGTCCGTGTGTATGTGCATGCGTGGATGCGTGGGCAGACACAGTGCATGAGTAGCTGAGTTGGCCTGTAAAAAGAACGGACACAAGTTTACGTCTGCAAAGTTCTGGCCCTTTCTTTATTCTATTGTTCCATTGTCTATCTCCTTGTTAGTACTTAGAAAATATTCAAATCAAACAAGTGCACACTTTAAATTACACAACATAAATGCATTTTACCTAAAGCAGAATTCAAAAATGTTCCACTAATAACCCTGTCTTAGTGTATGGTTACACATGACAACCACAATGTATTTCACATTCATACAATAGAAACACCTATATATGAAACCATAAATAAGTGAATGTTTTTACTATATACCACTACCTCTATAGAAAAGTGACAACATTTACATTCAGCTTTAAGATAGTGGCACCTCCAGAAAATCGTCTCTCTCTCACTGTATGCACTAAAAGTCCACCAGACTGAGCGTGCTCAGCCAGTTTACCAGCTAGTGACCACAATTTTACACAAAACAACCAATAACATGTAAAAACCAACTCAGAAATCCCTAACAAATGGATTCTTGAAAAAACATCTCCTAGACTAAATCCAGTTCAAGTAAACTACTCAGTAAACATAGGCTATGTGACTCGTAAATGTGTTTTTTTTACCTCAGCTAGCATCAAGCTAACATATACTCTCACTCATGAGAGTACATGATCTTGAAAATGCAATGTTCTTTGAGGTTCTGCCATGTTCCTTTCCATGTATATTCCATTTTACTTTCCCTCAGTCCTTTTCACTTTCCTTGGCAAAACAAGCTCTGTCTTGTTTTTTTATAATAGTCAATAGTTTTATAATGAAGAGTAGACCCAACTTGTCAAGTGTCAGTGTGCAGAGGTGAGGACGGAGTCAGGAGCAGGACACAGAACTGAGTAAAATAACGTACTTTACTCGAAAAATAAACAATCATAAATTCCACGCAGGGAAAAACACACCATGACACAGAAGACTAACACTCCACAAGGAACAATCACGCACAAAACATCATGGGAACAAGGTGTGTACAATCACGACAAAACAAATGGATAAGTAAATGCAGATCAGTGGCAGCTAGAAAGCCAGTGACGACGAACGCCGCCCGAACAAGGAGAGGCACCAACTTCGGCGGAAGTCGTGACACAACTAAACACCCTGGATTCTTTACACACACATTGAAAGGCAACAATCACAAATTTGGACTCATCAGACCAAATGACAGAATTCCACCAGTCTAAGGTCCTTTGCTCGTGTTTCTTGGCCCAAGCAAGTCTCTTCTGATTATTGGTGTCCGACCTTTAGTAGTAGTTTCAATGGAGCAATTCGACCATGAAGGCCTGATTCACGCAGTCTCCTCTGAACAGTGCATGTTGAGTTGTGTTTTTCTTGAACTCTGTGAGCATTTATTTGCGCTCCAATCTGAGGTGCAGTTAACTCTACTGAACTTTGGGTCTTCCTCATGAGAGCCAGTTTCATCATAGCGCTTCATGGTTTTTGCGACTGCACTAGAAGAAACTTTCAAAGTTCTTGAAAAGTTCCGTATTGACTGACCTTCCTGTCTTAAGTAACAATGTGGTTTCTGTTTGCTTATTTGAGCTGTTTTTGGCATAAAATGGACTTGGTCTTTTACCAAATAGGGCTATCTTCTGTAAACCATCCCTACCTTATCACAACACAACCTATTGGCTCAAACGCTTTAATAAGGAAAGAAATTCCACAAGTTAACTTTTAAGAAGGTACACCTGTTAATTGAAATGCATTCCAGGTGACTACCTCATGAAAAGGTTTGAGAGAATGCCAAGAGTGTGCAAAGTGGTCAAGGAAAAGGATGGCTACATTTTTGCTTACTACATGATTCCAATTGTGCTATTTCATAGTTTTGATGTCTTCACTATTATTCTAAAATGTAAAAAATGGTAAAAAGAAAGAAAAAACATTAAATGAGTAGGTGTGTCCAGACTTTTTACTGGTACTGTATACATTGTGATATTGAAAATATGGTACAATCCAGGGGTGCAAAGCTCTTGGAGACTTACCCAGAAAGACTCATAGCTTTAATCGCTGCCAAAGGTGATTCTAACATGTATTGTGAATACTTATCTAAATTAGATATTTCTGTATTTCAATTTCAATACATTTGAGAAAAAAATGTAAAACATATTTTCACTTTGTCATTATGGGGTATTTTCTGCAGCTGGGTGAGATGATAAAAAAACTATAATTTAATCCATTTGGAATTCAGGCTGTAAGAAAAGAAAATGAGGAATACGTTAAGGGGTATGAACACTTTCTGAAGGCACTGTATATCTGCAAGAAAGTGATAAATGAGCGACTCTTTGAAAGGGGGTCATATATGCATTGCCTTATTTAAAAAAAAAATAGCTATCATGCTATAATCAGCATAGTTTCTCAGACCAAATCTTCATTCTGGTTTAAACAAAGCAATCTGATCATACTCCAGTAAAATACACGCTACAGGGAATGCAAAAAAAAATGTCTTCTGCAAAGCACATATATATTGTCCAATCAACATCCACACATTGATTTAATTCTTCGGGTCAAACACAAACACACTTGGAATAAAATGCTTATTCAGTGTCTTGTTGCCGGTTGCGCAATGTTCAAAAGTGTGTGAGAGATTAGCATTAATGTGTATGTGTGTGGGGTCAAGTTTGGACGGTCGTAAATATGCAAATAGCCAAGATTGTATATATATGTATATTTGAAACTGACTTATCAAACTACTCTGTACAGCTTTAGTGTGTCTGTGCATCATAGGTACAACTGTAAGCAATTCCGTTCTCAAATGTCTGTTTAATGTGAGAAACAAAAGGAAAAACACCTGTTAGACCATTACAATGCGGACTGTCATGCATCTTTACTATTTCAAACAAGACAACGAAGTGATACGTGTCATGGAGACTTATAACGGATACTTTCCGAAAAAGAGAAGTTTCCATTTTCAATTGACATGTAATGTAGTGCATTGGTGTCTAGATCCCTGTTGGGTGGCAAAGTGTCACAAGAATCCTGTGGGGAGAGAAAACAAGAGAATACATTAAATTAATGGGTGTTAACTAATCAGGGTTCAACAAAGCACTTCAAGTCCTCAATTCCTTCAAAAGAGAGAGGGAAGGAGAAAGGAGTATGTCCCTGCAGTAGGACTACATGCTGGCCATGCGGTTCTCCAAGTGGTACTCCAGGAGGCTGGAGTGCTCATTGACCAGAGACTCTGGGTTAAAGTACCAGGCCAGCTGCTGGCCAAACATGTTATCCCACAGTACAGGGGGCTGAACCTAATCGGAATCAACTGCCAATTGCCAGCGGCCTCCTAAAGCAGAAAGCAGACAAGAGATTTGTTTCATGTCAATGAGACACAACTTGAATATCAGGAATATTTTTCAAACATAAATCCCCAAACTTTCAGAAAATTGTACCTCAGTCTGCACATCTGGCACATCCTCCAGGATGATAGCAGCATTCTGGACATCAAGGAGGACTGGCAGCTGTGGAACATCTGGCACATCATCCAATGGCACATCCAACTGGACCTGGTCCAGGACAGTTGTTTCTAAAATTAGGAACATTGGAATATAAAAGAAACAATTGTTAGGACATAAAACGTAGCAAGATTGCTAATACTAGCTAGCTAGGTAGCAAAAGTCGATTGCTTAGCAACAGTTACTAAAGTTAATGTTAGCTAGCAAGCTAGCTAGCTACAACATCTCTAGCACAAGCATTTTCCCAAGTCTGAATGATAGAAATACACAACATTTCGCAAATTATAATGACATTGTTAAATGTAGTAAAATAAGAGTTTTAAACTCCACATACCCTCTTCGAAGTTGCTGTCGCTGTCCACCTGTCGACGATCACGAACACTGCAAAACAGAAAAAGACAAGAAAAACAAGCCACAAATGAATTTGAACAACCTGTCGACTCCGTAGGCCGCCGACATCCACGCACTCTCTCCGCCAGTTGAAAAGCACCCAGAAATTTTCCAGTCGATTGTTCTCAGGTCTCAAAAATCAAACAGTTTGTTGTCAGCAGCAAACTGAAGTTGTTTTCGCACAGAAAACGTTCCATAGAACGTCGGTTAGATGTCTCTTGGCAACACACGTCCGAAAATGATTGTTTACAAAATTGACAACTGTGTTGCCATAGAAATTAGTTAGGAATTCTAGTATTCCCTTTAGAATCCGTTCAAATTGCTTGTCATCATTCTAGTGACGTCGACGTACTCCTTCGTAGCTCAGTTGATAGCAATGTTTGCAACACGTCATGCTCTAAGAAGATAGATAATGATTTTGGGGATTTTTGTGATGAGTTATCTGAAATTGAGATAAAAGACTGTATTAAAAGCCTTAAGGACAATAGGTCCCCTGGAAATGATGTTTTAATAAGTGAGTTTTATAAAGCATTCACTGATAAATTGATTCCTTTCATTCTTGCTATGTTTCACGAATCAATAGAAAATGGGGAGTTACCGGCTTCCTTAAAGCAAGGTGTAATTACTTTGATTCCCAAACTTAGTAAGGATACTCTTTATATAGACAACTGGAGACCCATTCGCCTGTTGAATAATGATGGGAAATTATCACGTTAGATATTTTTGCATCAGCTCTTTTTCAGAGCATTTCTGATCAAAAGCGCAATTACTCAAAAAAATGACTGAATTGGGCTGCCTGTCTCAACGAAGCTATAGAAACCTGAAATGTTCCATCCTGTCAGTACTGATGTTGAATGGCATTAAATACACTTTTTTTTGTTCTCTCCCATCCCCTGTAGGTTTGTTGAACATGAGTGGAATTGAATCTCCAGCACACTGGTAGCACTAAAGACGTGTGAGTATGACTTTTCCAGGTGAGTTAAACCTGCCTGTGGGTGCGCTGGGGATATTCCTGGGAGGTCTACTGATGAAGAGGTATAAGCTTGGGGTTGTGTCTGGAGCCCAGCTGTCTTTCGTCACCTCCTTCACGGCCAACCTCCTCCTTCCTCTGCAGTCTGGCACTAAGTGTGACAACGTTCAGGTGGCTGGTCAGACCATGTCCTTCAACTGGTAAATATGACATCTGATTGGTTGGTTGGTGGGTGGGTTGATAAAAACAAAAGTTTTGATCAGTGGATTATGAGGGAGAGTTAGACCAAAACACACATGGGCTTTTGCCGGGGCTCCCTCTTGTGGGAATATTCAGTATGGTTGTTACTGAGCCCGGATTCCTGGCTGTTTTCTCACTGTGCCTGTGTCAATGATAGTTCAGCAACAATTATTTAAAAATCATTATTACCAGCCATTTTCTCTGTCCCCCCAGGTCCTCTGGTGTATGATGGTAGCCTGTTGTCAGAGTGTAACAGAGACTGCTCCTGCTTGGCTGGGGAGTGGGACCCTGTGTGTTCAGACAACGGCATCACCTACACCCCCCGCCTCGCAGGCTGCTCCAGCTTTACAGGTTACAGAAAGAACACGGTACCAATACTATTAATGTACTGAGTGTACAACACATTCACAGGGATGCTGGCCCATGTTGACTCCAATGCTTCCCACAGTTGTGTCAAGTTGGCTGTATGTCTTTTGAGTGGTGGACCATTCTTGATACACACAGGAAACTGTTGAGCGTAAAAAAACACAGTAGCGTTGCAGTTCTTGACACAAACTGGTACCCCTGGCACGTACTACCATGCCCCGTTTAAAGGCACGTACATATTGTGTCTTGCCCATTCACCCTCTGAATGGAACACATACATAATCCATGTCTCAATTGTTTCAAGCCTTAGGTTTAAAAAAAAAATTATCCTCCTCTTTATCTATACTGATTTAAGTGAATTTAACTAATGACATCCATAAGGGATTATAGCGTTAACCTGGATTCACCTGGTCAGCATACGTCATGGAAAGAGCAAGTGTTCTTAATGTTTTATACACTCAGTGTAACTCATTGGCACTGAAATTAGTTATTTGCAACCATTAACTGGGGCCTTGTTGAGGCCTGATCTAAGTAAGTCATGGCTGATTGACAATAAAGTATTATTTTGATATATGGAAAAAATATGGTATGCAATTCCTATGTAGAGAAGGTTCTCTCTGGTAGTTGTTCAATATGACTTCAACTTTTACAGGGCACTGTGGTAAAATAGATGTTTAATCTCAGTGTGACTCCCTATTTAAATAAAAGTTCAATCAAATGTAAAAAACATCAACACAAACACAGGATATGTGTCCTAATCCGTCCTTGCAGAGTGATCTTCCTTGGCCTCATCACATGTCTCAGTGGCTCCTCCTTAGGAGGGAGGAGGACAACACCATGGGCTGATTTCAAGGTTTTACTGCTAATCTATAAAAGCATTACATGGGCTTGCTCCTACCTATCTCTCTGATTTGGTCCTGCCGTACATACCTACATGTACGCTACGGTCACAAGACGCAGGCCTCCTAATTCTCCCTAGAATTTCTAAGCAAACAGCTGGAGGCAGGGCATTCTCCTATAGAGCTCCATTTTTATTGAATGGTCTGTCTACCCATGTGAGAGACGCAGACTCGGTCTCAACCTTTAAGTCTTTACTGAAGACACATCTCTTCAGTGGGTCATATGATTGAGTGTAGTCTGGCCCAGGAGTGTGAAGGTGAACGGAAAGGCACTGGAGCAACGAACCGCCCTTGCTGTCTCTGCCTGGCCGGTTACCCTCTTTCCACTGGGATTCTCTGCCTCTAACACTATTACAGGGGCTGAGTCACTGGTATACTGGTGCTCTTTCATGCTGTCCCTAGGAGGGACCCACTTGAGTGGGTTGAGTCACTGATGTGATCTTCCCGTCTGAGTTGGCGCCCCCCCCCTTGGGTTGTGCCATGGCGGGGATCTTTGTGGGCTATAGTCGGCCTTGTCTCAGGATGGTAAGTTGGTGGTTGAAGCTATCCCCCTAGTGGTGTGGGGGCTGTGCTTTGGCAAAGTGGGTGGGGTTATATCCTTCCTGTTTGGCCCTGTCCGGGGGTATCATCGGATAGGGCCACACTGTCTCCTGACCCCTCCTGTCTCAGCCTCCAGTATTTATGCTGCAGTAGTTTGTGTCAGGGGGCTAGGGTCAGTTTGTTTTATCTGGAGTACTTCTCCTATCTTATCCGGTGTCTTGTGTGATTTTAAGTATGCTCTCTCTAATTCTCTATTTCTCTCGGAGGACCTGAGCCCTAGGACAATGCCTCAGGACTACCTGGCATGATGACTCCTTGCTGTCCCCAGTCCACCTGGCCGTGCTGCTGCTCCAGTTTCAACTGTTCTGCCTGCGGCTATGGAATCCTGACCTGTTCACCGGACGTGCTCCCTGTCCCAGACCTGCTGTTTTCAACTCTCGAGACAGGAGTGGTAGAGATACTCTTAATGGTCGGCTATGAAAAGCAAACTGACATTAAACGCCTGAGGTGCTGACTTGCTGCACCCCAACAACTACTGTGATTATTATTATTTGACCATGCTGGTCATTTTTGAAAATTTGAAGATCTTGGCCATGTTCTGTTATAATCTCCACCCAGCACAGCCAGAAGAGGACTGGCCACCCCTCATAACCTGGTTCCTCTCTAGGTTTCGGCCTTTCTAGGGAGTTTTTCCCTAGCCACCGTGCTTCTACACCTGCATTGCTTGCTGTTTTAGGCTGGGTTTCTGTACACCACTTTGAGATATCAGCTGATGTACAAAGGGCTATAAAAATACATTTGATTTGACAGACCCCATACTCATCGCTAGAGATCAAACTTCAGACTCCCTCCAAAACCACTGAACCCCTCAACACACTGAAAGAGATTACGGTGCACACCCTTAGAGGGAGTAGGAACAGGATAACTCCCTCCAAACTCAAAGACACAGAGGAGGAGGAACTATCCAACACCCAGGGAGAGAGAACGAGTGACCTCAGTCGAACACAGTCCGAAAGAGGTATTAGATAGAGGAGGAGGTTACCCCAGAGGCCATTCCTCCTGTTCATGTGAGCAAGAAAGAGCAGAAGGCTTCTGATCAGCCAAATGGCAGGCAGAGGTCATAGTGATTCACACTCACAGAGAGAAAGACAACCCACACAACCTGTTGGTTGAGATGAACCACTATTACGAATCCCTTTTGGCCTAACAGTCTAGGGGGGGGATGGTAACGAGACCCATAACATAACTCATGCAATTTATAATAGTGAAAAAGTGAGAACGAAATAACCACAGACAAATAAACACACTAATGGGGGGGGCAGGAAAAGGGGCTGAGCTGGACCCAAGGAAAGAAACAATAAACATTCAAAAACACCCCTAAGCTAGACTATGCAATAGCTAACTAACTAACCAAAAATACAGTGGGTGGTCTGCCCAGTTCTAACTAGGGTATTTAACAAAGTTCACCTAAGGGTAGTGTATGCCCATGGGCGACTTGTCTTAGTTCCCCCTTTTCCCACCAACAAACAATATAACAAAAAAAACAATACTCACAGGTGAGGACAAAGTGATATGGAGGTGCTCAAACAAAAGAGAGCTCAATACATAAAGAGAGTGAGATTGAGAGACATAGTAGGAGAGGGTGAAACAGCACGATCTACAGACATATGGCATTTACAGAGAGATTGCGCTCTAGAACAAACAACTGACAGGGTTTTTAAACCAAGGGAAAGGAACTGTGATTGGGTAGGAAACAGGAGGAGGTGTGTCTTCTGATTGATGATTGATTGGTGACTGATTGGGGAGTGATGATTTTCACCTGTGAGGGGAGAAGGAGAGAAAAGAACACAGGCTACATACACACACACCCACAGGATACCTGTATCCGTAACAACCACACAGAGGTTATCACTTCCGGGTTGGAGCGAGCGGTCGCATCGGCACTTCGCTCCGCAGGTAGTATAACTTTTTCATTACATTTCATTATAGTACAACGGTTTGATTTGTCTAATCTTAGCAATTTCTTCTTAGCTAGCTACATAGCCGTCTTTGTATCAAAGATAATTGCATAATTATCGTATTTCGTCGTCCTAACGTAGTCTTCTTCACTGCTATTTGCCCAGCAGCTAGCCAGCTAGCCAGCTAGCCAGCTAGCAAACGCCCACCGATTAGCAGCACTGTAGTAACTATTACACTCAACTGAACGACTTGATTAGTGTAGTGTTAGCTAGCTACATAGCTGTCTTTGCTGTCTTCGTATCCAAGATAATTGTGTAGTTTAGAGTGTGTAGTCTTAGAGTGATTATCTTAATTTACTGAGGTTAGCTAGCCAGCTATTTGTCGTCCTTAACGTAGGAGACTCTGCTAGCTAGCCAACAGCTAACAGCTAACAGCTAGCCAACGTCTACTGAATAGAACTCAACAACCCGGTCGCATTCACAGGTAGTATCACATTTTCATTTCATTTCATTACAGTACAACGGTTTGATTTGTTTGATCGTAGCTAGCTACATAGCCGTCTTTGTATCAAAGATAATTGTGTAGTCTAGAGCGATTTTCTAGGTTAGCTAGCCAGCTATTGTCGTTCTTTTAACGCAACGTAACGTAAACAACACTGCTAGCTAGCCAGCTAGCCCCGAATAGCAGCACTGCAGAAACTATTACACTCAACGGAACGACTTGATTAGTGTAGTGTCAACAACGCAGCCACTGCCAGCTAGCCTACTTCAGCAGTACTGTATCATTTTAATCATTTTAGTCAATAAGATTCTTGCTACGTAAGCTTAACTTTCTGAACATTCGAGACGTGTAGTCCACTTGTCTACGCATTAGCGTAGCCTCTTCTGTAGCCTGTCAACTATGTGTCTGTCTATCCCTGTTCTCTCCTCTCTGCACAGATCATACAAACGCTCCACACCGCGTGGCCGCGGCCACCCTAATCTGGTGGTCCCAGCGCGCACGACCCACGTGGAGTTCCAGGTCTCTGGTAGCCTCTGGAACTGCCGATCTGCGGCCAACAAGGCAGAGTTCATCTCAGCCTATGCCTCCCTCCAGTCCCTCGACTTCTTGGCACTGACGGAAACATGGATCACCACAGATAACACTGCCACTCCTACTGCTCTCTCTTCGTCCGCCCACGTGTTCTCGCACACACCGAGAGCTTCTGGTCAGCGGGGTGGTGGCACCGGGATCCTCATCTCTCCCAAGTGGTCATTCTCTCTTTCTCCCCTTACCCATCTGTCTATCGCCTCCTTTGAATTCCATGCTGTCACAGTTACCAGCCCTTTCAAGCTTAACATCCTTATCATTTATCGCCCTCCAGGTTCCCTCGGAGAGTTCATCAATGAGCTTGATACCTTGATGAGCTCCTTTCCTGAGGACGGCTCACCTCTCACAGTGCTGGGCGACTTTAACCTCCCCACGTCTACCTTTGACTCATTCCTCTCTGCCTCCTTCTTTTCACTCCTCTCCTCTTTTGACCTCACCCTCTCACCTTCCCCCCCTACTCACAAGGCAGGCAATACGCTCGACCTCATCTTTACTAGATGCTGTTCTTCCACTAACCTCATTGCAACTCCCCTCCAAGTCTCCGACCACTCCCTTGTATCCTTTTCCCTCTCGCTCTCATCTAACACCTCCCACAATGCCCCTACTCGGATGGTATCGCGCCGTCCCAACCTTCGCTCTCTCTCCCCCGCTACTCTCTCCTCTTCCATCCTATCATCTCTTCCCTCTGCTCAAACCTTCTCCAACCTATCTCCTGATTCTGCCTCCTCAACCCTCCTCTCCTCCCTTTCTGCATCCTTTGACTCTCTATGTCCCCTATCCTCCAGGCCGGCTCGGTCCTCCCCTCCCGCCCGTGGCTCGACGACTCATTGCGAGCTCACAGAACAGGGCTCCGGGCAGCCGAGCGGAAGTGGAGGAAAACTCGCCTCCCTGCGGACCTGGCATCCTTTCACTCCCTCCTCTCTACATTTTCCTCCTCTGTCTCTGCTGCTAAAGCCATTTTCTACCACTCTAAATTCCAAGCATCTGCCTCTAACCCTAGGAAGCTCTTTGCCACCTTCTCCTCCCTCCTGAATCCTCCTCCCCCTCCCCCCTCCTCCCTCTCTGCAGATGACATCGTCAACCATTTTGAAAAGAAGGTCGACGACATCCGATCCTCGTTTGCTAAGTCAAACGGCACCGCTGGTTCTGCTCACACTGCCCTACCCTGTGCTCTGACCTCTTTCTCCCCTCTCTCTCCAGATGAAATCTTGCGTCTTGTGACGGCCGGCCACCCAACAACCTGCCCGCTTGACCCTATCCCCTCCTCTCTTCTCCAGACCATTTCCGGAGACCTTCTCCCTTACCTCACCTCGCTCATCAACTTATCCCTGACCGCTGGCTACGTCCCTTCCGTCTTCAAGAGAGCGAGAGTTGCACCCCTTCTGAAAAAACCTACACTCGATCCCTCCGATGTCAACAACTACAGACCAGTATCCCTTCTTTCTTTTCTCTCCAAAACTCTTGAACGTGCCGTCCTTGGCCAGCTCTCCCGCTATCTCTCTCTGAATGACCTTCTTGATCCTAATCAGTCAGGTTTCAAGACTAGTCATTCAACTGAGACTGCTCTTCTCTGTATCACGGAGGCTCTCCGCACCGCTAAAGCTAACTCTCTCTCCTCTGCTCTCATCCTTCTAGACCTATCGGCTGCCTTCGATACTGTGAACCATCAGATCCTCCTCTCCACCCTCTCCGAGTTGGGCATCTCCGGCGCGGCCCACGCTTGGATTGTGTCCTACCTGACAGGTCGCTCCTACCAGGTGGCGTGGCGAGAATCTGTCTCCTCACCACGCGCTCTCACCACTGGTGTCCCCCAGGGCTCTGTTCTAGGCCCTCTCCTATTCTCGCTATACACCAAGTCACTTGGCTCTGTCATAACCTCACATGGTCTCTCCTATCATTGCTATGCAGACGACACACAATTAATCTTCTCCTTTCCCCCTTCTGATGACCAGGTGGCGAATCGCATCTCTGCATGTCTGGCAGACATATCAGTGTGGATGACGGATCACCACCTCAAGCTGAACCTCGGCAAGACGGAGCTGCTCTTCCTCCCGGGGAAGGACTGCCTGTTCCATGATCTCGCCATCACGGTTGACAACTCCATTGTGTCCTCCTCCCAGAGCGCTAAGAACCTTGGCGTGATCCTGGACAACACCCTGTCGTTCTCAACTAACATCAAGGCGGTGGCCCGTTCCTATAGGTTCATGCTCTACAACATCCGCAGAGTACGACCCTGCCTCACACAGGAAGCGGCGCAGGTCCTAATCCAGGCACTTGTCATCTCCCGTCTGGATTACTGCAACTCGCTGTTGGCTGGGCTCCCTGCCTGTGCCATTAAACCCCTACAACTCATCCAGAACGCCGCAGCCCGTCTGGTGTTCAACCTTCCCAAGTTCTCTCACGTCACCCCGCTCCTCCGCTCTCTCCACTGGCTTCCAGTTGAAGCTCGCATCCGCTACAAGACCATGGTGCTTGCCTACGGAGCTGTGAGGGGAACGGCACCTCAGTACCTCCAGGCTCTGATCAGGCCCTACACCCAAACAAGGGCACTGCGTTCATCCACCTCTGGCCTGCTCGCCTCCCTACCACTGAGGAAGTACAGTTCCCGCTCAGCCCAGTCAAAACTGTTCGCTGCTCTGGCCCCCAATGGTGGAACAAACTCCCTCACGACGCCAGGACAGCGGAGTCAATCACCACCTTCCGGAGACACCTGAAACCCCACCTCTTTAAGGAATACCTAGGATAGGGTAAGTAATCCTTCTCACCCCCCTTTAAGATTTAGATGCACTATTGTAAAGTGACTGTTCTACTGGATGTCATAAGGTGAATGCACCAATTTGTAAGTCGCTCTGGATAAGAGCGTCTGCTAAATGACTTAAATGTAAATGTAGAGGTAGAGGCAGAGGGCCTTCAGGGCTAGCCAGTCAGCCTGCCTGATCTGATCCTCAAGTCAATTGTATTTAAATTCATATTCATTAAAGATATTTATTCAAGAATTGACAAGTCCCGTTTACTTAATGATCATTTTTCACTGTCTTCAACCCTCAAGATCCAGGGTGAGTCTGGGTCACCCTTTTCCTGGGCAAACACAACTTGCATATCGCCATAGACTAGGCTGAAACGTTAATCTTTTAACCTTGCCTGAATAAAACAATGCACTTTTTATAGTGAGCAAGAGTTGGGCTTTTTCCTTTTCTATGATGATGATCAAATTTTTGGCTGCACCTCAACTCAACGTTGGTTGAGCGCCCTCTGTTTTTTTGTTGTGAAATAATACATATTTTTTTAAATGTACAAAGTAAATTATTCAAAGCATTAAAATTGGGATGGTTCCCACTTATTTACACAACCTACTCCACAATTGCAAAGTGAAAGTTTATAGAAATGTTCTGAAATAAAGTAGTAAACAGAAGAAAAGCAGAATTGAGTCCAATTATAATTTTATAATTTAATGGTCTATGGTTCAATCCCATTTCTGCAGGTGTGATGAATAATTCATATTGTTCCTCCTCTTCCTTGTGGCAGGCTCAGCAGCACACTGCCCTCCAAAGCCTGCAAAATTATCACCGGACTGCCCCTTTCCTAGCTCTGCATGGAACATCCAGTGTCACGTCCTTGGTGAGATGTGGGGTGAAATCCGGGATGACCATAGCAACATCCTCTGGAAAGGGAAAAAAGAGGAACAGAATGAAAAGAGCAACAGAATGTAAACGAATGCAAACCGTAGCTTCTAAACACTGGCCAGTTGAAAGGTTCTACTAAGATGTCTTGACAAACAGCACCTGTCAGAGTGCTCCTGATTGGATGTCAGCTGGCAGAGTGGCGAAAACAGCCATCGTGAGAGTCCTTTCTTCAGGTGTGACGTGCTCAATCGATCCTATTTATTTGTACTGGAATTTGATATTTTTTTTCTCTGCTGCTACTCGTGTTTTACAGAAACACGTTTGAGTGGGTTTTCTACAGTGGCCCATGTTGACACAATATGGAGAATGCATAGGCTGCAAACCTGCACGACTATCAGGCATCAAGTTTCACTCACTACTGCAGTTTGGAGTTGATGTTAGAGGCTACTGGAGGAAGTTATGGGACTTACTTGAACTCTTTAAGGGAACATGAACCTTTCTACTCTCCTGCAAATTGTGACTAATATTCTACGAGATGGGTTTTTGAATGCAGTACTGTATTTTCATTGAAATGGCAGATATTTATGATTTCACACAAAAATGTATGTAATGCTTGCTACAAAGAAATTATTTTACTATTTTGTTTCAAATGGTCCCTCTGGCATGCATATTTTTGCATGATTTAATACATGTGTTTAAATCCCACTTCCTTGATTTAAAAAAAGTACATTTTAGTCCTCCTCCTTGCATGTTTTGTTCCATACCTGTGCCTTGGAGAAAACAACTGTAGCCCTCCAAGTCTAAAATGCTATACATACCAGCAGCCTGCAGTGTTAACTTATTGAGAATAAATATCATTGCATTTAACATTCAAACTTCTTTTGAACTCTTCAGATCTTAACAGATCTTATAATGTTAATATATTACCCTAAGTCAAACTGGTTTTGGTGTCTTAGACACAAAAAGGTTGTTTTCTCCTCATAGTAAAAACACTGTTTCATGGTTTGGATTAAAAACACTGGGTATTTGTTTTGAAGAACTTTGTGTTTTTGGGGGGGAAAAGCAATACTTAGCTCTACTGCTGTCAGTGTAGAAGCCTGGTTAGAATTGTATTGCAATGACAGGTGAAGTGCTTGTTGAAATCATGCTGCCTTGCTGCTCATTCCTTAAAGTACTATTACCAACGAATACCTGTTTGTCTGTAGCCACCCTCTGACACCCTCTGGTGGCATTTTAATAACGTTGCATAATATTGTATACTGCCCTCATAAAGTACATTTCGGTCCCTACAGAAACATGCTTAGGGAAAGAGAAATACCTAGTCAGTTGTACAACTGAATGTATTCAACTAAAATGTGTCTTACTTACTTAATGTGTCCCAATTATCAGTTGTTGGGGAATAAGAGATTTGAAAGTCTAGGTTTGACATAAAATATGTAACCAATTATTCGCTCTAAACATGTGCACATTTCCATAGGAACATAGCCATTTTAAAACCGTGGGATTTGTGCAATGTTTTTAGTTTTACAGGATATACACATGAGAAGAAAGCTGAAGTCTTTATCCATACATTGATGTAAATATTCCCTTGTCTGATTCCCAGTTCGTCCACTAGTTGGCAGTAGGAGATCACATGAGTTCTCTTGGCCACTTGAAACCAGTTGCGTCTGGATCCTGTCATTTCCTAATGAGCCGCCCCCAGGTGGTGAGGGTAGGCAACCATTTGTAACTGGATCCTGGACTTCCTGACAGGACACCCCAGGTGGTGAGGGTAGGCAACATCATATCCTCCATGTTGACCCTCAACACGGGGACCCCTCAGGGTTGCCTGCTTAGTCCCTTCCTGTACTCCATGTTTTTACCTGCGTCTCCAACACCATCATTACGTTTGCCAATAACACGACTGTGGTAGGGCCTGATCACCAACGACGATGAGACAGCCTATAGGGAGGAAGTCAGAGACTTCAAAGAGAGTTTGGTATTTTTCCTGGAGGGCCACAATGTGTAGTAATCTTTGGCCAAACCAGGCACACTAAAGTCTATGAAGCAATATGATGTTGAATCTGAAATTCAGTTTATGTTGGCACTAATATCACTCCATAACATTCTAGCTATATGTCTTGGTTAATGCCTGATTGGAAAAAATGAAAAGGTCTGTAGCTCCTAAAGACATGATGGGCCACCACTTGGGTAGAAGCACTATATGGTCCTGTAGCCTACTCTGCCACATGTAAACAAGTTTAGTATGCCAAATGTTATCAAACATCCTACGCTTCCACTAGTCCCAGTCAAACTTATCTTGACCTTTATCAACCCTACTGCATATTCCCTTTAGCTTTCATTTCATTGTATTGTACTTTGTTTGGGACGGCACAAGACACTTAAAAAAATGTGTGTATATTTTTTTTAATTACAAATGTAATTTTTTTTGTTGTATTATTTTTTTCTCATAACAATGGAATTTTACTTCTCTATTGCTCAATACTGTATGCTATGCGCACACAGTTGTCTGTTGTAGATCTGGAACCACTGACAGAATAGGGGAGTATCTGTGGCCACATGATAAAACACTAGTCTGGCATCAGTAGTCTGAAAATAGGAGGAAACCAGTTGGACATGTACATCAACATATGGCAGTTTACATTAATATTGTCAAAAACTCACCATAGATGTTTCCCACTTTTTGAACGAACTTGTGCCTTTGGCCAGGATCCAATTTTCCTACAGAGCTGGTGTGTAAATGACCATATAAAATCATCTGAATGAGGCTTATTCATGATTCAGTGGGATTATAGCATAGTTGAATTCCATTTAATTTCCAATGAGTTTAAGAAATGAATGGAAAGCCATGTACTGATTGTATTTGTATGTTATGAATCGCTACTTGAATATGTACAAAAACAGTTTGTTGATTTAGTGTGTCAGTTTTGTGGAGGTCCAATATGAATGTAAAATCCAGACAGTTGAGGAATGACACGCAGTATAACATGAGCGACACCAAAAACATAGCTACTGCAGTCAGTTTACAACCAGAGATTTTCTTTTTAAAATGTGTTTATTGCTTATACACAAATTTGAACACAGCATAAACCAATACTGATCAAATTAGAAATCAAAGCAGTGGTAGGTTTTATGGGGAAAACATTCAATCAAATCACATACACATGGTTAGCAGATGTTAATGCGAGTGTAGCGAAATGCTTGTGCTTCTAGTTCCGACCGTGCAGTAATATCTTACAAGTAATCTAACAATTTCACAGCTACCTTATACACACAAGTATAAAGGAATGAATAATAATATGTACATATAAATATATGGATGAGCGATGGCCAAACAGCATAGGCAAGATGCAGTAGATGGTATAGAGTACAGTATATACATATGAGATGAGTAATATAGGGTATGTAAACATTATATAAAGTGGCATTGTTTAAGTGACAAGTGATGCATTTATTACATCCAATTTGTAATTATCAAAGTGGCTAGAGATTGAGTCAGTATGTTGGCAGCAGCCACTCAATGTTAGTGATGGCTTGTTAACAGTCTGATGGCCTTGAGATAGAAGCTGTTTTTCAGTCTCTCGGTCCCAGCTTTGATGCACCTGTATTGACCTCGCCTTCTGGATGATAGCAGGGTGAACAGGCAGTGGCTCGGGTGGTTGTTGTCCTTGATGGTCTTTCTTGCCTTCCTGTGACATCGGGTGGTGTAAGTGTCCTGGGGGGCAGGTAGTTTTCCCCCGGTGATGCGTTGTGTATTTGCTGTACCAGGCGGTGATACAGCCTGACATGATGCTCTCGATTGTGCATCTGTAAACGTTTGTGACCGTCTTTGGTGATAAGGCAAATTTCTTTAGCCTCCTGAGGTTGAAGTGTGCCTTCTTCACCATGCGGTTTGTGTGGGTGGACAGTTCACACTTTCACTTTTTTTTCACTTTGTCCGTGATGTGTACGCAAAACTTTCCACTTCTCCACTACTGTCCTGTTGATGTGGATAGAAGGGGTGCTCTCTCTGCTGTTTCCTGGTTCCACGGTCATGTTTTTTTGACATTGAGCGTGAGGTTATTTTCCTGACACCACACTCCCGAGGGTGTAGCATAAGAACAGCTTCATTGGCACAATGGACAATAACCTTGTTCTAATCTAACATTCTAATCTATATCTGCTTAATTTGTCAATTATGTCAGTGTTGGAGCCCCTTGCTATCCATAAATGAAAAAAACATGAATATTGTGCCGTGTGGTTTGCTTATTAATATAAGGAATTTGAAATGATTTATAGGTTTATAAGTATATTTTATCCAATTACATTTTTGATACTTAAGTATATTTAAAACCAAATACCTTTAGACTATTACTCTAGTATTTTACTGGGTGACTTTAACTTGAGTAAAAGTAAAGATATCTTAATAGAAAATGACTCAGTCATGTATGACAATTGGGTACTTTTTCCACCACTGCACTGGTTCTGTGTATAAGCCATTTAGTAATAACTTTTACCCAAAGCGACTGAGCTACGATCATGCTTGCTTCATCCCGCAAAGTATTGTTCCTAGAGACACTGAATATGCCGCTGTTAAGTGGAAACTTTATTTTCGTTTGAGTTGGTTGACCAAGGACGCAAGACTCCGTACGGAAGCTTCTGCAACGAGTCGTCTGTGTCAACAATAGTTAGTTGTGGGACAAAGCAATGGCCATGCACGTATACATTTTACATATGGGTGCTCCCGGGAATCGAACCCATAATTATTGGGTTGCAAGCGCCATGCTGTACCAACTGAGCTACAGGGCCACAGACAACAACAGCCAACCTTATGTTTCTGTCAAGATTAGAATACTTGTGTTACACAGTAACACGTTAGCTAACGTGCTAGCCACAGGGCTACAGTTTGCATCCATGTCATACTTGTGACATACAGTTAATTCAGGTTTAGCTCATGTCATTTGTAATAATTTGTAATGACCCATGAGGCTCCTCTGACCCAACAACACATGGCATGTTTCTGTCCTCGTTTATTCAGAACTGGTTCGTAGTCGCCCTCAAGCGTTCTTCTCAAATTACTGCATTTGATTTGTTTTAATGATTTAACCTTATTTAACGAGGCAAGTCAGTTAAGAACACATTCTTATTTACAATGTTATGTATTGCTCATCATTGGTGTCGGCTGTTGTTTACTTATTTATTTGTTGTCTCATCACATTATTGTACAAAAAACGGAAACGTAGCTAATACACCAGTATTTATTGTTTCGAGTGGTCTTTTTAGTGGTATGGGGATCCAGTATTGCGTCGCTGATTGCATTGATTGACAGATCATCCCTGAAGTTGTTTTATTACGTAAAAGTGCATTCACATTATGACGTTGGCTGAGTTACCGTATAAAATGCGGTAGTTTATCTCTTTGGTAATCACTTGGTAAAGTTTTACATGATGGGAACATGGGCTCCAGCCATAGACTTTAACCATGGAGGATAATAAGGTAAACCTATGAATTGCTAACAGAGAAGCCCCATGCAGTGATGCAGGAACTGCTGCACCGTCTTTTTTTATGCTGCGACAGGATCCACAGGGTTTACAGGACATGCCGATAGGGGTGCCGCAAGTAGTGGCAGCTGGGTGTGGGCTAACGTTAATGTGCCGCTAATATTATCATTTTTAATATTGTCAAAAAATATGCATTATAATAACCTAAGGGACTTGTTATACATCAAACCGCACTTCTACACCTGCATTGCTTGCTGTTTTGGGTTTTAGGCTGGGTTTCTGTACAGCACTTTGAGATATCAGCTGATGTAGGAAGGGATATATAAATTGATTTGATTTGAAATATGATCCTTGCAAAGAATAGAGCAGTAGGCTATTTACCATAATTCTACCTAAACTATAATAATAATAGGTGACTCCATAAGGCATTAATTACGAATCTTGATATCAGGCAATAGGATCTATGTGTATTTATAGCGAAAACCATTTCTGTAAATTTTTGTTATATATTGACCATTATAAACTGGGTGTTTTGAGCCTTGAATGCTGATTGGCTGAAAGCTGTGGTATATCAGAGCGTATACCATGGGTATGACAAAACATTTATTTGTCCTCTTCTAATTAAGTTGGTAACCAGTTTATAATAACTGTGCGTTGTGTTATGTGTAAGAACAGCTCTTAGCTGTGGTATATTGTCCATATCCATGAGCATTTAAAGAATGGTCTAATTTCTTCCAGAGTTTAAACGAAGATGATCCACACGATCATCAAAGTTTGGTAGGTCAAGTCCAGAAAATGAAGAATGATATCCTGGGTTTAAACTATCCAGAAGATAGTGAAGTGAAGGATCCCCTGCCTCAGATCGAGCTGAAGGCTGTGACAAGGAGAAAAGTTAAGGTGAGAGACTAGACTGAGGAGAGAAAGGGAAATCTGGGGTCTTACCTGTCCACACTTTAAACCTGTCCAATATGCCATATAACATGATGTGAGGTTGGAGGGTAAATTGTCCTTACAACAGACTTCCATCTCTTAATATTCAATCACCAATTGTTTACTGTAGCTCTTCTCAAAGGCCTGTATAGCAACGGCAACATACAGTATGTCATTGACTGTATTGTCTTTTTAGACCAAGAGGAGGACCAGTGCCAACAGGTCCACAGTTGAACAGAGCACTGATACTGATGCAGCTGAGAGAGATTTAGTTGATAATCAGAATGATGAAGATGAGGAAGAGGTGAAGAAGGATCCACTGCCTCAGATGGAGCAGGATGCCGTGAAGAGAAATAAAGTCAAGGTAAGGGAATAGATTGAGCAGAGATGTGGACATTTGTGATATCTTTCATATCTATAACCTGCCCCTACAGCATGTTGTTCTGAGGAAGGTAAATTGCCCATGCAATACCCTTTTATCTCCTAATAGTAAATCTAGGGCTGACCCCATTTGGTCGACAGTTTGGTCGATAGGCTATTGGTTGACTGGGATTTCTTAAGTCGAGTAGCCGCAAAAGTTTGTTTTCTTCATGGTGCACATGGACACCTGTCTGATTCGCGCCTGTCTCAGTTGACTAATCCATTGCCGAGGCCACAGGGATGGCACAGTCCATCACACTAAGACGTGATACTGAAATTGTATATGGTTATATTATGTAAAAATAATGGTGCAACACTAATAAATCAAATATTATTTTATAACAAATGCGCTTTCTCCTGCATTGGTCGCTGTCCGTGGTTCTGAAACATAATCTTCAGTGCTCCGTAGAATTGCCGCCCTTTCCTACGTTGCTATGTGCATAATAGCAAAGTTAACCAGCATATTGGGATTGAGAACAATGCTGCAGAGGCAGCAGCAGCAGAGACGGGGAAACAGCCCTTGCCTTAGCCTAATTGTCTAAGAAAATTGAGGAGAGAGGAAAACCCAACTAAATTAGGTCTATAATCAATAGCCTAATTGTTAAATGTGCCTGGCTTTGTAAATCATCCATATATATATTACCAGTCAAAAGGGTTCTTCAAAGTAGTCACCCTTTGCCTTGATGACAGCTTTGCACACTCTTGGCATTCTCAACCATTCTCAACCAGCTTCATGTGGTAGTCACCTGGAATGCATTTCATAAATTAACATGTGTGCCTTGTTAAAAATTAAGTAAAGGAATTTATTTCCTTATAAATGCATTTGAGCCAATCAGTTGTGTTGTGACAAGGTAGGGTTGGTATACAGAAGATAGCCCTATTTGGTAAAAGACCAAGTCCATATTATGGCAAGAACAGCTCAAATAAGCAAAGATAAACAACAGTCCGTCATTACTTTAAGACATGAAGGTCAGTCAATCCGGAAAATTTCAAGAACTTTGAACTTTTCATCAAGTGCAAAAACCATCAAGTCCAAAAATCATCAAGCGCTATGATGAAACTGGATCTCATGAGGACCACCACAGGAAAGGAAGACAGAGTTAACTCGGCTGCAGAGGATAAGTTCATTAGAGTTAACTGCACCTCACATTGCAGCACAAATAAATGCTTCACAGAGTTCAAGTCACAGACACACCTCAACATCAACTGTTCAGAGGAGACTGCGTGAGTCAGGCCTTCATGGTCAAATTGCTGCGAAGAAAGCACTACTAAAGTATACCAATAAGAAGAAGAGACTTGCTTGGGCCAAGAAACACGAGCAATGGACATTAGACTGGTGGAAATCTGTCCTTTGGTCTGATAAGTCCAAATTCCAACAATGTCTTTGTGAGAGTAGGTGTACAGATGATCTCCGCATGTGTGGTTCCCACCATGAAGCATGGAGGAGGTGTGATAATGTGGGGGTGCTTTGTTGGTGACACTGTCTGTGATTTATTTAGAATTCAAGGCACACTTAACCAGCATGGCTACCATAGTATTCTGCAGTGATACACCATCCCATCTGGTTTGCGTCTCCAGGCTGTGTAAGGGCTATTTGACCAAGAAGGAGAGTGATGGAGGGCTGCATCAGATGACCTGACATCCACAATCACCCAACCTCAACCCAATTGAGATGTTTTGGGATGAATTGGACCACAGAGTGAAGGAAAAACAACCAATAAGTTCTCAGCATATGTGGGAACTCCTTCAAGACTGTTGGAAAAGCATTCCAGGTGAAGCTGGTTGAGAGAATGCCAAGAGTGTGCAAAGCTGCCATCAAGACAAAGGATGGCTACTTTGAAGAATCTCAAATATAAAATATATTTTGATTTGTTTAACACTTTTTGGTACCTCCATGATTCCATATGTGTTATTTCATAGTTTTGGTGTCTTCACTACTATTCTACAATGTAGAAAATAGTACAAATAAAGAAAAGCCTTGAATGAGTAGGTGTGTCCAAACTTTTGACTGGTACTGTATACATATATACAGGAGTAAGACAGATATAGCTTATGTTGCCTGTTTGAATATTTGTTTAATAGCCTACTGATTCTGTGAGGACCAAGCCTCATGCACCAGCAAAATGTTGAATTAAGCAATTTCACAGATTTGGCTGTTTTTAATATTTGCTATAATGTAATAATGGCTTTATAATTTTTAGTCGTTAGAACAGACTGGTATTAAAGAAGTAACATTCAAGACTGAAGCAATTAACTACAAAAATCTCTGAAACTGGAAACACTTATCTCCCTCACTAGCTTTAAGCACCAACTGTCAGAGCATCTTACAGATTACTGCACCTGTACATAGCCCACCTATAATTTAGCCCAAACAACTACCTCTTTCCCAACTGTATTTAATTAATTTATTTATTTTGCTCCTTTGCACCCCATTATTTTTATTTCTACTTTGCACATTCTTCCATTGCAAAACTACCATTCCAGTGTTTTACTTGCTATATTGTATTTACTTTGCCAACATGGCCTTTTTTGCCTTTACCTCCCTTCTCACCTAATTTGCTCATATTGTCACGGTTTTCATGTGGTGAAGGAGAGTCGGACCAAACTGCAGCGTGTATATTGCAATCCATGTTTAATCACACAAGTAACACGAATCCAAAACACAAACGTAGTGAAAACCAAAACAGCCTTAACTGATGCAAACTAACACAGACTAAGGTCATCAAGACACTCAGGACAATCACCCACGACAAACTCAAAGAATATGGCTGCCTAAATATGGTTCCCAATCAGAGACAATGATAAGCACCTGCCTCTGATTGAGAACCACTTACATTTACATTTACATTTAAGTCATTTAGCAGACGCTCTTATCCAGAGCGACTTACAAATTGGTGCATTCATCTTATGACGTCCAGTGGAACAGCCACTTTACAATAGTGCATCTAAATCTTAAAGGGGGGTGAGAAGGATTACTTACCCTATCCTAGGTATTCCTTAAAGAGGTGGGGTTTCAGGTGTCTCCGGAAGGTGGTGATTGACTCCGCAGTCCTGGCGTCGTGAGGGAGTGTGTTCCACCATTGGGGAGCCAGAGCAGCGAACAGTTTTGACTGGGCTGAGCGGGAACTGTACTTCCTCAGTGGTAGGGAGGCGAGCAGGCAAGAGGTGGATGAACGCAGTGCCCTTGTTTGGGTGTAGGGCCTGATCAGAGCCTGGAGGTACTGAGGTGCCGTTCCCCTCACAGCTCCGTAGGCAAGCACCATGGTCTTGTAGCGGATGCGAGCTTCAACTGGAAGCCAGTGGAGAGAGCGGAGGAGCGGGGTGACGTGAGAGAACTTGGGAAGGTTGAACACCAGACGGGCTGCGGCGTTCTGGATGAGTTGTAGGGGTTTAATGGCACAGGCAGGGAGCCCAGCCAACAGCGAGTTGCAGTAATCCAGACGGGAGATGACAAGTGCCTGGATTAGGACCTGCGCCGCTTCCTGTGTGAGGCAGGGTCGTACTCTGCGGATGTTGTAGAGCATGAACCTACAGGAACGGGCCACCGCCTTGATGTTAGTTGAGAACGACAGGGTGTTGTCCAGGATCACGCCAAGGTTCTTAGCGCTCTGGGAGGAGGACACAATGGAGTTGTCAACCGTGATGGCGAGATCATGGAACGGGCAGTCCTTCCCGGGAGGAAGAGCAGCTCCGTCTTGCCGAGGTTCAGCTTGAGGTGGTGATCCGTCATCCACACTGATATGTCTGCCAGACATGCAGAGATGCGATTCGCCACCTGGTCATCAAAAGGGGGAAAGGAGAAGATTAATTGTGTGTCGTCTGCATAGCAATGATAGGAGAGACCATGTGAGGTTATGACAGAGCCAAGTGACTTGGTGTATAGCGAGAATAGGAGAGGGCCTAGAACAGAGCCCTGGGGGACACCAGTGGTGAGAGCGCGTGGTGAGGAGACAGATTCTCGCCACGCCACCTGGTAGGAGCGACCTGTCAGGTAGGACGCAATCCAAGCGTGGGCCGCGCCGGAGATGCCCAACTCGGAGAGGGTGGAGAGGAGGATCTGATGGTTCACAGTATCGAAGGCAGCCGATAGGTCTAGAAGGATGAGAGCAGAGGAGAGAGAGTTAGCTTTAGCAGTGCGGAGCGCCTCCGTGATACAGAGAAGAGCAGTCTCAGTTGAATGACTAGTCTTGAAACCTGACTGATTTGGATCAAGAAGGTCATTCTGAGAGAGATAGCGGGAGAGCTGGCCAAGGACGGCACGTTCAAGAGTTTTGGAGAGAAAAGAAAGAAGGGATACTGGTCTGTAGTTATTGACATCGGAGGGATCGAGTGTAGGTTTTTTCAGAAGGGGTGCAACTCTCGCTCTCTTGAAGAAGGAAGGGACGTAGCCAGCGGTCAGGGATGAGTTGATGAGCGAGGTGAGGTAAGGGAGAAGGTCTCCGGAAATGGTCTGGAGAAGAGAGGAGGGGATAGGGTCAAGCGGGCAGGTTGTTGGGTGGCCGGCCGTCACAAGACGCGAGATTTCATCTGGAGAGAGAGGGGAGAAAGAGGTCAGAGCACAGGGTAGGGCAGTGTGAGCAGAACCAGCGGTGTCGTTTGACTTAGCAAACGAGGATCGGATGTCGTCGACCTTCTTTTCAAAATGGTTGACGAAGTCATCTGCAGAGAGGGAGGAGGGGGGAGGGGGATTCAGGAGGGAGGAGAAGGTGGCAAAGAGCTTCCTAGGGTTAGAGGCAGATGCTTGGAATTTAGAGTGGTAGAAAGTGGCTTTAGCAGCAGAGACAGAGGAGGAAAATGTAGAGAGGAGGGAGCGAAAGGATGCCAGGTCCGCAGGGAGGTGAGTTTTCCTCCATTTCCGCTCGGCTGCCCGGAGCCCTGTTCTGTGAGCTCGCAATGAGTCGTCGAGCCACGGAGCGGGAGGGGAGGACCGAGCCGGCCTGGAAGATAGGGGACATAGAGAGTCAAAGGATGCAGAAAGGGAGGAGAGGAGGGTTGAGGAGGCAGAATCAGGAGATAGGTTGGAGAAGGTTTGAGCAGAGGGAAGAGATGATAGGATGGAAGAGGAGAGAGTAGCGGGGGAGAGAGAGCAAAGGTTGGGACGGCGCGATACCATCCGAGTAGGGGCAGTGTGGGAAGTGTTGGATGAGAGCAAGAGGGAAAAGGATACAAGGTAGTGGTCGGAGACTTGGAGGGGGAGTTGCAATGAGGTTAGTGGAAGAACAGCATCTAGTAAAGATGAGGTCGAGCGTATTGCCTGCCTTGTGAGTAGGGGGGAAGGTGAGAGGGTGAGGTCAAAAGAGGAAAGGAGTGGAAAGAAGGAGGCAGAGAGGAAGGAGTCAAAGGTAGACGTGGGGAGGTTAAAGTCGCCCAGAACTGTGAGAGGTGAGCCGTCCTCAGGAAAGGAGCTTATCAAGACATCAAGCTCATTGATGAACTCTCCGAGGGGACCTGGAGGGCGATAAATGATAAGGATGTTAAGCTTGAAAGGGCTGGTAACTGTGACAGCATGAAATTCAAAGGAGGCGATAGACAGATGGGTAAGGGGAGAAAGAGAGAATGACCACTTGGGAGAGATGAGGATCCCGGTGCCACCACCCCACTTCAGACAGCCATAGACTTTGCTAGATAACCCCACTAGCTACAATCCCAAATACATACACACCAAAACCCCAAGACAAAACACACCACAATACAAAAACTCCATGCCACACCCTGGCCTGACCCAATACATAAAGAAAAACACAAAATACTTAGACCAGGGCGTGACACACATTGTATATAGACTTTTTATACTGTATTATTGACTGTATGTTTGTTTTACTCCATGTGTAACTCTGTGTCGTTGTATCTGTCGAACTGCTTTGCTTTATCTTGGCCAGGTCGCAATTGTAAATGAGAACTTGTTCTCAACTTGCCTACCTGGTTAAATAAAGGTGAAATAAAATAAATTTTAAAAATCCCCTCTAGTGGTATACTTTATACTGTTCCAGGTTACTACACACACTGATAATACAAAACATTGAGGACACCTGCTCTTTCCATGACATAGACTGACCAAGTGAAAGCTATGACCCCTTATTGATGTCACTTGTTGAATCCACTTCAGTCAGAGTAGATGAAGGGGAGTTAAAGAAATATTTTAAGACCTTAAGACAATTTGTAAGTCGCTCTGGATAAGAGCGTCTGCTAAATGACTTAAATGTAAATGTAAGACCATGCCCAGAGGAAATGAGGCTGTTCTGAGGGGAAAAGGGTGTGCAACTCAATATTAGGAAGACATTCCTAATGTTTTGTGCACTCAGTGTATGTCATCCTACATGTTTTTAAATAGTACAGTATCACAAACCACAGTACAAAACCATATAAAGTGTGGGCCTGTAGTATCTGTAAATCAACTAAACATAGTTTTTATTTCCATTTGCAGATAATATAGCATCATTGTTCATGTAATATTCTAATATTAGCATTATAACTCTAGGAAGAGGAAATGGTCATAAAATCAAATAGATGAAATGACGGAAACAAACATTTTTTGAACTACAACTTATTTTATTTAAAAATGTCAAATTCAGTGCAAAGTAATGTAGTGCATTGGTGTTTAGATCCCTGTTGGGTGGCAAAGTGTCACAAGAATCCTGTGGGGAGAGAAAACAAGAGAATACATTAAATTAATGGGTGTTAACTAATCATGGTTCAACAAAGCACTTCAAGTCCTCAATTCCTTCAAAAGAGAGAGAGAAAGAGAAAGGAGTATGGTCCCTGCAGTAGGACTACATGCTGTCCATGAGGTTGTCCAAGTGGTACTCCAGGAGGCTGGAGAGCTCAGTTACCAGAGACTCTGGGTTAAAGTACCAGGCCAGCTGCTGGCCAAACATGTCATCTAGCAGAGCCATCAGCCCGCCCTGAAGAGAACACCACACGACACATAGAAAATGGCTCTGAGTAACTCAGCTTATCAAGAGGAGAGAGACAATTAGAAATACTCCCCCTAAAATAGCATTGGAACCTGGTTAACCATGAATATGGAAGTAAACAGGAAGTAACCTCTTGACTCGTACATTGAGCAGCAGCAGGTATCTGTCAGCTTCTGGCTCCATGTTGGCAGCAGTGGGCAGGAAGGAGTACAGGAGAGCGTACAGACGCTCCACAAACCCACCAGGGTGCTAAAGGAAACAAAGGAAACTGCTAATAGAGAGAGCTCAAAACATGTACCAGTGAGATGCTACTTACCACCATCAGGGACTTCTGAGCTGTCATCATCCCAAACAGCACCAGCTCAAAGAGGACATCTATCATGTTCACATGATGGATCTAGGACAAGAAAACACATTTGGAGAAAATAGGAATGATTTCATATAGATCAACTACTGTGATGTATAAAAGACATGCATTTGGAAGAACTCAGTGAGACTTGAAAGAGTTAAATGAACTCACCTTTGCCTCAGCCAGCTCCCTCTCAATGTCATTCCGCTTGGAGGGGTCACTCAGGTAGTCCACAAAGTCGTTATAGGTACGGATGAACTTGGCCTCGTCCTATGACAAAGAAAAGAGCATCTTAGTGAACAGAACACATTTCCCCCCAGGGACGCTCTCTTTCCCTTGAAAGAGAATGAGTTGAATGAGTGAATTACCATGTGGTTGGCCTGAACCAGGGCGCCCAGGAAGACCTTTCCCGCCACAAACAGATGGTTCCTGCTCAGGGTCTAGGAAAGAGGGAAGAGTTAGGGTGAGACATATTCCTCTAGGACACAGAACAAGAAGTCACAGAGAGAAAAATAAAAGTGGGTCCACTCACAGTGAAGGCCTGGTGCAGGGAGACGAGCCTCAGCACAATGTCCTCCACTCTCTTGGTGGTAAGGTAGAGGCTGTGAAAGGGAGGGAATGGAGCATGTCAACCATTAGAGTCAATGGGGGATAACAGCATTATGACCACTATCCATCAGCATCTGACAAGCCCAGACTACATAGACATTTAGAGGAACTCACTTTAGCAGAGGAACCTCCCTCTCCTCAGGCAGCAGGTCCTCCTCCCAGCCCTACGACAACAAAACAAGAATTCAAAATCAGTGACCAGTGCAATGACATAACAAACAGTCGGTCAATGGAAGGATCTTAATACTCCTAGTCAATAGTATGTGTGTGTAAAGTCTGTCCTAATAGCAGTTGTGGCCCTCAGGCCCTTGGTCAGTGAACTGCTGAGTGGTAGGCGTAGAGAAGGAGGCAGCCTCCGACCACGCTGAAGAGGAGAGAAGCCCGTCCAGCCCCATGTGGAGAGTGGCGTACACCACTGAGACATCAGTCTGCTGCTCAAAACACACACAACACACCTGTTTACCACACACACGTTATTAGAAAACACACCAAATCTAATGCAAAAATGCCCAGTAATGTCTAGTCTATATACATAGGAAATCGTTTATTTACCTGGAAGCAGCCAAGCGTCACGTCCACAGACTCATAGTCTCATGGCGGAGGTGAGACGCATAGTGTGTCACCCTGCCAGCCACACGCTGACAGAGAGAGAATACATGTTAAGGCCAAATGGAATAAGTGAAGAAAAGCCTAATCTAATACTATTTCAGTAGTATTTACATCTTACCTGGATCCAAGTGATGGACTGCACTTTGGTGGCACAGTAGGGGATGCCCTCTGGACTAAGCCTGGCCATCTTCTTGGAGATGGCCCACACCAGTTGAGTCTCCAGGCCTCTCACCCTACTCACGTGGTGCATCCTCACCACCACCTGCTGTTGAGATAAACAACAAGACAACATCAACAAAACCCCTTCAGCATCTGCTGTGACACATTTCCATCAAGATCAAATGACTGACCATGTAGATTAGGATTAGCTAGTTACAAAGACCTGGGATCCCCCACGCATGTAGGTGATGATGGGGCTGATGAACTAGAAAGTTCTCCAAGCTTTAACCACCGGACCGGCATTGTTCTGCACATTACAATACATTCATGTTGGAAACAGTAAACATTGTAACCGTGATGTGACTGTGTGTGTGTGTGGGGGGGAGGGGGTCTCTTACCCTGATCACAACAGGCCCACAGTACAGGGGGCTGAACCTAATCAGAATCAACTGCCAATTGCCAGTGGCCTCCTAAAGCAGAAAGCAGACAAGAGATTTGTTTCATGTCAAAGAGACACAACTTGAATATCTGGGATGATTTGAAATCCCCAAACTTTCAGAAAATTGTACCTCAAGGATAGTCTGCACATCTGGCACATCCTCCAGGATAATAGCAGCATTCTGGACATCAAGGAGGACTGGCAGCTGTGGAACATCTGGCACATCATCCAATGGCACATCCAACTGGACCTCATCCAGGACAGTTGTTTCTAAAATGAGGAACATTGGAATATAAAATAAACTATTGTTAGGACATAAAACGTAGCAAGATTGCTAATACTAGCTAGCTAGGTAGCAAAAGTCGACTGCTGAGCAACAGTTACCAAAGTTAATGTTAGCAAGCATTTTTGCCAAGTCTGAATGATAGAAATACACAACATTTTGCAAATTATAATGACATTGTTAAATGTAGTCAAAGAAGAGTTTTAAACTCCACATACCCTCTTCGAGGTCGCTGTCCACCTGTCGACGATCACGAACACTGCAAAACAGAAAAAGACAAGAAAAACAAGCCACAAATGAATTTGAACAACCTGTCGACTCCGTAGGCCGCCGACGTCCACGCACTCTCTCCGCCAGTCTTGAAAAGCACCCAGGCATTTTCCAGTCGATTGTTCTCAGGTCTCAAAAATCAAACAGGTTTGTTGTCAGCAGCAAACTGAAGTGGTTGTTTTCGCACAGAAAACGTTCCATAGAATGTCGGTTAGATGTCTCTTGGCAACACACGTTCGAAAATGATTGTTTAAAAAATGGACAACTGTGTTGCGATAGAAATGAGTTTGGAATTATATGATTCCTTTAGAATCCCTTAAAAATGCTTGTAATCATTCTAGTGATGTCGATGAGCTCCTCCGTAGCTCAGTTGATAGATAGAGCATGACGTGTTGCAAAGAAGAAGATAGATAATGATTTCAGGGATTTTTGTGATGATTGAGATAAAAGACTGTATTAAAAGCCTTAAGGACAATAGGTCCCCTGGAAATGATGTTTTAATAAGCAAGTTTTTATAAAGCATTCAATGATAAATTGATTCCTTTCATTCTTGCTATGTTTCACGAATCAATAGAAAATGGGGATTTACCGGCTTCCATAAAGCAAGGTGTAATTACTTTGATTCCCAAACTTAATAAGGATACTCTTTATATAGACAACTGGAGACCCATTAGCCTGTTGAATAATGATGGGAAATTATCACATTAGATATTTTCGTATCAGCTCTTTTTCAGAGCATATCTGATTGGTGAAAATAGCAATTACTCAAAAAAATACTGAATTGGGCTGCCTGTCTCAATGAAGCCATAGAAACCTGGACATTAAATACATTTTTCTTGTTCTCTCTCTCCCATCCCCTGTAGGTTTGTTGAACATGAGTGGAATTGAATCTCCAGCACACTAGTAGCACTAAAGTGCTACTAGTGTGAGTTGAACCTGCCTGTGGGTGCACTGGGGATATTCCTGGGAGGTCTACTGATGAAGAGGTATAAGCTTGGGGTTGTGTCTGGAGCCCAGCTGTCTTTCGTCACCTCCTTCATGGCCTCCCTCTTCCCTCTGCAGTCTGGCACTAAGTGTGACAACATTCAGTTGGCTGGTCTGACCGTGTCCTACAACAGGTAAATATTTTTTTTATTTTACCTTTATTTAACCAGGCAAGTCAGTTAAGAACATATTCTTATTTTCAATGGCGGCCTGGGAACAGTGGGTTAACTGCCTGTTCAGGGGCAGAACTACAGATTTGTACCTTGTCAGCTCGGGGGTTTGAACTCGCAACCTTCCGGTTACTAGTCCAACGCTCTAACCACTAGGCTACGCTGCCGCCCCTATGACATCTGATTGGTTGGTTGGTGGGTGGGTTGATAAAAACAAAGGTTTTGATCAGTGGAATATGAAGGAGAGTTAGACCAAAACACACATGGGCTTGAGCCGGGGCTCCCTCTTGTGGGAATATTCAGTATGGTTGTTACTGAGCCCGGATTCCTGGCTGTTTTGTCACTGTGCCTGTGTCAATGATAGTTCAGCAACAATTATTTAAAAATCATTATTACCAGCCATTTTCTCTGTCCCCCCAGGTCCTCTGGTGTACGATGGCAGCCTTTTGTCAGAATGTAACAGAGACTGCTCCTACTTGGCTGGGGAGTGGGACCCTGTGTGTTCAGACAACGGCATTACCGACACCACCCCCTGCCTCGCAGGCTGCTCCAGCTTTACAGGTTACAGAAAGAACACGGTACCAATACTATTAATGTACTGAGTGTACAACACATTCACAGTGATGATGGCTCATATTGACTCCAATGCTTCCCACAGTTGTGTCAAGTTGGCTGTAAGTCTTTTGAGTGGTGGACCATTCTTGATACACACGGGAAAATGTTGAGCTTAAAAAACCCAGCAGCGTTGCAGTTCTTGATACAAACTGGTACTCCTGGCACCTACTACCATGCCCCGTTTAAAGGCACGTACATATTTTGTCTTGCCCATTCACCCTCTAAATGGCACACATACACAATCCATGTCTCAATTGTCTCAAGCCTTACATTAAAAAAAAAACCTTTCTCCTCCTCTTTATCGATACTGATTTAGGTGGATTTAACTATCCATTACTATTAACTATCTGTCTTCGTATCCAAGATAATTGTGTAGTTTAGAGCGTGTAGTCTTAGAGTGATTATCTTAATTTACCGAGGTTAGCTAGCCAGCTATTTGTCGTCCTTAACGTAGGAGACACTGCTAGCTAGCCAACAGCTAGCCAACGTCTACTGAATAGAACTTCCGCACTCAACAACCCGGTCGCATTCCGCTTCGCTCCACAGGTAGTATCACATTTTCATTTAATTTCATTACAGCACAACGGTTTGATTTGTTTGATCGTAGCTAGCTACATAGCTAGCTACATAGCCGTCTGTGTATCAAAGATAATTGTGTAGTCTAGAGCGATTTTCTAGGTTAGCTAGCCAGCTATTGTCGTTCTTTTAACGCAACGTAATGTAATCAACACTGCTAGCTAGCCAGCTAGCCCCCGAATAGCAGCACTGTAGAAACTATTACACTCAACGGAACGACTTGATTAGTGTAGTGTCAACAACGCAGCCACTGCCAGCTAGCCTACAAAGTCAACAACGCAGCCACTGCCAGCTCGCCTACTTCAGCAGTACTGTATCATTTGAATCATTTTAGTCAATAAGATTCTTGCTACGTAAGCTTAACTTTCTGAACATTCGAGACGTGTAGTCCACTTGTCATTCCAATCTCCTTGCATTAGCGTAGCCTCTTCTGTAGCCTGTCAACTATGTGTCTGTCTATCCCTGTTCTCTCCTCTCTGCACAGACCATACAAACGCTCCACACCGCGTGGCCGTGGCCACCCTAATCTGGTGGTCCCAGTGCGCACGACCCACGTGGAGTTCCAGGTCTCCGATAGCCTCTGGAACTGCCGATCTGCGGCCAACAAGGCAGAGTTCATCTCAGCCTATGCCTCCCTCCAGTCCCTCGACTTCTTGGCACTGACGGAAACATGGATCACCACAGATAACACTGCTACTCCTACTGCTCTCTCTTCGTCCACCCACGTGTTCTCATACACCCCGAGAGCTTCTGGTCAGCGGGGTGGTGGCACCGGGATCCTCATCTCTCCCAAGTGGTCATTCTCTCTTTCTCCCCTTACCCATCTGTCTATCGCCTCCTTTGAATTTCATGCTGTCACAGTTACCAGCCCTTTCAAGCTTAACATCCTTATCATTTATCGCCCTCCAGGTCCCCTCGGAGAGTTCATCAATGAGCTTGATGCCTTGATAAGCTCCTTTCCTGAGGACGGCTCACCTCTCACAGTTCTGGGCGACTTTAACCTCCCCACGTCTACCTTTGACTCATTCCTTTCTGCCTCCTTCTTTCCACTCCTCTCCTCTTTTGACCTCACCCTCTCACCTTCCCCCTACTCACAAGGCAGGCAATACGCTCGACCTCATCTTTACTAGATGCTGTTCTTCCACTAACCTCATTGCAACTCCCCTCCAAGTCTCCGACCACTACCTTGTATCCTTTTCCCTCTCGCTCTCATCCAACACTTCCCACACTGCCCCTACTCGGATGGTATCGCGCCGTCCCAACCTTCGATCTCTCTCCCCCGCTACTCTCTCCTCTTCCATCCTATCATCTCTTCCCTCTGCTCAATCCTTCTCCAACCTCTCTCCTGATTCTGCCTCCTCAACCCTCCTCTCCTCCCTTTCTGCATCCTTTGACTCTCTATGTCCCCTATCCTCCAGGCCGGCTCGGTCCTCCCCTCCCGCTCCGTGGCTCGACGACTCATTGCGAGCTCACAGAACAGGGCTCCGGGCAGCCGAGTGGAAATGGAGGAAAACTCGCCTCCCTGCGGACCTGGCATCCTTTCACTCCCTCCTCTCTACATTTTCCTCCTCTGTCTCTGCTGCTAAAGCCACTTTCTACCACTCTAAATTCCAAGCATCTGCCTCTAACCCTAGGAAGCTCTTTGCCACCTTCTCCTCCCTCCTGAATCCTCCTCCCCCCCCCCCTCCTCCCTCTCTGCAGATGACTTCGTCAACCATTTTGAAAAGAAGGTCGACGACATCCGATCCTCGTTTGCTAAGTCAAACGACACCGCTGGTTCTGCTCACACTGCCCTACCCTGTGCTCTGACCTCTTTCTCCCCTCTCTCTCCAGATGAAATCTCGCGTCTTGTGACGGCCGGCCGCCCAACAACCTGCCCGCTTGACCCTATCCCCTCCTCTCTTCTCCAGACCATTTCCGGAGACCTTCTCCCTTACCTCACCTCGCTCATCAACTCATCCCTGACCGCTGGCTACGTCCCTTCCGTCTTCAAGAGTGTCCTCCTCCCAGAGCGCTAAGAACCTTGGCGTGATCCTGGACAACACCCTGTCGTTCTCAACTAACATCAAGGCGGTGGCCCGTTCCTGTAGGTTCATGCTCTACAACATCCGCAGAGTACGACCCTGCCTCACACAGGAAGCGGCGCAGGTCCTAATCCAGGCACTTGTCATCTCCCGTCTGGATTACTGCAACTCGCTGTTGGCTGGGCTCCCTGCCTGTGCCATTAAACCCCTACAACTCATCCAGAACGCTGCAGCCCGTCTGGTGTTCAACCTTCCCAAGTTCTCTCACATCACCCCGCTCCTCCGCTCTCTCCACTGGCTTCCAGTTGAAGCTCGCATCCGCTACAAGACCATGGTGCTTGCCTACAGAGCTGTGAGGGGAACGGCACCTCAGTACCTCCAGGCTCTGATCAGGCCCTACACCCAAACAAGGGCACTGCGTTCATCCACCTCTGGCCTGCTCGCCTCCCTACCACTGAGGAAGTACAGTTCCCGCTCAGCCCAGTCAAAACTGTTCGCTGCTCTGGCCCCCAATGGTGGAACAAACTCCCTCACGACGCCAGGACAGCGGAGTCAATCACCACCTTCCGGAGACACCTGAAACCCCACCTCTTTAAGGAATACCTAGGATAGGATAAAGTAATCCTTCTCACCCCCCTTAAAATATTTAGATGCACTATTGTAAAGTGGCTGTTCCACTGGATGTCATAAGGTGAATGCACCAATTTGTAAGTCGCTCTGGATAAGAGCGTCTGCTAAATGACTTAAATGTAATGTAAATGTAACTAGTGACATCCATAAGGGATTATAGCATTAACCTGGATTCACCTGGTCAGCATATGTCATGGAAAGAGCAGGTGTTCTTAATGTTTATACACTCAGTGTAACTCATTGGCACTGAAATGAGTTATTTGCAACCATTAACTGGGGCCTTGTTGAGGCCGTATCTATGTAAGTAACAATAAAGTATTATTTTGATGTATGGAAAAAATATGGTATGCAATTCCTATGTAGAGAAGGTTCTCTCTGGTAGTTGTTCAAATATGACTTCAACTTTTACAGGGCACTGTGGTAAAATAGATGTTTAAACTCAGTGTGACTCCCTGTTTAAATAAAAGTTAAATAACATTTAAAAAAACATCAACATAAACACAGGATATGGGGTACACATGGTATCATATCATTCCATATTAGGCCCTACTGCACCTGCATTCCAGCACCATTCCAACATCTGGAATTGACTCAACATGTTTGAGGTGGGGGATCAATACATGTGGGGGAAGAGGTGGCTGTCGAATGTATGATTCTGATATGTACAGGTAAGTTCATTGTGTGTGTGTGTGTGTGTGTGGGGGGGTCCATGTTTGTGTCCGTACTCTGAGGTGTGTTTGAATATGAATGAGCAACAGTGTGGTGATGTGTCCTATCCCGTCCTTGCAGAGTGATCTTCCTTGGCCTCATCACATATCTCAGTGGCTCCTCCTTAGGAGGGATGGGGACACCACCATGGGCTGATTTCAAGGTTTTACTGCTAACCTACAAAGCATTACATGGGCTTGCTCCTACCTATCTCTCTGAATTTGTCCTGCCGTACATACCTACACGTACGCTACAGTCGCAAGATGCAGGCCTCCTAATTGTCCCTAGAATTTCTAAGCAAACAGATGGAGGCAGGGCTTTCTCCTATAGAGCTCCATTTTTATTTAATGGTCTGCCTACCCATGTGAGAGACGCAGACTGAAGACACATCTCTTCAGTGGGTCATATGATTGAGTGTAGTCTGGCCCAGGAGTGAGAAGGTGAACGGAAAGGCTCTGGAGCAACGAACCGCCCTTGCTGTCTCTGCCTGGCCAGTTCCCCTCTTTCCACTGGGATTCTCTGCCTCTAACCCTATTACAGGGGCTGAGTCACTGGCTTACTGGTGCTCTTTCATGCCGTCCCTAGGAGGGGTGCGTCACTTGAGTGGGTTGAGTCACTGATGTGATCTTCCTGTCTGGGTTGGCGCCCCCCCTTGGGTTGTGCCGTGGCGGCGATCTTTGTGGGCTATACTCGGCCTTGTCTCAGGATGGTAAGTTGGTGGTTGAAGACATCCCTCTAGTGGTGTGGGGGCTGTGCTTTGGCAAAGTGGGTGGGGTTATATCCTCCCTGTTTGGCCCTGTCGGGGGTATCATTGGATGGAGCCACAGTGTCTCCTGACCCCTCCTGCCTCAGCCTCCAGTATTTATGCTGCAGTAGTTTATGTGTCGGGGGGCGAGGGTCAGTTTGTTATATCTGGAGTACTTCTCCTGTCTTATCCGGTGTCCTGTGTGAGTTTAAGTATGCTCTCCTAATTCTCTCTTTCTCTCTCGGAGGACCTGAGCCCTAGGACCATGCCTCAGGACTACCTGGCATGATGACTCCTTGCTGTCCCCAGTCCACCTGGCCATGCTGCTGCTCCAGTTTCAACTGTTCTGCCTGCGGCTATGGAATCCCCTTTCCTAGCTCTGCATGGACCATCCAGTGTCACATCCTTGGTGACGTGTGGGGTGACATCCGGGCCGACCACAGCTACATCCTCTGGAAAGTGAAAAAAAGAGGAACAGAATGAAAAGAGCAACAGAATGTAAACAAATGCAAACCGTAGCTTCTACACACTGGCCAGTTGAAAGGTTCTACAAAGATGTCTTGACAAACGGCACCTGTCAGAGTGCTCTCTAAGTGTAACTCACCTGCTTGGATGTCAGCTGGCAGAGTGGCGAAGACGACCATCGTGAGAGTCCTTTCTTCAGGTGTGACATGCTCAATCGATCCTTTTTATTTGTACTGGAATTTGATCCTTTTTTTCTCTGCTGCTACTCGTGTTTTACAGAAACACGTTTGAGTGGGTTTTATATAGTCTGGCGCATGTTGACACAATATGGAAAATGCATAGGCTGCAAACCAGCACGACTATCACGCATCAACTATAGACGAGTTTCACTCACTACTGCAGTTTGGACCTTTCTACTCTCCTGCAAATTGTGACTAATGACCCCAATCAAATTTTAGGAGATGGGTTTTTGAATTCAGTACTGTATTTTCATTGAAATGGCAGATATTTATAATTTCACACAAAAATGTATGTAATGCTTCCTACAAAGAAATTATATTACTATGCATATTTTTGCATGATTTAACACGTGTTGAATCCCACTTCCTTGATTTTTTGAAGTTCATTTTAGTCCTCCTTCTTGCATGTTTTGTTCCATACCTGTGCCTTGGAGAAAACAACTATAGCCCTCCAAGTCTAATACGCTATACACACCAGCAGCCTACAGTGTTAACTTATTGAGAATGTATTTCATTGCATTTAACATTCAAACTTCTTTTGAACTCTTCAGATCTTATCCGGATCAAACTGTAATGTTAATATATTACCCTAAGTCCAACTGGTTTTGGTGTCTTAGACACAAAAGGTTGTTTTCTCCTCATAGTAAAAACACTGTTTCATGGTTTGAATGAAAAACACTGGGTATTTGTTTTGAAGAACTTCGTTTTTTGGGGGAAAAAGCAATACTTAGCTTTATTGCTGTCAGTGTAGAGGCCTGGTTAGAATTGTATTGCAATGACAGGTGAAGTGCTTGTTGAAATCATGCTGCCTTGCTGCTCATTCCTTAAAGTACTGTTACCAACGAATACCTGCTTGTCTGTAGCCATAGCTGTTCTTAACCTGTTCAACTCTGACGCCCTCTGGTGGCATTTTATAAACGATGCATAATATTGTATACTGCCCTCATAAAGTACATTTCGGTCCTTACAGAAACATGCTTAGGGAAAGAAGAATACCTAGTCGGTTGTACAACTGAATGCATTCAACTAAAATGTGTCTTACGCATTTAACCCAACCCCTCTGAATCAGAGATGTGCGGGGACATTCACGTCATCGGCGCCCGGGGAACAGTGGGTTAACTCCCTTGCTCAGGGGCAGAACGACAGTTAAGTACTGTTAGAAAGCTAAGAACTGTGGGACTCTGATAAGCGTCAGAAACAATGTGACTATTAAAGAGCCCGAGATACGGGGGAGGTCCCAATTATCAGTTGTTGGGGAATAAGAGATTTGAAGGTCAAGGTTTGACATAAAATATGTAACCAATTATTCGCTCTAAACATGTGCACATTTCCATAGGAACATAGCAATTTTAAAACCGCGGGATTTGTGTAATGTTTTTCGTTTTACAGGATATACACATGAGAAGAAAGCTGAAGTCTTTATCCATACATTGATGTAAATATTCCCTTGTCTGATTCCCAGTTCGTCCACTAGTTGGCAGTAGGAGATCACATGAGTTATCTTGGCCACTTGAAACCAGTTGCGTCTGGATCCTGTTCATTTCCTAATGAGCCGCCCCCAGGTGGTGAGGATAGGCAACAATTTGTAACTGGATCCTGGACTTCCTGACATGCCGCCCCAGGTGGTAAGGGTAGGCAACATCATATCCGCCATGTTGACCCTCAACACGGGGACCCCTCAGGGGTGCCTGCTTAGTCCCTTCCTGTACTCCATGTTCACCTGCGGCTCCAACACAATCATTAAGTTAGCCAATGACACGACTGTGGTAGGGCCTGATCACCAACGACGATGAGACAGCCTATAGGGAATTTTAAAAAATTGTTTATTGCTTTAACACACATTTTAACACAGCATTAACCAATACATATCAAATTAGAAATCAAAGCAGTGGTAGGTTTTATGGGGAAAACATTCAATCAAATCAAATCACATACACATGGTTAATAGATGTTAATGCGAGTGTAGCGAAATGCTTGTGCTTCTAGTTCCGCCAGTGCAGTAATATCTAACAAGTAATGTAACAATTTCACAACAACTACCTTATACACACAAGTGTAAAGGGATGAATAAGAAAATGTAAATAAATATAAATAAATAATTAGATGAGTGATGGCCAAACGGCATAGGCAAGATGCAGTAAATGGTATAGAGTACAGTATATACATATGAGATGAGTAATATAGGGTATGTAAACATTATATAAAGTGGCATTGTTTAAAGTGACTAGTGATGCATTTATTACATCCAATTTTTAATTATTAAAGTGGCTAGAGATTGAGTCAGTATGTTGGCAGCAGCCACTCAATGTTAGTGATGGCTGGTTAACAGTCTGATGGCCTTGAGATAGAAGCTGTTTTTCAGTCTCTCAGTCCCAGCTTTGATGCACCTGTACTGACCTCACCTTCTGGATGATAGCAGGGTGAACAGGCAGTGGCTCGGGTGGTTGTTGTCCTTGATTGTCTTGCTTGCCTTCCTGTGACATCGGGTGGTGTAAGTGTCCTGGAGGGCAGGTAGTTTTCCCCCTGTGATGCGTTGTGGATGCTCTCGATTGTGCATCTGTAAAAGTTTGTAACCGTTTTTGGTGACAAGCCAAATTTCTTCAGCCTTCTGAGTTTGAAGAGGCGCTGTTGTTCTTCAGCCTTCTTCACCATGCGGTCTGTGTGGGTGGACCATTTAAATTTGTCCGTGATGTGTACGCCGTGGAACTTAAAACTTTCAACTTCTCCACTACTGTCCTGTTGATGTGGATAGGGGGGGTGCTCCCTCTGCTGTTTCCTGAAGTCCACGATCATCTTCTTTGTTTTTTTGACGTTGAGCGTGAGGTTATTTTCCTGACACCACACTCCCGAGGGTGTAGCATAACAGCTTCATTGGCACAATGGACAATAACCTTGCACAATGTTCTAATCTAACATTCTAATCTATATCTGCTTAATTTGTCAATTATGTCAGTGTTGGAGCCCCTGGCTATCCATAAATGAAAAAAAAAACAAGAATATGGTGCCATCTGGTTTGCTTATTAATATAAGGAATTTGAAATTATTTATAGGCTTATAAGTATATTTCATCCAATTACATTTTTGATACTTAAGTATATTTAAAACCAAATACTTTTAGACTATTACTCTAGTATTTTACTGGGTGACTTTAACTTGAGTAAAAGTAAAGATATCTTAATAGAAAATGACTCAGTCATGTATGACAATTGGGTACTTTTTCCACCACTGCACTGGTTCTGTGTATAAGCCATTTAGCAATAACTTTTACCCAAAGCGATTGATCTACGATCATGCTTGCTTCGTCCCGCAAAGTATTGTTACAATCTCTGAGTTGTAAATTGTAATAATTTTGCTGGGAGAGACATTGAGTGACTGCTTTTGTTCCCCTTACAATCATCGGTCCTTTCCGATGTGACCCTGGTATTTTCCATGGGTGTGGGCAAATATGGTTGAATTTCTACTCTATGGTAGTATTGAGAGAACTTTAAATGTACATTTATTTACCAGGGAAGTTGACTGAGAACACATTCTCATTTACAGCAACAACCTGGGGAATAGTTACAGGAGGAGGAGATAAATGAGCCAAATGTAAACTGGGTATGATTAGGTGGCCATGATGGTATGAAGGCCAGGTTGGCAATTTAGCCACGACACCAGGATTAACACCCCTACTCTTACGTGCCAGTTCCCTACCTCCGCCCACTGCCACCCGCCTTCTCCATTTTTGGGACAATGCTGTAATCAATTGGTTGTACTCTTGGATTGAGCAGAACTTCCCGTACAATTCTGATAACACTATGAAAGGACATAACTCTACCATTACAACTAACAATATAATTTAAAAACAAAATACCCTTTTCAAACATCTTTCCCATAAAAACAGGTATTTTATCAACCAGCACATTTGAGTTCAGCCATAATATTTGTTGTAATATTTATTCTATCTTTTCAGGAGGATGAAATTGAAATTGTAGCCAGCTCTGCAATGCTTGTTTGATAAAGACAGATACTTTGAAAAAAGTATAATTTTCAATTAATCGAAAATGAGACCTGGCAATCTGCAAAGGCAAAAAGGTCATTTTTAAACAGTGGATGAGCTTTTCTTATTAATCTACTTGAGAAACATTTAGGGTTCAATTAAAACTTTTGAATGAGTGAATCTTTTAGAGAGAGGTTTAGTTATTTTATATTTAATAATCTCAACCCACCCAACTCCTATTCATTATATAGATAGGCTTGTTTTATTGTGACTGGTTTAACGTCCCAGATAAAGCAAACTATTTTTTGCTCATATGATTTAAAAAACGAATCATCAGGAGTAGGCAGAGCCATAAGTAAGTGAGTAAACTGAGATATGACTAAGGAGTTAATCAGGGCAATTTTTCAATAAATAGACAGGAATTTACCTCTCCATGGTTGCAGGATCTTGTCTATTTTTACAAGTTTTCTATTGAAATTCATTGTGGAGAGCTTATTTATATCTTTTGTGATATGAATACCGAGTACGTCTACTTCACCATCAGCCCATTTTATAGGTAAGCTGCAAGGTAATGTAAAAGTTGTATTTTTTAAGGATCCAATACATAATATTGTACACTTGACTTAATGAGGTTTTAGTCCAGAGAGTTATCTACATCTTCAATGAGACATTGCAGGGATCTAGCATATGGACTTAACATAAAACTTGAGTCATAGGCATACATGGACACCTTTGTTTTTAAGCCTTGGATTTCTAATCCTCAAATGTTGTTATTGGATCTGATGTTGATAGCTAGCATTTCGATGGCCATAACGTATAGATATGTTGACAGCGGACACCCTTGTTTAACTTCTCTTGACAATTCAAAACTCTAAGAAGTAGCCGTTATTTACTATTATACACCTGGGGTTGCTATACATTATTTTTTACCCATTTTATAAGAGCATTACTGAAACTGAAAGAATCCAGGCATTTAAAAATAAAATCCAGTCTTATTTTATCAAATGCCTTTTCAAAATCCGCTATAAATACTATTCCTGGCTTCTTATATGTTTCATGATGTTCTATTATTTCTAGTAGTTGTCGTATGTCCAATGTATTGTCCAGGTAAAAAATCTGTCTGATCAGGATGAACAATATCTGGTAAAAACCCTTTCATTCTGAGTGCTATGCATTTTGCTAGTATTTTTGCATCATAACATTGAAGCGTAAGGGGCCTCCATTTTTTTATTAGATAGACCGGGTCTTTATATTTGCCATCTGGGTATTGTTTTAATAATAGAGAAATCAGACCTTCCTGCTGAGTACCTGACAGACTACCATTTCTATAGGAGTAGTTTGTCAGGACCCGGTTACGAACCCGGGTCTCCGGAGTGAGAAACAGTCACTTAACCAACTGAGCCACAAATAGTCGGCAGAACCCAGAAGAGGCAGACACAGCAGTACTTGAGACAGTGTATTTAATGAAGTAAAAAGTTAAGTTCTTCAGGAAAACATGTAACTCCACAACCTCAAAAGGAATTCCACAAGAACAAAGGTAATCCTCCAAGACAAAAAGGTAAATCCACAAGGTGAAAGGTATAGTACAAAAAGCCTCAAAAGATACTCAAAAACAAACAAACAAGAACAAAAAACAGAATTCCACAAGAGAGTCCACCGGGATCAACAAGAGTTCACAGAGTACTAGGGCTGGGTGCTAACATACAAACACAGAGCAGAGAACTGAGGAAAACAAAGGGTTTAAATACAATCAGGGGAAATGAGGCACAGGTGCAAATAATAATGGGGATCAAGGGAAAACAAAAGGTCAAAAGGCACAATGGGGGCATCTAGTGGCCAAAAACCAGAACAACCCTGGCCAAATCCTGACATAGTTAAAACAATCCAACAATGGAGCTTTTAGTATATAAAAAAATACTTGATATACCTCTACCGGTATGCCATCAAGCCCTGGGGATTTTCCAAACTGAAAGGATTTAATAGTTTTTCCTCTGTAATTTGGCCTTCACACTGATCGTTCTGTACGTTTGTTAATTTTCAATTTTTTCCATTATTTGGAAAGAATTCCTTACCGTAATCTTCATTCAGTGGGAAAGTATAAAACGGAAAAGAGAACATCTGCCTAAAATAATTAGCTCCCTCTTTAAAAATATCATTCAGAGAATCACAGATGACTCCGTCTTCAGTAATGAGTTTCTGCAAATTATTTTTTGTTAGCGTTCCTGTATTGGAGATATTCCATCCAGTTTGCATTTTTGTAATAGATTACATTAGATCGTTCTTGAATATGTTCCTCAAGTTCTTTTTGTTTTTCCTCTAAATTGTTTTATATCTCTGTAGTGTTGTTTTTATTGCTATCTACCTGTACTATTAGTTCATCGATTCCCCTTGTTAGTCTTGTTTCTTTAGCCAGAAACTGCTTTTTTTTTTATTATTGATGAATATTGAATTGAATGACCCCTGAAGGTACATTTAAAGATATCCCAAACAATAAGGGGATTTGCTGAACCTATATTATACTGGAAAAATGATTTTCTAAATAATTTTGTCTTAGTTAAAAATAAGTTGTCCTCCAGTAAACTTTGATTACATTTCCAATATCCCCGTCCATGTGGAAAATCTATAAGAGTTATGTGAATGCCAATTAGATGATGATCCGATCGCATTCTGTCTCCTATTAAAACTTTAACCTTTGACGCAAGAGAGAAAGAGACAAGAAAGTAGTCAAGACGACTAGCTTGATTAAGTCTCCTTCATGTATATCTCACTAGGTCGGGTTTTTTTAGTCTCCAAATATCCACTATTTCTAATGTGTCCATAATATTTGTGATTTCCTTAAGGGCACTGTGATGATAGTTTGTAGAGTGATTTCCTTTGAGGTCCATTGAGGTACTTAACACTGTGTTATAGTCTCCTACCATAATGATTAGATCGTTTGTTGCATGTAAATTCAATAAATTTGTACAAATGTTGTCGAAGAAGTGTGGATCATCCTTATTTGGACCATATAGATTAATGAGCCAAGTCTCTTTTTCATCCACTTTCATATTCAAAATTATCCGCCTTCCTTGCGAATCATTCCTGATTATTTGCACATTCAGATCAAGATTTGTGTTAATTAATATCACACCCTTTGAGCTCCTTTGTCCATGACAGAAAATTATTTCACCACCCCATTCCCTTTTCCACACAACTTCATCTAAGGATGTAGAGTGAGTTTCCTGTAAACAGTATATGTTATAATCCTTTCTTTGAGCCATGTAAAGACATATCTTTTTTATATTCTGCCAAACAGTTACAATTATAACTAGCTATACTTATTTCACCCCTTACCATAACTAGATACAAAACCGAAACAGTACCGTGTGGCGAACAGACACAGACACGGAAACAATCACCCACAAAACAACAGTGAAACCCAGGCTACCTAAGTATGATTCTCAATCAGAGACAACTAATGACACCTGCCTCTGATTGAGAACCATACGAGGCCGAACACAGAAAACCAACCTAGAAACACAAAATATAGAATGCCCACCCAACTCACATCCTGACCAACTAAAACAAACAAATAACACAGGAACTAGGGTCAGATCGTGACAATGTTATTATTCCCCAATGCCCCTATTTTGATATCTTCCCCTTGCTTGTTGTAAACATATATAAACTTGTAGACAAATACATAAAAAAGATAGACAAACAATAAACACATTAAATTATAAAACAGTTCTCGACAATAGAGAGAGGGGGAGAGAAGAGAAGAGAAAAGAGAGAAAGAGAGTGAGAGAAGAGAGCGAGATCAGGTGAGTGTGGGTATGTATAAGTCTGTATGTGTAACCAAGCATGTAGTGGATGGAGTACGTGTGTGTTCATATCCCCTTCGTAATGTTCAGATATTTTAAATAGTTCCCATACATATTTTTTTTTCGTAACCTGAAGTCCCTGTAGAATTTAGTACAACCACTGTGTTATGGAGCTGTCTCGGAATAGCTGTCCATCTAGAGTTTGTACACATTGATAAAGGCACGCCAAACATCCATCCTTTGTTGTCTTTGTACCGTATACAGTCTCTTACGACGTTCGTTTATCTCCTTTGGAAATTGGTCATTGAGACTGAATTTGGTCCCTTTAAGCTCCCTTCCTCTGCTTTTGATCAGCTCCTTTTGTTCAAATTTTGCGATGATCGGTCGGGGACCCTTGGTCTTGTCACTCCGGCTGAACTCCAAACTCCCCCTCAGTATCTTCAGTATCTAAATGTTCATATTTTCAGTTGTATGGTCAGAGGGACTTGATACAGACACAAAAAAATCAAACAAAGGGTATTTGTCAAAACTTTATAAGATATTCCACAGAACAATTGTTTAAAGACGTCATTAAACAATGCCAGCCAACACACTGACCAAAAGATGAGGCAGGACTTGGTTGTCCAAGGGAGGGAGTCTGACCTCCTTGTACTAAAGGGAGAAACAAAGAGAACAGTCAAGCTAATGTCAGCCAACAGATGATTGGTTACAGCAGGGATTCCCAACCACAAGTCTGTGGACCCTCCTGCTCTTTTTATAGTTTATAGCCTGGCTGATGCACAGATCTGTGATACACACTTAGAAAAAAACGTGCTCTCTAGAACCTAAAAGTGTTCTTCGGCTGTCCCCATAGCAAAACCCTTTGAAGAACCCTTTTTGGTTCCAGATATAACCATTTTTGGTAATCCAATAGGGTTTTACCTAGAACCAAAAAGGGTTCTCCTAACCTTTTTTCTGAGTGTAGGCAAACAGTGTTTTATGCTACATTACAGAAATCGTATTAATTATAATGTAGTAATAGATCATGTATATTTATACAGCATAAAACCTTATATAGCACACAGAAAATATGTAACACTCAGTTTAACAGGTTTCATGTCTCTCAAAATGGTAACATTTTTTTCAAGAAAATTTGTATTTGAAAAGTTTTACCTTCCTTTACTTTTGTGTCTCTCTCTCAGGTTATTTTAACAGTATACTTATCAGGTTTAATTCATTCAACAATTTCATATCAATAGCCTAAGCCAGGTTAAAGTATTTTATTTTTTCACAAAGATCAGTTGCAAGCTTTGTAAATAGCCACTAGTGACTAGTCCACATTACAAGGTAGGATAAATCAATCAATAGCAGTTTTTTGCACATTTTCTACTGCGCGCATCCTTCTCTGGCATGCCCACATGAGCAAAACCACATGACTAATTCGATTTACGTAAAGTACATAAACCTAAGAGACAGCTGGCCAAGGCAAATCCCCAGTTGGTTAGGCCCACCTGTGGCCTAATTCCAAAACATCTTGTGAAGTTCCCAGTCTGTCAAAGGGCTCATAAACGCAGTGGCATTCAGATGCACGTGGCACTGCTGTTCCTGTCACTGCCCATATGCCCTCATTCCAGGTTAGCCTACTGTTAATCAACCTAGTCAGACTCATGCCCTTTGGAGTGCCATGTTGGGGTACCATACACTGTATGGATAAGCTTATTGGGTGGGTGAAGGGTGGGGTTGTCAATGGGATTTGATCATGTCAGTCTGAATCAGGCTTCATGAAGGGAAAAGAGGCAGCTGTACATTTGGCATGTCTTTACTGGTTGCACATTCACACACCATTTGCAGCATGTGTGTACGCAATTCACGATGGCTGTCATTGTCAGCATATAGGCCTATTATTGGAACACCCTGGCATCGACATAACTCTCATACTCGGGTGGAGAGGCTCACACACACACATAGTGCTGTACACCAGATGCACACCACAGCACACACACATTTTTTTCAGACCTCTTACACTGGACATATTGCTGAGTGTGAATCAAGAAGGATATGCTCCCCGTGAAACACAGACATAGTGTGAAATGGTGTAGTTATTTTGCTCACTGCCATTTGCTCATGCAAAATGTCACCCAAAGTGTAATTTTACTCTTAAGTGTCCGAAATATTGATTTCATAACACATTAGAATAACCATTGTGCATTCTCAGAATTCCTGGTCCAGCTCTAAATGACGTTCAGCTTATAAAGGCTTAAAAAACGTCATAATGCCTTCATAAAGCATGACACAAATATGTCATGCTATATTAAGGGTTCATAAATGTGGCATAATTGTGTGACATAATCATCAATGTCAAATATGATATAAACATGTGCTTTATAAAGGTTTGTGCTGAAGGATGGCATACGTTCTGAAGTGATGTCATGTTAGTCACATTACACCCAATCTCGTTCCCAGACAATTCCTCCCAAATGTGAGGATGGTCTGATGGACCAACGCATAAAAGTTGGCCTTCATTAGTTAGGGTTATGTTGAAAATAACATTTTAAGAAGATAAATAGTGGAAATTGGCAGGATTTAGCAATAATTATGACTTTTTGACTGTGTTAATTAGTGACGATGTCAAATCCTATAGAATTCTATGGTCCCTCCCACTAAGGGCAATGATGAATAGCCTGGGGACAACAATACAACAAGAAACTGTCACGCCTTGGTCTTAGTATTTTGTGTTTTCTTTAATATTTGTTCAGGCCAGGGTGTGACATGGGGTTATTGTATTTTCGTATTGGGGTTTGTAGTATTTGGGATCGCGGCTGAGTAGGGGTGTTGTATAGGCTTGGCTGCCTGAGGCGGTTCTCAATCAGAGTCAGGTGATTCTCGTTGTCTCTGATTGGGAACCGTATTTAGGTAGCCGGGGTTTCACTGTGTATTTCATGGGTGATTGTTCCTGTCTCTGTGTAGTTTCACCAGATAGGCTGTAATTAGGTTTCACGTTCCGTTTGTTGTTTTTGTATATGTATAAGTTATTTCATGTATCGCGATCTCTTCATTAAAGACATGAGTAACCACTACGCTGCATTTCGGTCCGACTCTCTTTCTACAAACGAAGAACGCCGTTACAGAAACACTTACCTTGATGAAAGCCCACAACCTAAAGAAATTGAAATTTGCTTTCTTCCCAGAACCAAGTTACATTTTTTTCACTACACAAACACACAAATAACAAAAACAAGCCATATTGTGTGGTGCTGGGCCCAGTCAGGTCTTTGACACGTTCACCCACTCCCCCACTGAAAGATCAGCCTCAAAATGTTGGCACCATTGTAACAGGTTGTAATCAAACTCCAGCATGGGAACAGAAGAGGAATACCTGGTCTGAGGGAGGAATACTCAAAATCATCTTGGTTCTGAAATTGAAATACCTATCACAACCTACAGTACCTGTGGAACATGATAAAACCTTGACAAATCAGCAGAATGTTAATAACCTATTTATTGACATTTTATGTAGTGACCTGTAATAGTTACAGTACCAGTCAAAAGTTTGGACACACCTACTCATTCAATGGTTTTTATTTATTTATACTGTTTTTTATTTATACTGTTTTCTACATTGTAGCATACCACCCCTACCTTGTCACAACACAACTGACTGACTCAAACGCATTAAGAAGGAATGAAATTTCACGAATTCACTTTGAACAAGGCACATCTGTTAATTCAAATGCATTCCAGATGACTACCTCATGAAGCTGGTTGAGAGAATGCTAAGAGTGTGTCATCAAGGCAAAGGGCTACTTTGAAGAATCTCAAATATAAAATATATTTTTATTTGTTTTCAATGTTTTGGTTACTACTGTAACCAAAATCATGTACTACGGTACATGTACAGTACATTTACAATGTAGAAACAAATAAAAACTCTTGAATGAGTAGGTTTGTCCAAACTTTGGACTGCCTTGTATGATGCTGTACTTAACTATTTAACTAGGCAAGTCAGTTCAGAACAAATAATTATTTACAGTGGATTATCTTCCTTATTCGGGGGCAGAACGGCATATTTCTACCTTGCCAGCTCGGGGATTCGATTCAGGAACACTTTCGGTTACTTGCCCAACTCTCTAACCACTAGGCTACCTGCCGCCCCCAATCAAGTCAGACCCATTTGGTCATTCATAACGCATGCATGTATTTTTTTAGACCTTTATTTAACTAGACCAGTTAGTTAAGAACAAATTCTTATTTTCAATGACGGCCTAGGAACAGTGGGTTACCTGCCTTTTCAGGGGCAGAACAACAGATTTGTACCTTGTCAGCTAGGGGATTTGAACTTGCAACTTTCCGGTTACTAGTCCAATGCTCTAACCACTAGGCTACCCTGCCGCCAAATACATAAAGACTTAATGATTTAAACACGAATTACACAAACACGAATTAACACAGTGCATTATCACTAACATATAAATTAAATAAACATTAAAGACATGTTTAAACCATACATTTACATTTAATACTTCCGGATCACAGAATTTCTGAGATTTTCAAAATAAAAGTGCCCCACGTAATAGAAGAGAAGTGTCAATAACCAAAATAATTGTCTAAACATGAATAATGATTCACATCTGTTCATATTTAAGTGACGTTTGTATTAAATGTGGGTTTTAAAACATGTTCCAATGTCAAATAAATGCCCCCAATGCTAATCACTGTACAGTATTTGGAATACATTTGGATTTAGAGCAAGAACTACTGTGGGAGCCGCAGTAAAAGTATTAAAGGGAATATTCAATAGGGTCGGTAGAATGTATATATGGTGTCATTTCATGGGGTACTCCACCCATTACATTGGCGGCCTAATCACATCACGTGCACTAACTGCAGTACAGAAAATCCACTAACCAAACAATAGTCCAGGGCATGCTCACTGATTAAAAGGGCAAATACACCAAATAAATGAACTTCTCACATTCACAAATTCACCCCCTTGTGCGTTTTAAGCATTATTGTGAACACAGAACATCTAAATTCTGTTGTTGTTCAATAAAACAAGTTTGACTTTTGACTACACTTAAGAGTGGGGGAAGTTGAGGTCAGGTCCAATACTGACTATGCACCCAATAGGGAAAGAGATTGGGCCATCCTGGAAGTGGTTTAGTGAAATATAATATAATATATAACATCCAAGGGACTGTGTGAATACATTTTTACGTATGGGTGGTCCCGGGAATCAAACCCAATATCCCGGTGATGCATTGCTCTACCAAGATGCATGACAGGGTTATACATGCTTTGTGAAGCCTCAATTTAATATGATTTATAAGTTCTAGAATTAAGCTGTGCTTACGCCACCCTTTTTTAAAGAACAGGTTTATGTCATATTTGATATATTGAATTTTGTCACATTTGACACTGGTGTTTAAGTCACACTTATGCCACATTTATGAACCCTTTATAAAGCATGACATAGAGTTATAGATTATTTGTAACACATGCGTGTTGTGTTTATGAAGGCTGTATGAAGCCTTAATAAGCTGCACATTATTTAAAGCGAGACTGAATTCCTTAGAATTCCTTAGAAAGCTGTTATAAACTTGTAGATCTCAATATTAAAGAGTCTCTTACACTGGTGTTAAAGATGCTGACATATGCCTATACAAACTGACACTCAATTACTCAAACCACACACACTGGCCTGACAAGTGACACCCACACACAAACAAAAGCCTCAAAGGGTTCAGGGGCAGGTAGATATAAATAGTGCTCCTCTTGACGGCTCAGTCACTGGAGGACAGAGCAATCCACACTCTCTTGTGACCCAGCCCCCTGATCCTTCCAGAGGGCTCGGGAAGTCACCCTTGTGTCTGTCCCCAGAGCTGAGATTTACGCTCCCTAACCCATACACGGAACAAGGCACATGCTTCCCAGGGTATGAGGACAGTTGGGTGGGGGAGGGATAGATACCATGCTCCCTCCAACCAACTCCCCCAACTACCATGCCTTGGCATCAGATACAGGGGTATAAAAGCGTGGGTAATAATACTTATGCTGGTAAGTTGCAGTTATCCTTTTTTCTGGGGAAGAGGGATAGGAGATACAGAAGGAAGGAGGACAGACAGTCATACATACAGGAGTTTGTCATGAAGGGCCATACGCAAGTAAATCCTTTGTAAATCAGTTGTTCCTCAAAAGAAAAATACACCATTGGTTTGATTAAAGCAACAATTATTTGTCTTCTCACTTTATATGTCTTATCTCTTTGCTGTTTTTCACTCTTTCACAGGAAACACTTGTGAAACATCAACAGCACCTACAGAGGCAAAGGGATGTTGTCGCATACAGGATGAAGAAGCTAGCAGCTAAGCAGGTTGACTTTACAGTAAGTCAATGATTGTCTGGTGAATGTCTCTCGTCAGAAGCCTGAAGAACACTTGTTGGCATCCTATTCTATTTCGTTTAGATTCAGAGCTGGGGTGAGTTCCATTGCAATTAATTTCAATAAGTTTTATGGAACATTACGTCTGAGGGATAGGGAGTTTTGGGAGATGGTGAAATAGACCTACAAATGCTTTGAATTGCAGCAATGGTTTTATAGGCTTTCCAAAGATGTCATAGTCACTTGCCACTGTGAATCTGTATCTTTAAAAATGCTATTTCCATTGCACTGCTGTCAAATGTTCTAATTATGACCATTTCACATGACCCCTCCCCCACTTCAGAAGAAGACCAATGCACTGAAGGAGAAGATTAAGAAGAAGTATGAGGACATGAAGAGGGTTCTGGATGAGGACCTGCGGATCACGCTGACCCAGCTGGACATGGAGTATCAAGCCACAGAGTGCACCATTGAGGACAGAATAGAGCGCTGCTACCACCTCAGTCAGGAACTTGACCAGGAGATAGCCCAGCTCAGCACCCAAATGGAGAAAGAGCAGACAGATGACAAGGTGAAGGCCGTCTGAACATAACATAGGGACATTCTAATTTGACTCACATGCCTGTAACTATCACATAAAGAGTGTGACAGCAAGTTATGCACACTTACTTCAAGTTTGGATTTGGCCCGTAGAAGCAGGGTTGGAGTCATTTCTGAATTCAATTGCTGATCAAATTCAATTATTGAATTAAATTCTAATAGTTCCTAGGTTGCAGAATAGGAATTTCAGTATAGGAAACAGAATATAATTACACGAAGAAGCTTTCACCCTACATGAATGCCATGTTTGTACAAAGTCCTGATATTCATATTCGACTTACCTTGCAAAATCTAAAAGTTATGCTAGGACGCTACAATCTACATGGGTGTCAATGGAGAGGCTAATTTAGTCCAATTTATTGAAACAAATATTTGGTAGCACTTTATAATATCTCCACATAATAAAACATTTAAAATGGATAAGTAAGTATATTCATATTTTATTAATAATTTTATTCATCATATTTTATGAATCATTTATGAATCATTACTCCCACATTTGTAAATGTTAGTAACCTGGTTATTCGAACATTTATAAACAACTTTTAAAGTATTTAAGATGTAAAACATAGGTCCTTAAAAACCATTTACTAATCATTAGTTACATATTTTTGTGTGGCCCTATCTAAAGTGTGGGATATTTATACTTTATAAATACTTCTTGTGTGAAGATTGTAATTTCTCACAAAAAGCTGGACATGCCATTGGTAGATCCGAGCAGTACTGGATGCTCCTGAAGGTCTCAAAATGCCCCCTAGAACATACCAATGGTTAACCTTTTTCTGCCTGTCCGTTCGAAAATCAGAAACATGTTTCCAGTTGTTGTCACATCAATATCTCTGGGCTGCAATCATCACGTTTTTCATAAAACTCCTCTTTTGATAGGTTAAATTATGCATTAACAATATATGATTGGTTTACGGGTAAAGGGGTGGGAATTAGCCTCAACACGAATATTGCTAATTTGAGGCAGCTGCCACAGGGAGGCACTTCTCCCCCCCTTCGATTTGACTTTGGCAGCTCCATCATTCAAATTTGGACAAAAATATCAAGGTAAGAAACTGTATGTAATTCGTTTTTATGTTAGTAACGATAATATTTACATTTTAGTCTGTTTTTTCAGATTGAGTGTGTGACATGAACTTTTGATGCCCGGTGAGCTAACTATCTACCAAGCCAAGTAGTAGAATCAGCTTGAATATGAGTTGACAATTTCTGAGGTAAAAGTTATTATTATATGATCAATGACATCGATATTTTTTAAGTACATGAAAAGCTTTAAGAAGCTTTATGAAATATTCTCAGATAATGGTAGCTATCTAGCTAGATTGCTAGCTAGCCACCTAACTAGCTATGATGTGATAGCCTGTGTTGTTCAAGTAAGTCACCCAAAACAAAGCCATGTAGCCTACTTGATGTTAATGTTTGATAACTACAAAATACAATGCATTTGTCAATGGGTGTTAGAGCTAGAAACGAACTGGCTAGTGAGTATACAGTACCTTCAGAAGTATTCAGATCCCTTGAGTTTTTCCACATTTAAGTTAGGTTACAGCCTACATTTTTTATCATTTCTAAAAATCTGTTTTCACTTTGTCATTATGAGGTGTAGATTGCTGAGACAAAAAATACATCTATTTTAGAATAAGTCTGTAATGTAACAAAATGTGGAAAAATTCAAGGTGTCTGAATACTTTCTGAAGGCACTATATTGTGTCCCTAGCTAGCCTGCTAAAAGGAAAAGGGTTGCTGTGAAGAAAAATTGGGTGAGTACATTTGAATAGCTAGTCATATCCCCATAGCTAGACATCCCCTGCTGACTGTATATTATTAGGTGTATGTTTATCTGTGAAATGAATCCTATAAAATATTAAGCCTTCTGGCTGTTGATTCCAAGAATTAATGTAATGTTATAGCCTAAACCTAATTATAATAGCTTAGAAATAATGGCTTTGTTGGTCAGCTTGGTAACTAAATGTTCCTGGTCTAGCTGGTTTGTGACTGCTACTTACAGGTATACATTATCATATTATTTCAGTTATGGACTATCAGATATACAATTATATGGCATGTTTTCCCAAATGTTATAGTGAAAACCTTTGTATAATAACATGAAACATTGTCACCATGCGATTGTTAACTTACATTTACATTTACATTTAAGTCATTTAGCAGACGCTCTTATCCAGAGCGACTTACAAATTGGTGCATTCAACTATGACATCCAGTGGAACAGCCACTTTACAATAGTGCATCTAAATCTTTTAGGGGGGGGTGGTGAGAAGGATTACTTATCCTATCCTAGGTATTCCTTAAAGAGGTGGGGTTTCAGGTGTCTCCGGAAGGTGGTGATTGACTCCGCTGTCCTGGCGTCGTGAGGGAGTTTGTTCCACCATTGGGGGGCCAGAGCAGCGAACAGTTTTGACTGGGCTGAGCGGGAACTGTACTTCCTCAGTGGTAGGGAGGCGAGCAGGCCAGAGGTGGATGAACGCAGTGCCCTTGTTTGGGTGTAGGGCCTGAGCAGAGCCTGGAGGTACTGAGGTGCCGTTCCCCTCACAGCTCCGTAGGCAAGCACCATGGTCTTGTAGCGGATGCAAGCTTCAACTGGAAGCCAGTGGAGAGAGCGGAGGAGCGGGGTGACGTGAGAGAACTTGGGAAGGTTGTACACCAGACGGGCTGCAGCGTTCTGGATGAGTTGTAGGGGTTTAATGGCACAGGCAGGGAGCCCAGCCAACAGCGAGTTGCAGTAATCCAGACGGGAGATGACAAGTGCCTGGATTAGGACCTGCGCCGCTTCCTGTGTGAGGCAGGGTCGTACTCTGCGGATGTTGTAGAGCATGAACCTACAGGAACGGGCCACCGCCTTGATGTTAGTTGAGAACGACAGGGTGTTGTCCAGGATCACGCCAAGGTTCTTAGCGCTCTGGGAGGAGGACACAATGGAGTTGTCAACCGTGATGGCGAGATCATGGAACGGGCAGTCCTTCCCCGGGAGGAAGAGCAGCTCCGTCTTGCCGAGGTTCAGCTTGAGGTGGTGATCCGTCATCCACACTGATATGTCTGCCAGACATGCAGAGATGTGATTCGCCACCTGGTCATCAGAAGGGGGAAAGGAGAAGATTAATTGTGTGTCGTCTGCATAGCAATGATAGGAGAGACCATGTGAGGTTATGACAGAGCCAAGTGACTTGGTGTATAGCGAGAATAGGAGAGGGCCTAGAACAGAGCCCTGGGGGACACCAGTGGTGAGAGCGCGTGGTGAGGAGACAGATTCTCGCCACGCCACCTGCGTGGGCCGCGCCGGAGATGCCCAACTCGGAGAGGGTGGAGAGGAGGATCTGATGGTTCACAGTATCGAAGGCAGCCGATAGGTCTAGAAGGATGAGAGCAGAGGAGAGAGAGTTAGCTTTAGCAGTGCGGAGCGCCTCCGTGATGCAGAGAAGAGCAGTCTCAGTTGAATGACTAGTCTTGAAACCTGACTGATTTGGATCAAGAAGGTCATTCTGAGAGAGATAGCGGTAGAGCTGGCCAAGGACGGCACGTTCAAGAGTTTTGGAGAGAAAAGAAAGAAGGGATACTGGTCTGTAGTTGTTGACATCGGAGGGATCGAGTGTAGGTTTTTTCAGAAGGGGTGCAACTCTCGCTCTCTTGAAGACGGAAGGGACGTAGCCAGCGGTCAGGGATGAGTTGATGAGCGAGGTGAGGTAAGGAGAAGGTCTCCGGAAATGGTCTGGAGAAGAGAGGAGGGGATAGGGTCAAGCGGGCAGGTTGTTGGGCGGCCGGCCGTCACAAGACGCGAGATTTCATCTGGAGAGAGAGGGGAGAAAGAGGTCAGCACAGGGTAGGGCAGTGTGAGCAGAACCAGCGGTGTCGTTTGACTTAGCAAACGAGGATCGGATGTCGTCGACCTTCTTTTCAAAATGGTTGACGAAGTCATCTGCAGAGAGGGAGGAGGGGGGAGGAGGATTCGGGAGGGAGGAGAAGGTGGCAAAGAGCTTCCTAGGGTTAGAGGCAGATGCTTGGAATTTAGAGTGGTAGAAAGTGGCTTTAGCAGCAGAGACAGAGGAGGAAAATGTAGAGAGGAGGGAGTGAAAGGATGCCAGGTCCGCAGGGAGGCGAGTTTTCCTCCATTTCCGCTCGGCTGCCCAGAGCCCTGTTGTGGATACAATATTCAATTTCATTGATGATTCCCTTTTTTATGTACTGAAGTGTATTCTGAATATAACTTTAAGTCAATCTCACTCTATTCTTTGGAGGGGTTGTCACTGATTTACATTTTAAATGTTAATGTTCATTGTTTGTCTTTATGTTTGAGTTTTGGAAATGGACAGCGGAGACCATTTTTTTTATGATCCAATACGTAATATGGTACACTTGTCATAATTAGGTTTTAAGAAAAGTGATCAAGATCTTTGATGAGATTGCGCAGGGATCCAGATTGGGAACTTAAGAAAAAACTAGTCATCGGCATACATTGACACTTCTGTTTTTATCCCCTGGATTTCTAACCCCTTGATGTTCTTGTTGGATCTAACTTTAATATCTAGCATTTCAAGGGCCATAATAAATAGAAATGGAGACAACAGACAGCCTTGTTTTACTCCTCTTAAAAGCTCAATACTTTCTGAGTAACCATTATTTACTACAGTGGCTTGCGAAAGTATTCACCCCCCTTGGATTTTTTTTATTTTGTGTGCCTTACAACCTGGAATTTAAATTAATATGTTGAAGGTTTGTATAATTTGATTTACTCAACATGTCTACCAATGTGAAGATGCAAAATATGTTATATTGTGATACAAACAAGAAATAAGACAAAACCCCCAGAAAACACGAGTGTGCATAAGTATCCCAAAAAAAGTTAATATTTTGTAGATCCACCTTTTGCACCAATTACAGCTGCAAGTCTCTTGGGGTATGTATCTATAAACTTGGCACATCTAGCCACTGGGATTTTTGCCCATTCTTCAAGGCAAAACTGCTCCAGCTTCTTCAAGTTGGATGGGTTCCGCTGGTGTACAGCAATCTTTAAGTCATACCACAGATTCTCAATTGGATTGAGGTCTTGGCTTTGACTAGGCCATTCCAAGACATTTAAATGTTTCCCCTTAAACCACTCAAGTGTTGCTTTAGCAGTATGTTTAGGATTATTGTCCTGCTGGAAGGTGAACCTCTATCCCAGTCTCAAATCTATGGAAGACAAACAGGTTTGTCTCAAGACTTTCCCTGTTTTTAGTGTCACCCATCATTCCTTCAATTCTGACCAGTTTCTCATTCCCTGCCGATGAAAAACATCCCCACAGCATGATGCTGCCACCACCATGCTTCACTGTGGGGATGGTGTTCTCGGGGTGATGAGAGGTGTTGGGTTTGTGCCAGACATAGCCTTTTCCTTGATGGCCAAAAAGCTACATTTTAGTCTCATCTGAACAGAGTAACTTTTTCCATATGTTTGGGGAGTCTCCCAAATGCCTTTTGGCGAACACCAAACATGTTTGCTTATTTATTTCTTTAAGCAATGGCATTTTGTCTGGACACTCTTCCGTAAAGCCCAGCTCTGTGGAGTGTATGGCTTAAAGTGGTTCTATGGACAGACACTCCAATCTCCACTGTGGAGTTTTGCAGCTCCTTCAGGGTTATCTTTGGTCTCTTTGTTGCCACTCTTATTAATTCCTACCTTGCCTGGTCTGTGAATTTTGGTGGGTGGCCCTCTCTTGGCAGGTTTGTTGTGGTGCCATATTCTTTCATTTTTTTAAATATTGGATTAACGGTGCTCTATGGGATGTTCAAAGTTTCTGATATTTTTTATAACCCAACCCTGATCTGTACTTCTCCACAACTTTGTCCCTGACCTGTTTGGAGAGCTCCTGTTTGGAAAGATCTTATTTAGGGGCTTCATAGCAAAGGGGGGTGAATATATATGCATGCACCACTCTTCAGTTTTTTATTTTCTACTTTTATTTTTTTAAACAAGTTATTTTTAAAATTTCACTTCACCAATGTGGACTATTTTGTGTATGTCCATTACATGAAATCCAAATAAAAATCTACTTAAATTACAGGTTGTAATGCAACAAAATAGGAAAAACGTGAAGTTCGATGAATGCTTTTGCAAGGTACTGGTTTTTACATCTGGGGTTGCTGTACATACAGTTTAAGTCAGAAGTTTACAAACACTAAGTTGACTGTACCTTTAAACAGCTTGGAAAATTCCAGAAAATGATGCCATGGCTTTAGAAGCTTCTGAAATGCTAATGATCATAATTTGAGTCAATTGGAAATGTACCTGTGGATGTATTTCAAGGCCTACCTTCAAACTCAGTGCCTCTTTACTTGACATCAGGGGAAAATGAAAATAAATCAGCCAAAAACTCAGAAAAAGAATTGTAGACCTCCACAGGTTTGGTTCATCCTTGGGAGCAATTTCCAAATGCCTGAAGGTGCCATGTTCATCTGTACAAACAATCGTACGCAGGTATTAACTCCATGGGACCACGCAGCCGTCATACCGCTCAGGAAGGATACGCTTTCGGTCTCCTAGAAATGAACGTACTTTGATACGAAAAGTGCAAATCAATCCCAGAACAACAGCAAAGGACCCTGTGAAGATGCTGGAGGAAACAGGTACAAAAGTATCTATATCCACAGTAAAACGAGTCCTATATCAACATAACCTAAAAGGCCGCTCAGCAAGATAGAAGCCACTGCTCCACAATCGCCATAAAAAAAGCCAGACTACGGTTTGCAACTGCACATAGGGACAAAGATTGTACTTTTTGGAGAAATGTCCTCTGGTCTGATGAAACAAAAATGTAACTGTTTGTCCGTAATGACCATCATTATGTTTGGAGGAGAAAGGTGGAGGGTTGCACGCCGAAGAACACCATCCCAACCGTGAAGCACGAGGGTGGCAGCATCATATTGAGAGCGTGATTTCCTACAGGAGGGACTGGTGCAATTCACAAAATAGAATTATGAAAAATTATGGTTTATTGAAGCAACATCTCAGACATCAGTCAGGAAGTTAAAGCTTGGTCGCATATTGGTCTTCCAAATGGTCAATGACCCCAAGCATACTTCCAAAGTTGTGGAAAAATGGCTCAAGGACAACAAAGTCAAGGTATTGGAGTGGCCATCACAAAGCCCTGACCACAATAATATATGCCATTTAGCAGACGCTTTTATCCAAAGCGACTTACAGTCATATATGCATACATTCTACGTATGGGTGGTCCCGGGAATCGAACCCACTACCCTGGTGTTACAAGCGCCATGCTCTACCAACTGAGCTACAGAAGGACCACAATCCTATAGAACATTTTTGGGCAGAACTGAAAAAGCATCTGCGAGCAAGGAGGCCTACAACCCTGACTCAGTTACATCAGCTCTGTCAGAAAAATGGGCCAAAATTCACCCAACGTATTGTGGGACGCTTGTGGAAGGCTACCCGAAACGTTTGACCCAAGTTAACCAATTTAAAGGCAATGCTACCAAATACTAATTAAGTGTAGGTAAACTTCTGACCCACTGGGGGAAAAAAGCTGGAATAAATCATTCTCTTTACTATTATTCTGACATTTCACATTCTTAAAATAAAGTGGTGATCCTAACTGACCTAAGACAAGGAATTTTTACTCGGATTAAATGTCATTAATTGTTTTACATTTATTTGGTAAAGGTGTATGTAAACTTCCGACTTCAACTATATCTCACTTGGTCAGGGCTTTTCAACATTCATATACCCACTAGTTCTAATGTATCCATGATCTTTGTTATCTTCTTAAGTGCTTGCGGGTGATAGTTTGTGGAATGATTTCCTTCATGATCCATTGAGGTACTTTAACCGTATTATAATCTCCCACCATAATAATAGATTATTTCGTTGCTTGTGATCTCAATCGATTATTATATATATTTTCGAAAAAGTGTGGATCATCATTATTTTGCCCATATTGATTAATTAGCCAGATCTGTTTTTGGTCCAATAGCATATTTAAAGTAATCCATCTTCCTTGCGGATCTGTTTGCACAGTTTGCACAATCGGTCAAAATTTGCATTAATGAGTATAATAACCCCTCTTGAGTTTCTTTGCCCGTGACAAAAACGTATTTCTCCTTCCCAGTCTTTTTTCCACCCAACCTCATCTATATTTGTAGAATGAGTTTCCTGTAAACAATAGATATTATATTATTTTTCTTTTAGCCATGTAAAAATGTATATTTTTTATGATCTGCCAATGCTAAGCAATTATATCTTGCTATACTTACTTCCCCACTTACCATAATGATACCCAAGTTTCAATTAAACTTACCACAACCAATGTTTGTAAACTTACCATTAAAAAGCACCATGATGATTAAGCGTCCATATAACTTTAATATAATAACTTGCACTGTTAAGCATACTGTATCTGCAACTTTGTAAACCTCCAATTGTCCTAATATTCCACCCACTAAAACCTCCCCCCATATCTAGGTCTGTTGTCACTAAGACCATCTCCCTGACTCATGATGCACATTTGCGTCCTAAGGCAAACCCTTGGTCACCAATTGGCGTTGGCCAGAGGGAAATATGGGCAGTCCTATGATAACATAAATATCTATGAGGATGCTTAAAAGGACTAACCAAATACCATGGAAAACAGTCAGAAAAAAATAAATAGTCCTTCCGGAACCAATTTGGCCAGATGCAGTACCTCTCTTGGCATGAATGTTTTTTCTCTCACTTTTTGCAATGTAAACATTTGAATAAAATAGATAATTTGAGTTTCTTCTTCGTTAATTCTCCTGCCCCCCAAAAAACACAATGTGAAAAAGTTGATTTTCATTACAGGCCTGATAGTCCAAGAGTTGATTCAGGTTGGGCCGACCCGGGCTTATGGTTTGCGCAACATTGTAACCTACAGTATATTTGAGACAAGCGGGCACTGTGTGAGAAGTGCACCTGTTTCTCTCACAGAACTAGAAGATTAACTTTTTATGATCTTTCTCCATTTCTCTGCTCTGATAGCCATGAGCCTGCAACTCTCATCTCTCCAGTGTTGCACTTTGTAATCTATTTCCTTATAGAATCATAGCCGTCCGAATGGTTCTGGAGGAGCTGCATCACCCCTAATAAATTTGCTAAAGTTATAGAATTAGTTATATCTGTCTCATAACCCCTTACACCCAAGTGTTTCAAAACTCCTTAACGTTGGTGGCAGCTCAGTTGCTGTCACGACTTCAGCCGAAGTTGGCTCCCCTGCCTGTTCGGGCGGCGCTCGTCATCACCAGGCTACTAGCCACCACTGATCCCTTTTTCGTTGTCTGTTTGTTTTGTCTTATTAGTTTCACCTGTGTCCTGTTGTATGTGCTTAATGGGCTTCCTTATTTAAAGTACGTGTACCCGCCCTTGTTTTGTGCGGGATTGTATTTATGTTACGTGTGTGCGTTAGGTAGAGGTGATATATTTCTGGACCTGGCACCCTGTGTTGTGGGTGGTCCACATTATTGGCCGCGCCCTGTGTTTTGGGCTTGTTATTTTTTTGTGCCACATTAAAGTGCACCTTTTCCAGTGGAACTCTCTGCACCTGATTCCTTCCTCACCCACCTAGTCCCGCGTGACAGTTGCCACCAACGTGGTGTTTACAAAACACTTAATTTTAACAATGAATTAGCATACAATACAGAGGATGTTTAAGAAAATACAGTATATTGAACATAAAGTGACCTTTCTACCAAAACCAAAGTGTGGATTGCAGTCACTTAGAGCAGCCTAATCTCAGTTAACCCAGAATTAAAATATTGCGTAATTTGGTCAGCTGCGTGATTCAATTTTGGGTCGAAAGGTGTTAGAAATTGGGAGTTCCGGTTTGTGAAGTCTTCACCCTCAGCTCTTCCTCATGTCCTTGCAACACTTATTTCACAACAGTTTTTGTGAATAAAATGTTCTATATGTTCCCTTTAACATCCAGTTTTGTGTGCTTATTCTTTTACCATTGATACATTTTAGGCTATTTTGAGATCTTGAGGTACATCAGGTACTGCTGGAAAGTCTGCCAATGGCATATGCATCTTTTTGTGAGAAATAACACTGGTCACTGAAAATATTTATAAAGTATTTATAAAGGATAAATAGCCCACACTTTTGATGAGGCCACACAAAAATATTTAAATAATGATGAATGGAGTAATGATTAAGTTATTATAAAGTGCTACCAAATATTGTTTCTAAAAAGTACTTACAAAAATCTGTAGTTAATAAATGATTCCAGTGGTTGATGTTCATGCTGAAGTTAAATGTGGGCCCTTATGCTTTGTCATCATTGTTAGTGAATGAGTGTAAATGTCTGGAAAATCACAAGCTATATAATGGGAAATCACAAATATATTAGCAAATACTAACAAAGTGCTACCAAAATGGGGACCTAAAGCTAGCTGACAACCTAGCTAAAGGATGGCAGTAGTGGCGGATGTTGCTGTGTGCTCATTGAATGGCAAGGCAAGGGAAGCACATATCATGTTTTAAATGTCCTTCTTACAGGTTGGAGCTAGCATTGCGTTAGAATTGGGAACCAGCATGGATCCTATTTGGTAGATTTGATTGAATCTGGATGCAATAAACCAATATAACTTTCAGATTGATTATGATTTGATCTCTGGCCTCTAACTGCTTTGTAATCTCCCTACAGGATGCGGAAACGGAGAGAAGGTATGTATCAGAAAACACATTTTTTGGTTACAATTTGGAACATTCATGAACACCTCTTTCCATGACATAGACTGACCAGGTGAATCCAGGTGAAAGCTATGATCCCTTATTGATGTCACTTATTAAATCCACTTCAAAGTGGAGATGAAGGGGAGGAGACAGGTTAAAGAAGGATTTTTAAGCCTTGAGAAAATTGAAACATGGATTGCGTATGTATGCCATTCAAAGGGTGAATGGGCAAGACAAAAGATTTAAGTGCCTTTGAACTGGGTATGGTAGTAGGTGCCATGCACACCAGTTTGTGTCAAGAACACAACTATGGGAAGCATTGGAGTCAACGCTTTCAACACCTTGTAGAGTCCATGCCCTGACAAATTGAAACTGTTCTGATGGTCAAAGGGGTGGTGAAATATAATTTCTTTACGGAGTGGAGTGGCTGCGTGACCAGACTCTCAGGACGTCTGCTAAAATACCGTACCTTCTGCACATGTGCTACTCTGGTGCTGCGTCCCCCTCCCTTCCTGTTCTACTCACCCTGAGGTGATGATCAGATGTCTTTGTCCGTTGTAAGACATATTGTACATACAATGACATGATCAACCATACAAATCGAATTTACCTCCTACACACATTGTAACCTGAGTGCAGCAGACTGATCACATGTTGAGAAAAACTCTGGTTACCGCTAGGTGCCAAATGTTAGGCTGCTCAGAAGTGGAAAAGGCTACTCTTGCAAATGTCAATGATGTGCTGTCGAATAAATTGTGTGTTCCATGATCATTGAGAAGCAAAATAACAGTTTTATGTTATTGATGGTTAAAACACAGATTCTTTGGCCCCAATGCAATGTAAATACAGGACTAGGCTACAAGTTACATGTAGGCTAGGTTATGTTGTCTTGTAGGCTAAATGCATTTGGTCATGTCGTCCTAAAGTAGCCGGCAAAACATATATTTCAGTGGAGGCTGCTGAGGGGAGAACCGCTCATAATTATGGCTTGAATGGAGCGAATGGAATGGCATCAAACACAAGAAAGACACGTGTTTGATGTATTTGATAACATTCCACCTATTCCGCTCCTGCCATTACCATAAGCCCCTCCTCTCCAATTAAAGGTGCCACCAACCTCCTGATATTTTTTGCAATGTTTATTTCAAATCGCCTCTGTGTTTTTATTTTATCTGAGCAGCAGCTACTGTAAAAGTAATGCACATGCAGAACATTATATGTTTGTTTAGCTATAGGGAAGAGGCGTCCTGGGGGATGGGGTGGAACAATCTAGTCAATTTATTAATAGTGTGTACACTTTTTATAATGTATTGTATATTTTATATTGTATTGAATATCTTAATGATCTTGACTAAGTATCGGCTATCTTGAGTGGAAATTGATACATAAAAGGAAACATCCTATAATAAACCTTCTCATAAGACATTGTAAAGGCTCTAATCTTGGCAACCCAGAACCAAATCTTGCATGACTACTGGTTCTAGGACGTTGAGATTGGTGCAGGCGGCAGAACCAGGGCGGATCTTCTAAATGCTTACTTACTTAAATTGCTTGTTAACTGTGCTTATTTATGAAAATTATCGTAACGTGTTACCCATTTTTCTGTTAATGGTGTTTGCTGTGTGAGTATGACATCACATTTTATGTATGTTTTTGCATATGTACCACAATGGTCAAATAAACCTACATCTAAGGGTATCTGTGTGTGTATGTACCAATTTCTCTGCTTCCTTGTCTCCAGAATAGCAGAGACGATGAAGGCTACAGATCCAGAATTGCTTCAGGTGGATGAATTTAAGAATGAACAGCTCTTGAGTTTAACCATCAACCTCCTGCTTTTCATCCGGTCCCAGGTCCCTGTCACCAAGAAACTCTTTCAGAGCTGTGAGTTCAATATCAATTTATTTAAAGATCCTGTGCAATCACTTTTATTACATTAAGTGTTCATTAAACCACAATATTAAGATTTATAAACACTTTTCAAAATATATTTTCCTCCAAAATAGATTTACAATCAATCTGAAAACATTTTTTAAACTGAAATTAATTGATTGCTTTTAAGTGGGAGGATATTTATTGTCCAGAACCACAGCTGTGGTTCATTCACTTTTTTCAGCCATGCTGTTGGCACTTAAACATCGTAAATGGGTGTACTAACCATCAAACATTATTGTGCAATGTTGTAATTCACGTTGGTGTCAGCAGAGTTTTTTGGACATGATTTTTCACCAAAATAATTTAACTAGCTTTATTCTCGTATGTTGGTCGTTTGGGAAGCTTTGAGTTGTCACGTGTATAAGGTGTTTGTAGTCGGACAAAACAAGTATCGTAATGGATCGCTTTAGCCGCTTCTATTTCTTCCTTGGGACGGCGATATTCTCCAAGCTGAGCCAAGGGTCCTTTACCGTCTAATTCCTCCTCCCATGTCCAATTCTCCAAGTGGTGCAGCCTCTCCCACTGCAACTGCTCTTCACGATTAACAGGGAGAGTAGGCTCAGGTCTGACTCCTGACTCAGCCACTCTCTCTCTGCGCTCTCTCCCAATAAATATTTGGGGGTTACTTTCGGTTTTCGCTCTGCGTCGCCGTGTTTTCCTTTTAGACTCCATTCGTCTATAGCCCTCTTCGCACTGCTGAAGCGAATCCCAGGCGGGCTCCTGCACTCTCTCTGGGTCGGCCGCCCACCTGTCGATTTCTTCCCACGTCGTATATTCCATGCCTCTACCTTCCATAACGTCCTCCTTTAGCTCCTGCCAGTTTACACACTGCTCGGTCCGTGAACGGTGGTGGGTGTTTCTGTAACGGCGTTCGTCTGTTGAAGGAAGAGAGTCGGACCGAAATGCAGCGTATAGGTTACTCATGACTTAAATGAACTGAATCGCGGTACATGAAATAACTGAAACTAATACAAAAACAACAGAACGGAACGTGAAACTTATTACAGCCTATCTGGTGACTACTACACAGAGATAGGAACAAACACCCACAAAATACAAAGCGAACTCAGGCTACCTAAATACGGTTCCCAATCAGAGACAATGACAAGCACCTGACTCTGATTGAGAATCGCCTCAGGCAGCCAAGCCTAACAACATCCCTAATCAGCCGCGATCCCAAATAATACAAACCCCAATACGAATACAACATATAAACCCATGTCACACCCTGGCCTACCCAAACATATAACAAAAACACAAAATACAATGACCAAGGCGTGACACACAGCTAACACATTCACTTAAAATTGAAGCTGGAAAGACTGAAAACTAGCTGCACTTCGTTTCTTTTGACCTTTTTTCAATTGACATTTCTTTGTATACTGATCATACATAAAATGTATGCCAGCTGACTCATGATTTTGACAGGCTAAGAAACGCTGCCTGCCTGTCTGTCTCGTCCCGACACATTCCTTACTATGGGACAGCTGGAGATCGGATTTGAATATTGAAACAAAGTTGCAAATGTCGGAGAGACAGAAAGCAAGGTTTAAAAAAATCTCACCGCTGTTGAAAATGAAATGTTAGTCTAAAAGAAATGTGATATAATGTCTAGATACTTTTTATAGTGGAGATCAAGTTTATAACGTGCCTTGCTGGGCTGATGAGACAGTGGATTGCGCAGTCAGATGGAACAGAGTAAATAGACATTTTAATGTCAGATTTAGCCGGTGGTAACTTGTGGAATAGACACCGGATGGAATGTAGTTTTAACCTATCAGCATTCAGGATTAGACTCACCCACTGTATAATATTCCATGTATTCCATGTATATTTACAGGACATTATGACTTTTGGGCCCATCAATGCATGGGTGGGCAGTCTTCTTTTCAACTTGTTACACTGTTGGTGGGAAAAACACTCTCAGGACCATGTTGTCTTTAGTATCTGGGGGACAAAGACGTAACAAGCTTTTATGGGGCAGACAAAATGGATAAAAGTGGATTAACATTTGAGACACTACTTTAATTTCTATATGTAGCTTCCTGAGCTCGGTACACTGGGGGTGGGAGAAACACTCTCATGACCATGTCCTCTTTGTAGACAAACAAATTAACGGTTTAATTGCTCACGCAATAAAAATATCATGCATTCTAATGAACGCTATTGACAGCAAAAACCTATTCTCTTTATAGTGTTATTAGAAATATGTATTTAATTTCTCAATTTATGTGTGTTTTACTTAGATGCCTCTGACGTTGTCCTTGACCCTACCACTGCCCACCCGAAACTTATAATTTCCCCGAAGGGTGACTTGGTAGAGTACACGGACACCTGGCAAGAAGTCCCAGAGAACCCCTCTCGCTTCGACACCACCCTCAATGCCATCAGCCGGCAGGGCTTCCGAGAGGGACGTCACTACTGGGAGGTACAGGTAAGTGGGAAGACCTACTGGGAGATAGGTCTCACCTACCCAAGCATCCCACGCAAGGGCCGTGAGGAGGACTGCTGGCTGGGCCGTGGAGACGAGTCGTGGGCAATGGAGTTCTTTAATGGGGACTACACAGCATGGCATGACAGGGTGGCCCATGCGCTCCCTGTGGTGGCCGGACAGCACTTCACTCGCATCGGTATTTACTCCAGCTTTCCCGGGGGCCTGGTGTGCTTCCTGGGGGCCGACACCATGACCCCTCTCCACTGTTTCTATGTCGCCACCTTCACCAATGTCCTCCACCAGGCTGTGTGCCCCGGGCACGACAATCAGGGGTCCAACTGGAAGCCCCTTAAGATTTGCGATGCCTCACGCTCTGCCCCTACCCTCTGATGGAGGACAATTGCAATGGGTGGAGGGAATGGGGGTGGTATATCACTTTTGTCATGTGTTTTTTTTTGTGTTATGAACCATGCACACCAGGTCAGATTTTTTTTCTGCACACCTGGCCTGACTGTCTGGTGCTGCAATTTTATGTCCACTTCCAATCTAAACAAGTTTGTGTATGTGTACATTTTTTAAAATAAAAATTCACTGACCTATAACAGATCAGGCTGACTAGCCTATATACATTTCCAGGAGCTTGAAACACCCACCTAATGTTGAAACAATTGTTTCTATACCCTTTGGACTTTGTGTGCAGGACTTTAGGCAAAGTTTTCATTTAGCTAAATTGATTTATTGTAAATTCAGGATTAGCATGTGTATGCAACGTTTGTACGACAAAAATAACACACTATTCTTTTTACAATACAATTCTTCATGTTTAATGCAATAAAGTAGTGTTTCATTCCTTTGATGTTAAGTAATTTAAACATTGTATTGCCCCAGATTCAAAAGGAGCCATAGTAAATTCATAATATTTCCTTTTTTTTAGGAAATTTGTCTTCCTTTTCTATATAATAATTTTTTCATTTTTCTTTTGAAATATATTCCTGAGTACAATAGCATTAAACCTGGAAAGCATTTAAAATATGATTTCCCCCTTCAATTCCACTCCAAAACAAGTGGAGCAAACACTCCTTTTAGTACAGGTTGGGCACTACATCACTGATTCATGTTTCGAGAGGATTCAAGAGTGCCATCTGTGTGATTGAAAGGTATGTGTGGAATGGGTAACATGTCTACTCGGTTGCCACAGTTCACTACTGTGGTTTATAGAATTATTTTGTAATCATGAAAAAAATAAAATAAGAAAATGACTGAAATTAAACAAAGACTGGAAAAAGATAATGGCAAAAAATTCAAGATGGCACCCGAATGTTTTCCCAAAGTTACTAGTAATCCGTAGTTGCAATCCTGTAAATTGTGCTGGAACATTGCACAAACATTGGAACAATGCAGTGTGCGAATTAGTTCAGGTGAATTGTGAATGATAAGAATTGAACCACCAGTAATAGCTGCCCCTGCAGATGACAGAGTATTTCTGGCTTTGGGATAACATGAATATGCAATAACAAACTTAAATCTGTATGTGTGCTTTTGAAGGGCAACAAAGCTCTGGCAATTGAAGGTATTCATGATCAAATGTATGTGACTACCTCTTCATGTCAAGAAATGTTCCCTTCCCTCCAAACCTAAATAAATAACATTTGGCACAAATACTGTTAGCTGTGATCTTTGCCAATAAATCAAATGCTTGTACAAAAGCTGGAAAAAATGAGCAGTTTTCAGATATAACAGATTTCCAGATATAACTGAATCCGTCCCCTAAACCTTTAACAACCCCACAAAAATGGCAGCAAATTTTCTGGGTCGGTAAAATACATATATTTCACACAGCCTGTCGACAAAGATCCGATCAAATGTGATATCATTATTCTTAGGAATAACCTGAAGAAGAGGCAAGTATCACCACCAACACATGAACGCAGAGTGCCACACATGAACGCAGAGTGCTACGCTATGTGCAAAAAGGCATTCTCGCCCAAACGGCACAGTGTCACACTGTGCCTGGATCATCCCTGAATTTTTAGGCTGCTTGGTCAGTGTGTGGATTAGTCAGTCTCGTCAGTTAATCGGTCTGTCAGTCTGTGGTGGTCATTGGCGGTCAGTTGAAATGCAGTTATTTTGTCAGCATGGAGACTACGCACGCAGGGGATCTGCTTTTTCTCGCTGAATCATGGGTCCTCGTAGCAGGACTCGAAGCTGGTAGCCACCATGTAGTTGACACGTGTGAGGATCTGCATGATCTCCAGCTGCTTGCCAAACTCATTGAGGACATTGCAGAGTGCCTGAACAAACCAGGAGCTGCGCCCAGGGTTCCTCCACGAGTAGTACCCTACTCTCTCCAATTGACACTGATGTCAGCACATACACACACACACACACACACACACACACACACACACACACACACACACACACACACACACACACACACACACACACACACACACACACACACACACACACACACACACACACACACACACACACACACACACACACACACACACACAACTATGTTTCCAGCCAGAGTTTTAATGCGAGTAGTCATAACGTTTAAGAAGAATCACGACAGCTGTGATGGAAACAGGATTTTTTGGTACAATTTTATAAATGCAGACAGATAATTTGATTGTTTGTCATGGTTGGATCCTTTTGTGTCAGTAAAATGAATTACGCCTTTATGCACAAATATGGCTATAATAGCCATCATATCAAAGTAAATGTGGAGTCACGCGATGATATGGTGTGTGGTTCTACGACTTGGGAAACCATGCAGTTTATTAGGCTACAGAAGAAATACAATATTATGAACTTCATAGGGTGGTGAATGTGCACGGTGATGAGCTTGATACTCCTTTCCAATAAATATTGTGGGTCTTATTCTGGTGACATGATGAGTGATGCTTGACTGCCATTTGACAAATAATAATATTCTGGCTTATTCATAATGATCTCATCATGTAGACTAGCCTACCTGCATTGTATCTATGAGCTGTTGGCTAGACCGCAGGAGCCAAGACCAGAGTAGGCACATTTGTTATTTAACACAGCTGTTTTTTGACAAAACTATTGGTAGAGTTGAAAATGCGTTCGAAACACATTGAACTTATTCAGTACATGAAAACTTAAGAATATTGATTGATTTTATATCTGGAAAAAGTCAGTTTGGTGAAAACACACCACTGGTGGGAAAATTTGAATATTTTGTTTATGCAGATTTGAGAACATTTTCATAAAAATCTATTGCCAATTGGATGAAAACCTAGCTATAGAGAGTCTCACAATCAGATTCTCTCACACAGCAACAAAACTGGGTAGTGGATGTGTATTACCAGCTACCATGGTCCCAGGCATAACCTGTGAGGGTCTGAGGCAGAGATAGTAACTGTGGGATTTCTGTCAGACTATCTGTGCAGGGATCATTTAGTGGATGACTAGATTAGCTGGAAAATGTATGGTGATGCTGTGGGTTACCTGGCATGGTGGAGTAGGCAAAAAGGAAGTCTAGGGTATCATTGGGGGGCACGGAATCCATCTGTATGCCATCATCAAACTCAGAACAAGACCTGCACAAACGTTTTCACACTTTTTGGCTGGTGTCCACATTGCCTTCGTTGTTGTTTTCCTTACTACATGATAATAACTTTGGACATGTGTGTGTTTCTATCAAAGTAAGTACCTTATTACGTTATAATAGTTTCTGTATGTTGTATTATGTTCCTACTGTAGCTCACTGTATGTATGGAGCATAATATATTTGTGTGTTTTCCTTATAACAGTGGACATGCAAGGTACTAATTTCATAACTTTTATGGTGTTATACTCAATTGTGCTTATGTAGCTAGCTACATTCTGTTATATCTGTAAAACAATGCTAATTGCATCAGAGAAGTATTGGCTTGTGTTGTCTTTTGAAGATATCCTGGCCTTATGACCATGGCTTGTTTTCATTTGGCCTGTTTAGCATAGCTCAGTTCTTCCCTGCCCTGCCCCCTTGTGGAGTTTAACATTTACATTTTACATTTAAGTCATTTAGCAGACGCTCTTATCCAGAGCGACTTACAAATTGGTGCATTCACCTTATGACATCCAGTGGAACAGCCACTTTACAATAGTGCATCTAAATCTTTTAAGGGGGGTGAGAAGGATTACTTTATCCTATCCTAGGTATTCCTTAAAGAGGTGGGGTTTCAGGTGTCTCCGGAAGGTGGTGATTGACTCCGCTGTCCTGGCGTCGTGAGGGAGTGTGTTCCACCATTGGGGAGCCAGAGCAGCGAACAGTTTTGACTGGGCTGAGCGGGAACTGTACTTCCTCAGTGGTAGGGAGGCGAGCAGGCCAGAGGTGGATGAACGCAGTGCCCTTGTTCGGGTGTAGGGCCTGATCAGAGCCTGGAGGTACTGAGGTGCCGTTCCCCTCACAGCTCCGTAGGCAAGCACCATGGTCTTACTTACTTAACTTACTTACTTAAGTTACTGTTTCTTACCTTTAAATAACTCATATTTGTGATTTTGTCAATGCAATTTATTATTTTTATAGCAGTGTCATGTTACTTCTTTGTTATATTGTTTTATTGCTATAGCCTGATATTGTATTCTAATTACTAATAATTCCTCTTTATTCTGTACATTCAGAAACCATAATATGCCAATATCTTAACTGGAACTGGACATCTTTAGAACTGGAGATTGAGGCCAGCTTTAGTATGCTTGCAACATACTGTTTGAACCGTACACTCCTTAACAGTTTTACTGGATGAAAACACAGCAAGAAAACATATACGCCTACATGTAATAATCGTCTATTTTATTGAAGTATTGGTGGTGGTTGAACAACAACAACAAAAACTAGTTTTACTAGAGGGAAAAAGCTTCAAAAAAAGACTGACAACTTATGAATATGCATAACCCATATTCATACAGTGATTGAACAACAACTACATTTCCAACCCCCACCTATAAAGGCATAATATCATGGCAGGTCACCTGTCAAGTCAGTGAGTCAGTAATTGCTGCAGATGTGCTCAATAGTGCTTGAGCATATGATATTCCCAAAGCATGGTGAAATACATAGAGGTGTGTCACAAGCTAAACACATGTACTTTGTCAACCTCCTCTGCTTCTTTCTCCTGGTGCCAGACAGGCAGACTTTGCAAGGAAAATCCCTTGCAGTGAGGCGTAGGGGATTGTCTGCAGCAGGATGGCACCTAGTGGCTGAATGCCGAGTGGTGTGGTGCTCCTCCAGCAGCTCTCTCATGAGGTTTTCTCTGTACTTTTGGTATGTAATTACTTTACCTATGGGAGAGAGGGAGTGAGGAGGATGAATGAGGGGAGATGATGATGAGGCAGTGGGTAGGTGGGTGAGATCAATATATTGTCAATATAATTGCATAATGGAATGGTATGCGATTTGTATGTGAAATGTACGTCCAATTACAAAAAATACATTGTCGGTAATCATCTCACCTGTTAGTTGGCAGTGAACTATGTGGCCATTTAGGGCAGCAGTGTCGATAACATCGAAAAAAATATTCTTATAGTACTTGGTAGTTTTCTGAGCGCATTCCACAAAGCTGTTTATCATGTCCACCTTATCCACTGCCCCCATTTTGAGGTTATAGTCAAGCACACAGTCTGGTTTGATCTTTCTTTCTTCCATCAGGTGGTCCACCTTCCCTGTGGCCGACATGATTGCTGTATGGACAGTGGAGAGGTCATGGACGTCTCTTTTGTCATGCCACTTTACTGCCAGTTGTTGACAGTTTTCCTTGAACTCCACCTCCTCTCTCTGCATCTTCCTGCATCCGAATGCCGGCATCCCTTTCCTGTTCGACCTGACTGTGCCACAGGCCCCTCTGCAGGTAGTTAACCAACCAGGTTCAATGTTAGCTAGCTAACATTAGGCTCTAACTAGCAATGCAAATGGCTCTGAGATATGAATAATATTATTACACAGATCATATGCTTTAACTTGAAATGAAAATTACTTTCTGACTAAATTAGAATCTTCCTCGTATACATGGATGGACGCTTCTCCCTCTCTGTCATGGATGTGATGATTGCCCTTAGTTTGAAGATTTAATTCGGAGACAGGTGTTTTATACAACAGCCTTCTGTGTGTTCTCTTTCTGATTCTGTCTGCATATTTGCAATGAAACACCAGATTTTTCTTCATCTCCTTAGCTATCATACTGTAATTCCACTGAATCATCCAGAAAGTGGAGAGCAGATGGCATACAAGTTTGTTATCCTCTATGGGACATATATATATATATATATAGGGTTGAAGTCGGAAGTTTACAAACAGTTAGGTTGGAGTCATTAAAACTTGTTTCTCAACCACTCCCCAAATTTCTTGTTAAAACAAACTATTGTTTTTGCAAGTCGGTTAGGACATCTACTTTGTGCATGGCACAAGTAATTGTTTCCAGGGAGATTATTTCACTTTTAATTCCATGTATCATGATTCCAGTGGGTCAGAAGTTTACAAACACTAAGTTGACTGTGCCTTTAAACAGCTTGGAAAATTCCAGAAAATTATATCATGGCTTTAGAAGCTTCTGATAGGCTAACTGAATAACCTCCAATAACCTCCAATTGGAGGTGTAACTGTGGATGTATTTCAAGGCCTATCTTCAAACTCAGTGCCTCTTCGCTTGATATCTTGGGAAAATCAAAAGAAATCAGCCAAGACCTCAGAAAAAGAATTGTAGACCTCCACAAGTTTGGTTCATCCTTGGGAGCAATTTCCAAATGCCTGAAGGTGCCACGTTCAACTGTACAAACAATCGTACGCAAGTATTAACTCCATGATTCAACAAAAATAGAACTGTTTGGCTATAATGACCATCGTTATGTTTGGAGGAAAAAGGAGGAGTGTAACGGCGTTCTTCGTTTGTCGAAAGAGAGTCGGACCGAAATGCAGCGTGGTAGTTACTCATGACTTTATTGGAAAAAGCGACACATGAAATAACGATACAAAATAACAAACGGAACGTGAAACCTATTACAGCCTATCTGGTGAAACTACACAGAGACAGGAAAAATCACCCACAAAATACAAAGCGAAACCAGGCTACCTAAATACGGTTCCCAATCAGAGACAACGAGAATCACCTGACTCTGATTGAGAACCGCCTCAGGCAGCCAAGCCTATACAACACCCTTAATCAGCCGCGATCCCAAATACTACAAACCCCAATACGAAAATACAATAACATAAACCCATGTCACACCCTGGCCTGACCAAATACATAACGAAAACACAAAATACAATGACCAAGGCGTGACAGAACCCCCCCCTAAGGTGAGCACTCCCGGACGCACCTCAAAACCATAGGGAGGGTCCAGGTGGGCGTCTGTCCATGGTGGCGGTTCCGGCTCGGGACATGGACCCCACTCCATTAAAGTCATAGTTCCTCCCCTTCGCGTCCTGGGATAATCCACCCTCGCCGCCGACCATGGCCTAATAGCCCTCACCCAGAACCCCACAGAACTGAGGAGCAGCTCGTGACTGAGGGGCATCTCGGGACTGAGGGACAGCTCGGGACTGAGGGACAGCTCGGGACTGAGGGGCAGCTCGGGACTGAGGGGCAGCTCGGGACTGAGGGGCAGCTCGGGACTGAGGGGCAGCTCGAGACTGAGGGGCAGCCCGGAACTGAGGGGCAGCCCGGAACTGAGGGGAAGCCCAGTACTGAGAGAAACCCCAGTACTGAGAGGAAGCCCAGTACTGAGAGGAAGCCCAGTACTGAGATGAAGCTCAGGCAGGTAGTAGGCTCCGGTAGATCCTGGCTGGCTGGCGGATCTGGAAGATTCTGGTTGACTAGCAGATCTGGAAGAGACTGGTTGACTGGCAGATCTGGAAGAGACTGGTTGACTGGCAGATCTGGAAGAGACTGGTTGACTGGCAGATCTGGAAGAATCTGGTTGACTGGCAGATCTAGAAGATCATGGCTGACTGGCAGATCTAGCTGCTCTATGCAGACTGACAGCTCCTTGCAGACTGACGGCTCTGACTGCTCCATGCAGGCTGGCAGCACATTGCAGACTGGCAGCTCATTGCAGACTAGCAGCTCCTTGCAGACTGGCAGCTCTGGCTGCTTCATGTAGACTGACAGCTCTGGCTGCTTCATACAGACTGACAGCTCTGACTGCTCCATGCAGGCTGACAGCTCTGACTGCTCCATGCAGGCTGACAGCTCTGACTGCTCCATGCAGGCTGGCAGCACCTTGCAAACTGACAGCTCCTTGCAGACTAGAAGCTCCTTGCAGACTGGCAGCTCTGGCTGCTTTATGCAGACTGACAGCTCTGGCTGCTTCATACAGACGGACAGCTCTGGCTGCTTCATGCAGACTGACAGCACCTTGCAGACTGACAGCTCCCTGCAGACTGGCAGCTCAGGCTGCTCCATGCAGACTGGCAGCTCAGGCTGCTCCGAACAGGCAGGAGGCTCCAGCAGCGCTGTAGAGGGGGAAGGCTCTGATAGCGCTGAACAAGCAGGAGACTCCGACAGCGCAGGAGGGAAGGAAGGCTCTGGCAGTGCTGAACAGGCGAGGCGCACAGAAGGCCTGGTGCGTGGTGCTGGAACTGGTGCTACAGGATTGAGGACACGCACAGGAAGCCTGGTGCGGGGAGCTGCTACCGGAGGACTGGTGTGTGAAGGTGGCACAGGATGGACTGGACCGTGAAGGTGTACTGGAGAGCCTGGGAGCAGGACTGGCACAGGCCATGCAAGGCTAGGTAGGTACACAGGAGGCCTGGTGCGTGAGGCTGGCACATTTTTCACCAGCCTACTAACACGCACCTCAGGACGAGTATGGAGCGCTGACCAAGGTGCCATTAAATCCCCGACACGCTCCGTCGGACGAATCTTGTACCTAAAGCACCAAGCTAGCAACTCCCTCATTACTCTCCACTCCACCTTCCCCATTAACTCCTTCACAGTCTCTGCTTCGCTCACCTCTAACACCGGCTCTGGTTCAGGTCTCCTCCTTGGCTCCTCACGATAAACAAGGAGAGTTGGCTCTGGATAGACCGGACCGTGCAGGCGCACTGGAGCTCTTGAGCACCGAGCCTGCCCAACCTTACCTGGCTCGATGCCCACTCTAGCCCGGCCAATACGAAGGGCTGGTATGTGCCGCACCGGGCTATGCACCCGCACTGGAAACACTGTGCGCTCCATAGCATAACACGGTGCCTGCCCGGTCTCTCTAGCACCCCGATAAGCACAGGGAGTTTGCGCAGGTCTCCAACCTGGCATAGCCATACTCTCTTTAAGCCCCCCCCTCAATAATTTGTTTGGGCTGCTTTTCGGGGTTCCTTTGCCAACCGTGTTCCCTCGTATCGTCGACTCCTATCTCCGGATGCCTCTGCTCTCTCTGCGTCGGCCGTCCACCTGTCGATTCCTTCCCACGTCGTATACTCCATGCCTCTGCTGTCCATAACGTCCTCCCTTCGCTGTTCAAGCTGTCGCTGCCTGTTAACACGCTGCTCGGTCCGAGTGTGGTGGGTGATTCTGTAACGGTGTTCTTCGTTTGTCGAAAGAGAGTCGGACCGAAGTGCAGCGTGGTAGTTACTCATGACTTTATTGGAAGAGGCGACACATGAAATAACGATACAAAATAACAACCGGAACGTGAAACCTATTACAGCCTATCTGGTGAAACTACACAGAGACAGGAACAATCACCCACGAAATACAAAGCGAAACCAGGCTACCTAAATACGGTTCCCAATCAGAGACAACGAGAATCACCTGACTCTGATTGAGAACCGCCTCAGGCAGCCAAGCCTATACAACACCCTTAATCAGCCGCGATCCCAAATACTACAAACCCCAATACGAAAATACACTAACATAAACCCATGTCACACCCTGGCCTGACCAAATACATAACGAAAACACAAAATACAATGACCAAGGCGTGACAAGGAGGCTTGCAAGCCAAAGATCACCATCCCAACCTTGAAGCACAGGGGTGTTAGCATCATGTTCTGGGGGTGTTTTTCTGCAGGAGGGATTGGTGCACTTAACAACACAGATGGCATCATGAGGATGGAAAATTACGTGGATATATTGAAGCAACATCTCAAGAATGTCAAGAAGTTGAATCCTGGTCGCATATTGGTCTTCCAAATGGACAATTACCCCAAGCATACTTCCAAAGTTGTGGCAAAATTGCTTAAAGACAACAAAATCAAGGTATGGGAGTTGCTATCACCACCCCTGACCTTAATCCTATAGAACATTTGTGGGCAGAACTGAAAAAGCGTGTGCGAGCAAGGAGGCCTACAAACCTGACTCAGTTACACCAGCTCTGTCAGGAGGAATGGGCCAAAATTCACCCAACTTATTGTGGGAAGCTTGTGGAAGGCTACCTGAAAAATTTGACCTAATTTAAAATAAAGTGGTGATCCTAACTGACCTAAAACAGGGACATTTTACTGGGATTAAATTTCAGGAATTGTGAAAAACTGAGTTTAAATGTATTTGGCTAAGGTGTATGTAAACGTCCGACTTCAATACTATATATATACTACTGTTCAAAGGTTTCCTTGTTTTTGTCTATTAAAATAATATCAAATTGATCAGAAATACAGTGTAGACATTGTTAATGTTGCAAATAACTATTGTAGTTGGAAACAGCTGACTTTTTAAAATGGAATATCTACATTGGCATACAGAGGCCCATTATCAGCAACAATCACTCCTGTGTTACAATGGCACTTTGTGTTAGCTAATCCAAGTTTATCATATTAAAAGGCTAATTGATCATTAGAAAACCCTTTTGCAATTATGTTAGCACAGCTGAAAACTTTTGTGCTAATTTAAGAAGCAATAAAACTGGCCTTCTTTGGACTTGTTGAGTATCTGGAGCATCAGCATTTGTGGGTTCGATTACATGCTCAAAATGGCCAGAAACAAAGACCTTTCTTCGAAAACTTGTCAGTCTATTCTTGTTCTGAGAAATGAAGGCTATTCCATGCGATGCCCAGGCGTTGTAGGGAGATCATACAGGCACGTGGAGGCCACACACACTACTGAGCCTCATTTTGACTTGTTTTAAGGACATTACATCAAAGTTGGATCAGCTTGTAGTGTGGTTTTCCACTTTAATTTTGAGTGTGACTCCAAATCCAGACCTCCATGGGTTGATACATTTGATTTCCATTGATCATTTTTGTGTGATTTTGTTGTCAGCACATTCAACTATGTAAAGATATTTTTTGAATAAGAATATTTCATTCATTCAGATCTAGGATGTGTCATTTTAGTGTTCCCTTTATTTTTTTGAGCAGTGTATGTATTTTAAACTGCATTGTTGGTTAGGGGCTGATAAGTAAGCATTTAACTGTAAGGCCATGTGACTCAAACAATTTGATTTGAAAAGTTATGTTCAACAATTTAACTTCTTAAATTGAATGAGACGATACTATTCAATCAGTTGAGATTAGCTGGATTATCGTCCAGTATTTCAAATGTAAGGAAACATTCACCACCAGGATCACTTACCCCTAAGGGTTTAAACCACATGGGAACCTTCTGTCAATACTGGATCAGTACTGTGGGGGTTTGGCACCAATAAACTTGCCAAAGCAAATTGAATTGATTAATCAATGTTAATGATTAATCATACCTGTATAAGCCATCTGGGAATTTAACTTTAATTAACCTGAAAGCGTTGCTTCATCTAGATTAACGTGTTAACGGTACAGGTTCCCCAAGAGGTACCACCCCCCGCTCAACTGAAACAGTGGCGCACAGAATGCAAAAATATTCTTTGAAATATTTAACCTCCACACATTAACAAGTCCAATAGCTCAAATGAAAGATGAACAAGGTGTTTATCTACCCACCAAGTCAGATTTCTAAAATGTTTTATGGCGAAAACATAGCACATATTTATGTCAAACCACCACCAAAGACACAGCTAATTTAAATAGCCATTTTGTCGAACAAAAGATGTCATCACAAACGCAGGATTAAAAGAAAAATAATTCACTAACCTTTTGAAAATCTTCATCAGCTGACAGTAATAGGACATGTTACACAGTACATTTATGTTTTTTTCAATAATATGCAATTTATATCCATAAATCTCTGTTTACAATGACGACATGTTCAAAAAATGCTACTAAAATGTCCGGAGAAATTATGATAACTCCACCAGATAACAGCAATACACATCATAAACTTTGACTAAATATACATGTTCTACATATAGTTAGAAAGATACACTGCTTCTTAATGCAACCGCTGTGTTACATTTATTTTTAACGTTACAGAATTCGTTCACTAGGCAATAATCTGAGACGGCGCTCAGACATTAGCAATATTTCTCCGCTATGTTGGAGTCAACAAACACAAAATTACCACATAAATATTCCCTTACCTTTGATGGTCTTCGATCAGAAGTCGTGCAAGGAGTCATACTTACCAAAAACAGCGTTTGGCTTTCAAGTCTGCGTCTTTGGGTTATCAAACGCGACAAATTCCGGCTGAAATGCAGCCAAAATTCGAGGAGTTGCGCATCAAAACTTCAAAATTACATATTACATGTCGACTAAACTGGTCAAACTAAGTGCAGAATCAAGCTTTAGGATGTTCTAAACGTGCAAAACAATTCTCAACTCGAACAGACAAACTCACATCGTGTAATGATTCCTGGAACAAAGGGATCTCCAGACGCGACGTGCGCATGAGAGTGCATGTATTTTCGCGTGACCCGAATGTTTTAGCCCGCCAAAGGGTGAGAGAGTGCGCGATTTTCACAATGAAACACCCCATTGAAAGGAGACATCGCGCTGAAGACATAGAAACTGTTCCCAGATCCGTAGCTGGTTGGGAAGGGTGGGAGCGATGACGTCAAAGTTGGCCCAACTTTACTGCTGACAGAAGGACTTTGGGAGAATGGCTGCCCTGTGAGTTCTGCTTTACATACAGACATAATTTGAACGGTTTTAGAAGCTTTAGAGTGTTTTCTATTCAATAATAATTATTATATGCATATATTAGCAATTTTGGACAGATTTTTTTTCTGTTTACTATGGGCACCAAAGGGGGCAGTAATTCTGCCTAGCTCTAACTTATGGAAAAGTTTAAAATGTCTCATTTAATTGGAAGAACCTGAAAAAGTACAGTTGAAGTCGGAAGTTTACATACACCTTAGCCAAATACATTTAAACTCAGTTTTCACAATTCCTGACATTTAATCCCAGTAACAACTCCCTGTTTTAGGTCAGTTAGGATCACCACTTTATTTTAAGAACGTGAAATGTCCGAACAATAGAGATAATTATTTTTTTCAGCCTTTATTTCTTTCATCTGGCGCGCCGTGAGCAGTGCACGCTAACCAGGTCTCTAAGTGCACTGTGTTTCCCCCGACACATTGGTGCAGCTGGCTTCCGGGTTGGATGAGCGCTGTGTTAAGAAGCAGTGCTGCTTGGTTAGGTTGTGTTTCGGAGGAAGCATGGCTTTTGACCTTCGTCTCTCCCGAGCCCGTACGGGAGTTGTAGCGACGAGACAAGATCGTAGCTACTAACAATTGGATACCACCATAAAAATTGTTTAACTTGGGTCAAATGTTTCGGGTAGCCTTCCCACAATAAGTTGGATGAATTTTGTCCCATTCCTCCTGACAGAGCTGGTGTAACTAAGTCAGGTTTGTAGGCCTCTTTACTTGCACACACTTTTTCAGTTCTGCCCACAAATTTTCTACAGTATTGAGGTCATGGCTTTTTGATGGCCACTGCAATACCTTGACTTTGTTGTCCTTGAGCCATTTTGACACAACTTTTGAAGTATGCTTCAGTTCATTTGGAAGACCCATTTGCGACCAAGCTTTAACTTCCTGACTGATGTCTTGAGATGTTGCTTCAATATATCCACATATTTTCCGTCCTCATGATGCCATCTATTTTAAAATGTTTTGTTGTTGTTGTATTTTTCACCCCAATTTCGTGGTATCCAATTGGTAGTAGTTACAGTCTTGTCACGTCGCTGCAACTCCCGTACAGACTCGGGAGAGGTGAAGGTCGAGAGCCATGCGTCCTCTGAAACACAACCCAACCAAGCCGCACTGCTCCTTGACACAATGCTCATCCAACCTGGAAGCCAGCCACACCAATGTGTCGGGAGGAAACACCGTACACCTGGCGACCGTGTCAGCATGCACTGCACCCGGCCTGCCACAGGAGTCGCTAGTGCGCGTTGAGACAAGGATATCCCTGCCGGCCAAACCCTCCCTAACCCGGACGATGCTGGGCCAATTGTGCGACGAACCCAGAGTCTCTAGCCAAAGAGTTCTATTTTCGTTTCATCAGACCAGAGGACATTTATACAAAAAGTACAATCTTTGTCTTATGGTGGTTTTGCAGCTGCGGCTTCTTCCTTGCTGAGCGGCCTTTCAGATTATGTCGACATAGGACTCATTTTACTGTGGATATAGATAATTTTGTACCTGTTTCCTCCAGCATCTTCACAAGGTCCTTTGCTGTTGTTCTGGGATTGATTTGCACTTTTCGCACCAACGTACGTTCATCTCTAGGAGACAGAATGCGTCTCGTTCCTGAGCGGTATGACGGCTGCGTGGTCCCATTGTGTTTATACTAGCGTACTATTGTTTGTACAGATGAACGTGGTACCTTTAGGCATTTGGAAATTGCTCCCAAGGATGAACCAAACTTGTGGAGGTCTACAATTTTTTTCTCTGAGGTCTTGGCTGATTTCTTTTGATATTCCCATGATGTCAAGCAACGAGGCACTGAGTTTCGTACACCTCCACAGGTACACCTCTAATTGACTCAAATGATGTCAATTAGCCTATCAGAAGCTTCTAAAGCCATGACATCATTTTTTGGAATTTTCCATTCTGTTTAAAGGCACAGTCAACTTAGTGTATGTAAACTTCTGACCCACTGGAATTGTGATACAGTGAATTATAAGTGAAATAATCTGTAAACAATTGAATCCTACAGACGAAGAACCATATATGTGACAATTTTTCCATTTTAAGATAATCAGTTATTTTTATTTTATTAATTGTGTGTACCACATTAGGTGTTTTATGGTTGACAAATAATTTACCATACCCATATCTTCCAACAACAATTTATATTTTTTTTGTTATTTCAAAAAATACTTTTTTTTATTGCCGTTTTAATTTTAAGAATGTGGAAGAACAGTATATGTGACATTTTGCATGACTTGTAAGATGTCCTTTTTTAACACCTGATATGATGTTTTAAGTACTTTCAAGTACAGATGCCCTTCATGTAAATAACTTAAATGCGATATGTAGTTAATTCATTTGTATGGAGGTTAATTTAAAGTTGGTCTATCAACTTTAGCACTGATGACTTTTGTTAAAAGTTGAGTCATGAAATCTTAGTCTCATTTAAAATGAAGCCCTCAATGTGAACATACCATAGAACTACAAAACACTCACAATCTATACACAGAATGAGTTTGCATTGCACCATTGTGTAACACAGCACTTTTAGAGTTAACGTTAATGTACGTATCATTACTGTCAAAGTTAAACTATGCAAGTGTTCAATATAGCTATTATAATAATAGGTGTTTTGTCTTATTTCTAACCTGTTCTAAGCCGGAGAGAATCAACGCTTGTTGTTTCTCGTATGGGACAGTGTAGAAACTGTTGAACAGATGCAGCTTGCGCTCATCAGTCAACTTTCCACAATCCTTTCTGCACGTCGTGGAACACGCTCTTCCCTGCAGGATACAGTGTAACTAGCTACTGTAGCCATGTCGAATCATCCGGTGGATGGAGAAAAAGTAGCTAGCTATGTTTCTTCTATAATCTAGCAATAACATTTGTAACGATGTTAGCTAATTTGTAACGAACTTTAGCTAATATATTTTCTCTATAGTTACAAATTAGACAACCCACAACATACATGTTAGTTACTGTACTCTATAGCTAGCTCGCTTGATTGTTTGATATACGGTTCTTCCACATATCTTGACCCTTACGATTTGTATAGGGTTTTCCCGCATCCCGTAAGATCTTCCTTTGCCTGTCTTTCCATTCTTTTAGTTGTGTTTTACGTTTCTTTCCCACATTTCTGCGATTTTCATCAGCAACAGAAAGGTTGTGCGCTTGTCCGTCCATTCTGAGTGGTGCACATAAATGGTTATTCCACGAGAGCCTATCTTTAAATTTAAGATGATTGTTAATTAGCGCGTGGAAAGCTTGTGAAACCGGTTCACTATAGAAAAAGGGTGTCCAATAATGATTGTTCATGTATATCTAATTTTTTTTGTAAATGTCACATATATGGTTCTTCGTCTGTAGGATTCAATTGTTGGAAAAAATGATTTGTGTCATACACAAAGTCTTAACTGACTTGCCACAACTATAGTTTGCTAACAAGAAATTTGTGGAGTGGTTGAAAAACAAGTTTTAATGACTCCAACCCAAGTGTATGTGAACTTCCAACTTCAACTGTATGTGTATGCGGTTCGAGTCAAAACATTGTTTCTTTAAACAATGGGCTTCCAATCACAACAAACCTCTTATACACTATATTAGGCCCAGCCTTTGGAACTTTGTTTTTCCTAGATATGGCTACTATTTGTGATCACTACAGCCAATGGATTTGGATACTGCTTTCAAACAAATTTCTGCAGAATTAGTACAAATCTGATCGATACATGTTGATTATGTCATTCCTGTACAGTTTGTAACTACCCTGGTAGGTTGATTGATAACCTGAACCAGGTTGCAGGCACTTGTTACAGTTTGAAGCTTTCTCTTGAGTGGGCAACCAGATGAAAGCCAGTCAATATTTAAATCACCCAGAAAGTATACCTCTCTATTGATATCACATAAACTCAGCAACAACAAAAAACTTCCCTTTTTCAGGACCCTGTCTTTCAAAGATAATTTGTGAAAATCCAAATAACTTCACAGATCTTTATTGTAAAGGGTTTAAACACTGTTTCCCATGCTTGTTCAATGAACCATAAACAATTAATGAACATGCACCTGTGGAACGATCGTTAAGACACTAACAGCATACAGACGGTAGGCAATTAAGGTCACAGTTATGAAAACCTAGGACACGAAAGAGGCCTTTCTACTGACTCTCTGAAAAACACCAAAAGAAATATGCTCAGGGTCCCTGCTCATCCCGCTGTGGTTGCAATGTTCGTAATGTGAGATGCCTAAGACAGCGCTACAGGGAGCCAGGGTGGACAGCTGATCGTCCTCGCAGTGGCAGACCACGTGTAACAACACCTGCACAGGATCGGTACATCCGAACATCACACCTGCGGGACAGGTACAGGATGGCAACAACAACTGCCCGAGTTACACCAGGAATGCACAATCCCTCCATCAGTACTCAGACTGTCCGCAATATGCCGAGAGAGGCTGGACTGAGGGCTTGTAGGCCTGTTGTAAGGTAGGTCCTCACCAGACATCACCGGCAACAACGTCGCCTATGGGCACAAACCCATCGTCGCTGGACCAGACAGGACTGGCAAAAAGTTCTCTTCACTGACGAGTCGCGGTTTTGTCTCAACAGGGGTGATGGTCAGATTTGTGTTTATCATCGAAGGAATGAGCGTTACACTGAGGCCTGTACTCTGGAGCAGGATAGATTTGGAGGTGGAGGGTCCGTCATTGTCTGTGACAGCATCATCGGACTGAGCTTGTTGTCATTGCAGGCAATCTCAACGCAGTGTGTTACAGGAAAGACATCCTCCTCCCTCATGTGATACCCTTCTTGCATGCTCATCCTGACATGACCCTCCAGCATGACAATGCCACCAGCCATACTTCTCGTTCTGCACGTGATTTCCTGCAAGACAGGAATGTCAGTGTTCTGCCATGGCCAGTGAAGAGCCCGGATCTCAATCCCATTGAGCACATTTGGACCTGTTGGATCGGAGGGTGAGGGCTAGGGCCCCCCAGAAAATGTCCAGGAACTTGCAGGTGCCTTGGTGGAAGAATGGGGTAACATCTCACAGCAAGAACTGGCAAATCTGGCACAGCCCATGAGGAGGAGAGTACTGCAGTACTTAATGCAGCTGGGGCCCACGCCAGATACTGACTGTTACTTTTGATTTTGAACCCCCCCTTTGTTCAGGGAAACATTATTCCATTTCTGTTAGTCAAATGTCTGTGGACCTTGTTCAGTTTATGTCTCAGTTGTTGAATCTTATGTTCAATCAAATATTTACACATGTTAAGTATGTTGAAAATAAATGCAGTTGACAGTGAGAGGACGTTTCTTTTTTTGCTGAATGTACATTATCAGGCATTGTTATCCAGTGTCATGACGTGGCCCTTTCTCGGTGTAGATCGTGGCTTCCCACTCTCTCTCACTCTCTCCTACTCTCAGGTTCTGTTATCTCAGGTCATAAATTCCTGGAGGAGACTTTCTCCCCCTGGTAATACAGAGAGAGAGACCACAGAGAGAACACCAGGGACCACAGAGGGATTTCACTTGGCCAAACTCCTAATCCCCAACATTGGGGTTTTAAACAACATGTCCACCTTTGAGAGTGTGGGACTGGTCCGTGGACACTAAAGTGACAGTTATGTTGAGTGTGTTTCATTTGGTGACCTCATGAAGGACAGGAAACACACATAACTATATCTATGAATGTGTATATTTCTCAATTATAGGGTTTGCATCTAATTCTTGAATAAAATTAATGAGTAAAGATTAAACTATTTGTGAAATGATGTAATGTGATGTTAACCTTGCAATTGGAGATAATTGAATTCAACAGTAATAAAATGGCAGATTTTTTAAATGTTATATAACATTATTAAGTAGAATGGAATGGTTTTCCTTGTGTTGTAGGATTTGTCGGCTTTGATACTCTTATGTGGGTGTCATAACCAGCCATAAAATATTACAATATGTCTAAACACGCCTAAATATTTGTCATGACAGTGTTATAATAATGTTATGACAGGTTACGTCAGCTGTTGACCGTGTCATAAAGTGTTACCCATATATTTTATATAGGGTATATTTTTTTCACATCTTTGATGTACACAAGTATTTTGATGAGTTGATCCACTGTTGCAGCACCATCAATAACAGATCAGATGCATGTTTATTCTAACACATCGTTTTCGTACCGTGCATAGAACTGTGCCGATTAAGCATTACATTTGTTATTACTTGAGAAGATAAATCAATTTCAGTAAATGCATTCTGCTGTAATATTGTCAAAAGGTCTATGTCATCGTTATTGGATAATATTCAGTAGGTACCATATGAAGAGTTTAATTCCAAAATGCTATATATACATTTTATGACATTTCTGTAAATGAGCTTTTAAAGAACTTATGAAAGAAATTGGTGTGTTTTTCATCATCTAATCATGGCTTAGGGTTGTTCAATGACAGACATGTATTTGTGTCACACCCTGACCTTAGTATTCTTTGTTTTCCTTGTTATTTTGGTTAGGTCAGGGTGGTGATGTATGTGTTTTTATCATCTCTAGGGGTTTTTGTATGTTTATGGGGCTGTATCCATTCTAGGTATTTTGTATGTCTATGGTTGCCTAGATTGGTTCTCAATTAGAGGCAGCTGTCTATCGTTGCCTCTGATTGGGAACCATATTTAGGCAGCCATATTCTGTGGGTACTTTGTGGGTGATTGTTTCCTGTCTCTGTGTTCTCTGCACCAGATAGGACTGTTTAGTGGTCACGTTTATTCGTCTTTCATTAAAACATGTTGAGCATGAAATACGCTGCGTATTGGTCCGATCCCTGCTACTCTTGAGACGAAGAGGAGGAAATCAGCCAACAATTTTTTAAAAATGTATTACTTGATAGTTTCATTTCAGAGAGACAAAATACTAATGTTTTGTTGGAAAATGCTATACAGGTAACTGCTAAAATAAAGGAAACAACAACATAAAGTGTCTTAATAGGGCATTGGGGCCACCACAAGCCACAACAGCTTCAATGCACCTTGGCATACATTCAGGAACTCTATTGGAGGGATGTGAGACCATTCTTCCACAATAAATGTCATAATTTGGTGTTTTGTTGATGGTGGTGGAAAACTGTCTCATGCGCCACTCCAGAATCTCCCATAAATGTTCAATTGGGTTGAGATCTGGTGACTGAGACAGCCATGGCATATGGTTTACATAGTTTTCATGCTCATAACCTCTTGGGGCTAGGGTGCAGAATTTTCACTTTTGGATAAATAGCGTGCCCAATTTGAACTTCCTGCTACTCGTGCCAAGAATATAAGATATGTATATTATTCATAGATTTGGAAAGAAAACACTGAAGTTTCTAAAACTGTTTGAATCATGTCTGTGAGTATAACAGAATTTAAGTAGCAGGCAAAACCCCGAGGACTAACCGTTCAGAATTTTTAGTTTTGAGGTCTCTGTTCAGTGAGTTCTCATTGGAAAACTATGTTTCTTAGGAACTGGTTTTCACTTCCTACCGCTTCCACTGGATGTCACGAGTCTTTGGAATTTGATTGAGGTTATTCTTTGTGCAATGAAGAAGTAGGCCAACTAGGAACTGGGTAACACTGTTTTCATTCATGTATTGAAAACAGATTGCCCCGTCTACAATTTGATTGATTATTAACGTTTAAAAATACCTAAAGTTGTATTAGAAAAGTAGTTTGAAATATTTTGGCAAAGTTTATAGGCAACTTTAAAAATATTTTGTAGTGACGTTGTGCATTTTGAAAGCTGTTTTTTAATCGAACAAAAGGACCAATTGTGATGTTTATGGGACTTATTGGAGTGCCAACAAAAGAAGTTTGTCAAAGGTAAAGCATGTTTTATATTTTATTTCTGCGTTTTGTGTAGCGCCTGCAGGGTTGAAATATGCTACCCTCTTTGTTTAATGCTGGTGCTATCATCAGATAATAGCTTCTTATGCTTTCGCCGAAAAGCATTTTAAAAATCTGACATGCTGGCAACGAGTGTAGCTTTAATTGAGTATCTTGATTTAGTGTGATTTAATGAAAGTTTGATTTTATATCATTTTTTTTTATTTGCCGCGCTGCATTTTCCCTGTTTTTTGCCCAAGTGGGACGTAACTGTCCCGCCTATTCGTAAGAAGTTTTAAGTGACAACTCATGCCCTGCGGGGGGCATAGCAAGTATTCAGATCTGTGTATGTCCCCCTCCTATGGGGGTGCATAGCCATGGTAACCCCAAAAAGGCCTGACCAGCATTTTCAAACATGACCCTAAGCATGATGTGATGTTAACTGCTTAATTAACTCAGCAAACACACTGTGTGCAAGCACCTGCTTTCAATATACTTTGTATCCCTCATTTACCAAAATGTTTCCATTATTTTGGCAGTTTCCCGCCTCACTATCAGAGGAATAAATAGTACTGCTAGGTTTAACACAGTCAAATGTGAGAAATAACAACATTTTTAATAAAGAACTGTACAAATGCTACATTTGTGAGCTCAATATTTAAAAAAATGAATCTAAACAATGCATCAATACAGTAATATGAGATCTGTATGTAAAATATTTACATTTGACATTTGTCATTTAGCAGATGCTCTTATCCAGAGCGACTTACAGTGAATGCATTCATCTTAAGATAGCTAGATGAGACAACCACATACCACAGGATATGAACATTCCATTCCAGCTAAACAATGTATATGTAGAGTTTTGCAACAAAACTCATTTTAATAAACATAAAATCTATGAAATGAAAACCAGAGAACAGCAATATTTTACACACACCTGAAGGTACCCATAAGCAATCAGTTCTGATGAAAAAAAGACAAATGTGTGGATATAGCGTTTTGGAACTAAACTCTTCATATATACCCTTACATGTTTATGTACCTTATAACAATAAGCATTTGTGCCAAGGTTCAGTGGGTACTGAAGGAAAAACATAGGGTTGAGGGAACATAGGTTGATGGAATATAGGGCAGAACCCTGCTTGTTTTAGATCCTGCTGTGGCTGAGCAGGTCGATCCTGGAGCCACAGACCGGTCCATGGATACTGCAAGTGAGGTTGGAGGGGAGGGGAGTGAGTTTATTTGTGAATTGGTCTGCGCTTCTGTTGTTTTTCATTGCCAGAGTGATGCGGATGTGGTCGTAGTCTGATGTAGCTTGTCGCCAGGTGCCTCTGTTTGTGGCGTGGAGTTCCCAGAATGTTGTGTTTATGTTGCATTTCTTGAGGTTGGTTGTAATGTTGTCTTTGTGCCCCTTCTTTTATCCAACTTGCATTATTTTTGCCTCTGCCAGTTGTTTTTTGCAGCTTTGAGCCGGGCATGCAGACAGTGTTCTGTCCATTGAAGTTGGTGCCAGATGATTTGGGATTCTATGCTGGGGACGTTGGCCTGTGTCAGGATGCTGATGTTGGTCTGTCGATCCTCCCTCCTGTATCTTCCTTAAGATCTTTTGCTGCTGACACTCCAGTTTTTGAAGGTGCCCTTCTGTATGTCACCCCTGTCTCACAGCCATTGAGATAGTTGGTATTATGACAGCCTTTTACACTACAAGTTTTGTGTTGGTCCCGAGGTCATGCTTTTTTTAACACATATTTTGTCAGTTTTCCAAAGGCCGTGCTGGTGTTGGAGCACCTTTTTTTCTGTATTTTCAGGTTGAGTCCCAGACTCTTTGGTGATTGTTTTGAGCTTGTCAGGGCACCCAAGGATTTCTCAGAGCACATCTCAACTGATTGAATCAAAGGCTTTGGTCAGGTCGATCAATGCCATGCACAGTTACTGATGTTTTTTTTTCTTCAATTAACAGACACCTTTATCCAGAGCGACTTACAGGAGCAATTAGGGGTAAATGCCTTGCTCAAGGGCTCATTGGCAGATGTTTCACCTAGTCGGCTCAGGGATTTGAACCGGCGACCATTCTTTTACTGGTCCAATGCTCTTAAGCGTTAGGCTAGCTGTTCTTGTCTCACAGCAAAGATCATTGTGCCTCGTGAAGGTTTCCTGGAGAGGGTTTTCAGCATAGGATGTGATCAAGTACCGTGGATCCAAAATTATTGGCACCCTTGATAAAGATTAGCAAAAAAGAAATAATATAAATACAGAGCTACATTGTTTGCAACAACAACACATAGAACATCTGATTAGATTATACTAATACAATTGCTCAGAGAAAGATATTTTGTGGTCAATTAACCATTTCTTTGTGGATTTTGATATGTGCTTGGGGTTATTGTATTGCTGGAAGATCCACTTGCAGCCAAGTTTCGGAAGAGGCAACCAGGTTTTTGGCTAAAATGTCCTGGTACTTGGTAAAGTTCATCATGCCGTTGACACTAGGACCAGTGGTCGCCATTGAAAACGCATTCTCTGGAATGATGAATCACGCTTCACCATCTGGCAGTCCGACGGACAAATCTGAGTTTGACGGATGCCAGTAGAATGCTACCTTCCCGAATTCATAGTGTCAACTGTAAAGTTTGGTGGAGGAATAATAGTCTGGGGCTGTTTTTCATGGTTCGGGCTAGGCCCCTTATTTCCAGTGAAGGGAAATCTTGACGCTACAACATAGAATGACATTCTAGATTATTCTGTGCTTCCAACTTTGTGACAACAGTTTGGGAAGGCCCTTTCCTGTTTCAGCATGACAATGCCCAATGCACAAAGCAAGGTCCATACATTAATGGTTTGTCGAGATCGGTGTGGAAGAACTTGACGGGCCTGCACAGAGCACTGACCTCAACCCCATCGAACACCTTTGGAATGAATTAGAATGCCGACAGCGAGCCAGGTCTAATCGCCCAACATCATTGCCCATCCTCACTAATGCTCTTGTGGCTGAATGGAAGCAAGTCCACCTAGCAATGTACCAATATCTGGTGGAAAGCCTTCGCAGAAGAGTGGAGGCTGTTGATTGATTTTGGATTGAGATGTTCAACGAGCAGGTCTCCACGTACTTTTGAACATGTAGTGTATCTGTGCTATCGCGGCGGTCACGCAATTGCATTCAGCCAAGAGTCGTTCACAATCTAGTCCAGTTGCGGCCCAAACTAATCCTTCTTCAAAGTTATCAATAAATAATTATATTCTTATGCCTAGCAATCACAAATGTACATTGTTTGAAGCACACTTGTATAAGTCTCAGTCACAATTGACAGCTCCAATAAGCCCCCTATGCTGAACGAAGGGCTTGAAAAATCATAATTCTTTTGAGTTTTTAGTTCATCATTTGCCTGTAGGGGTTCTGCTTACTCTGGGCATTACTGAATCAAATGAAATAAAGAAATTGAAATGTTTTGACTGAACAAATTAAAGATGCACTTTGCAGAAATCTCTATGCAATTTCCTGGTTGCTAAAATTCTAATAGTTGGCCTAATTTCAGTTTATGTTATGAAACAAGCAAGTATATTTGTCACGTCCTGACCTGAGTTCATTTTTTTATGTCTCTATTTTAGTTTGGTCAGGGCGTGAGTTGGGGTGGGCATTCTATGTTTTGTGTTCTATGTTTTCTATTTCTATGTGTTTGGCCTGGTATGGTTCCCAATCAGAGGCAGCTGGCAATCGTTGTCTCTGATTGAGAACCATACTTAGGCAGCCTATTTTCCCACTATGGTTTGTGGGGTGTTATTTGCTGTTTAGTGTGTGTTGCATCTGACGGAGCTGTTTCGGTTGTGCCTTTTGCTACTTTGTATTTAGTGTTCAGTTATATTTAATAAAATGCCGAACACGTACCCCGCTGCACCTTGGTCCTCACCTTCTTCCTCCAACGGCCTTTACACTATTGTAGAGAATCATTGTACCATCTAAATTGCTGTGAAATAACCTTTCCATACCAAAAATATTGGTGGTGTAAGCTGGTGTACAAAAACGAAAGTAAAAGATGCGAAAACAAAACCTGAGAACGAAGCAAAGAAATAGTGCTGTCTACCCCTTCTTAGACTTGCTTAGAATGAGAATGACAGATCTATAACACACATTTCTATGTGAATTTGGTCAGGTTGCCCAAAAAGTTACATATTGCAGCTTTAAAAAGGCAGTAAAAAAGAGCCAAACTTCCCTTCACTAATTTCCACAGTGATTTTCACATGTTGCTTCCAAACTTATTACAACGATGAAAAGAAACATTTGTTCACAAAAAATATTGTCCTATTTTTTATATTGTAAATCATAGGAATTAGCCGACATGAGTGTAGTATTCCTTTAATTAATTAAAGCTAGTATCACAATATAAGATATCATATTTCATAAAACCAATTGTTTCAACAATTCATTTTTATTTTTATCTTTAAATAATTGTTTATCTTTATAGTATTGAAATGATGCGCTATGCTGCTATATAGATATTTTTGCACATCAATTTCAATGACTAATAATTAAAGTAAAGCATTTACCACCTTTTATTGTTGATTCATTTCATGAAATTACTGGAAATCTATGTATTCTTTTTACTCAAAATGTGAACATGAAAACTGTCCTTGAAAATCACAAAATTATAGCGCTCATACAGTACAAATCAGAAGTAAATCAGGCTTACAAAATAGGTGTATCTTTAAGTGACATTTATTACACATAGTCAATTGTTCCCTCTGCGTGGACATGTGGGCGTGTTCTTTGTTTATCTCACACCCATGTCTCATCTTGGGCCCACCTTAGCTGAGGAGAGGTTTTTCTTGCTGTGGTGGGACTGTGTCAGATTTGTGTCTTTTGGTGCCACTTTCAGGTAAAAGTGCAACTGCAATGAGTAAGAAAATAGAACATTGAATTTGAGAGACAGACTTGCAAAACCAAATGAAATTAAAGACATCCCCCGGAAATTTGACAACTAGTAAGTTTTTTAAAAACCACCCGCTTTGGTCTGGATGTGTCAATGTGTCGTTCATATATGCATAATCTATGAGCAGATTTACTGTTTTTCCTCAATTAGCCACAAAATCCCTAGTTTGAAAGTTACTGTTCACTGGAAGCTGTGCAGCACAATTTTCCCTACATTTTCCTCCACATGGGCCAGCCCCCTAGCAATTCGAGTTCTAGCCAATGAGCTTCAGCCCCCTGCCATTTGAGTGACAGCTAGCAAGATACCCACACAGCAGAGTCAGACAGAGAGATCAATGACGTGGTGCACATACAGCATCTGCAAATATGTGATGTAGTACTCCATTTTCGGGGACCATTTTTGACTTGTGAGTTAAACTTTCAGATCTACTGGCTAAAAAGTGTACAAAAGTACAGGACGAACTCTTTAAACAAAAATTGTTTTAAGGCTGATATCATGCCTAACATTTGAATAAACTCTCATTCTCCTCTCACACACAGTCTTACCTGTATAGCCTCAGCAGGTCCCACTGTCACCGTGCTGGTAGAGGGCAAGTATCCTGATGTTGATGCTGTCACAGTGTAGGTGCCTGGTAACAGCAATCTGAAGTAGTCTCCATCCACACCTCAAAGACAAGTAACATAGGTTCAGTGTACACTCCTGAAAAATACAACAACTTGTGGCTGCCATGACAGCCTGAACTAAGGGTATGGCCACATTGAGATTTTGTGTACAAAAATTGTGGATGGAACCAATGCTTTTTCAATGGCAATCATCTGTTGCCAGAATGACAACGGAGATGATTGTCCGACAATGTCTGCAACTCATCTGCAAAAATTGAGATGAGCTGAACTTTTGACAGACAATGATACACATCATATACTGTACACGATTTCATCGCCGTTCATGAATCTCAGTATGGCCGTACCCTAGTTACCAGGAGCAATAAAAAATAATTAGGTCCTACTTGAATTTGTCCTCAAAATATGTGGTTATTATGGAGAATGCCCTGTTAGATCAAAAGTAGTGTAGACACTGCAGGTTTACTCAAAATCTTTACTCCATATTCGGGTGTTAGCTCGTTTTTCAAAAAGAGCCATCCTGTCCATCCCTCGTCCTCCGCAAATGATTATTCTAGAGTAAGCAAATTGACTGCTAGGATTGCTAGAATGCTTCTTATTTATTTTTACATTTGGAAATTGTTTTTAATTTTATATAATGTGGTTGTTATGACACTCTAAAACGCTGCACTCTAAAAAAGAAGGCGTTAAAAACAAGCCAAGTTGGGATATTTGGTAACCCAGTGCAAGATAAATATTGGACAGAACACACACTGGGTTAGCTTGACCTAGCCAGTTGACCTAGCCAGTTGGGTTGTGTGAATAACCCAACATATAACCATAATTAGCTTTTTTTCCCACTTTCACGCTGGGTTAGCCAAGCAGCAGGCTCTTTTTGAATATAATCCTTAGATTATTTTCAGGAGGCAAAAAAAATATGGGGATGGAATTATGCAGACAATTACATTGATAGAAGCCACAATCTATCTGAAATATTAAAATTGATCTACCCCCTCCAACAAATATATTTATATACAGTACCAGTCAAAAGTTTGGACACACCTACTCATTCAAGAGTTATTTTCTTTATTTTTTTGTTTTCTACATTGTAGAAAATAAAAACTATGTACTAACCAAAAAAGTGTTAAACAAATGAAAATATACTTTATATTCTTCAAAGTAGCCACCCTTTGCCTTGATGACAGCTTTGCACACTCTTGGCATTCTCTCAACCTGCTTCAGCTGTAATGAGTTCCTACATATACTGAGCACTTGTTGGATGCTTTTCCTTCACTCTGTGGTTCAACTCATCCAAAACCACCTCAATTGGGTTGAGGATGGGTGGTTGTGGAGACCAGTTCATCTGATGCAGCACTCTCCTTGGTCAAATAGCTCTTACACAGACTGGAGGTGTGTTTTGGGTCATTGTCCTGTTGAAAAACACATGATAGTCCCACTTCGCGCAAACCAGATGGGATTGTGTATCAGATGGGATTGTGTATCGCTGCAGAATGATGTGGTAGCCATGCTGGTTAAGTGTGCATTGAATTCTAAATATATCACCTACAGCGTCACCAGCTAAGCACCCCCACACCATCACACCTCCTCTATGCTTCACGGTGGGAACCACACATGTGGAGATAATCTGTTCACCTACTCATCAGACCAAAGGACAGATTTCCACTGGTTTAATGTCCATTGCTCGTGTTTCTTGGCCCAATCAAGTCTCTTATTATTATTATTGGTGTAGTGGTTTCTTTGCAGCAATTCGACCATGAAGGTCTGATTCACACAGTCTCCTCAGACAGCTGATGTTGAGATCTATCTTTTACTTGAACTCTGTGAAGCATTTATTTGTCCCGTAATTTCTGAGACTGGTAACTCTAATGACCTTAACCTCTGCAGTAGAGGTAACTCTGGATATTCCTTTCCTGTGGCGGTCCTCATGAGGGCCAGTTTCATCATAGCGCTTGATGGTTTTTGCGAATGCACTTGAAGAAACTTTCAAAGTTCTTTAAAGTTTCCGGATTGACTGACCTTCATGTCTTAAAGTAATGATGGACTGTCATTTCTCTTTGCTTATTCTAGCTGTATTTGCAATGTATTTGCCTCAATATTTGCCATCTTCTGGATACCATCCCTACGCAACTGATTGACTCAAACACATTAAGGAAAGAAATTCTACAAATTACCTTTTAACAAGGCACACCTGTTCACTGAAATGCATTCCAGGTGACTACCTCATGAAGCTGGTTGAGAGAATGCTAAGAGTGTGCAAAGCTGTCATCAAGGCAAAGGGTGGCTACTTTGAAGAATGTAGAATATATATTTTTTTGTTTTACACTTTTTTGGTTACTACTTAATTTCATATGTGTTATTTCATAGTTTTGAATATTCATTATTCTACTATATATACACAGTACCAGTCAAATGTTTGGACACACCTACTAATTTCAGGGTTTTTGTTTATTTTTGCTATTTTCTACATAGTAGGACATCTATAAGCCTCATGAAGCCTCTAAACCAGCAGTGTTCAACAATAACATGTGATAACTATACAGCAGAACAGATGAACAGGAATGACGTTTACTCTCACAGGTGGCCAGAAATAACTACCTGCAAGCCACGCCCCCATTCTTCAAATCTGACCCACTGGATCATATCTCAATAACCCAGCATCAATAACTCTGCATCAATAACCCAACCTGGCTCTTTCCCAACTAAGTGGCCCAATGCTTGTACGTGAGTAGCAGTTACATTAAGAATTTCTGCCTCTGTTTGAAGGTGCTTATATGGCTTGGGGGCAGTATTTCGACATCTGAATGAGAAGCGTGCCCAAAGTAAACTGCCTGTTACTCAGGCCCAGAAGCTAGGATTTGCATATAATTGGAGATTTGGATAGAAAACACTCTAAAGTTTCCAAAACTGTTAACATATGGCAGGCGAAAACCTGAAGAAAATCCATCCAGGAAGTGGAATATTTGTGTAGTAGTATTTGTGTGTAGTTTTCAATTGTATCTTTTATGAATGTTTATTATGTGTCACGGCTCTTGTTGGAATGCATGGACCAAAACGCAGCCTGGTAAGTGTTCATGATAAATGTAATACTCAAAACACTCGAACAAAATAACAAAGAGGGAAAACTGAAACAGTCCTGTCAGGTGCAGACACTAAACAGAAAACAACTACCCACCAAACACAGGTGGGGAAAAGGATACCTAAGTATGATTCCCTATCAGAGACAACGATAGACAGCTGCCTCTGATTGGGAACCACACTCGGCCAAAAACAAAGAAATAGAAAACATAGAAATAAAGAAACTAGAATGCCCACCCTAGTCACACCCTGGCCTAACCTAAATAGAGAAGGTGCGGACTCTGGCCGCAAAACCTGACTCTAAAGGGGAGGGTCCGGGTGGGCATCTCTTCACGGCGGCGGCTCCGGTGCGGGAGGTAGTCCCCCCTCCACCCGCAGATCCCTTCGCTTTGGTGGCGGCCCTGGTGCATGGCCCTTCACTGGAGGAACCAAGCCACAGATCATCTCAGGCGGAACCAGACCACCGATCATCGCTGGAGGCTCCGAACTGAGGACAGTCGCTGCAGGCTCCAGACTGGGGATCGTCGCTGCAGGCTCCGGACTGGGGACCGTCTCTGGAGGCTCCGGACTAGGGACCATCGCTGGAGGCTCCGGACTGGAGAACGTCGCTTGAGGCTCAGTACAGGAGACCGTCGCTGGAGGCTCCGGACAGGGGAACGTCACTGGAGGCTCCGGACCGCGGATCAACGCTGGAGGCTTCGTGCCATGGATCCTCACTGCAGGCTCCGGGCCATGGATCATGACTGGAGGCTCCATACCACGGATCATCACTGGAGGCTTCGGGCCATGGATCATCACTGGAGGCTTCGAACGTGGAGCCGGAACAGGTCTCACCGGACTGAGGAGACGTACTGGAAGCCTGGTGCGTAGAGCTGCCACAGGGCTTACCAGGCTGGGGAGACATACTGGAGGCCTGGTACGTGGAACCGGAACAGGTCTCACCGGACTGGGGAGATGTAACTGTAAGCCTGGTGCGTGGAGCAGGCACCGGATACATGTAAACTTCTGATTGTAAACCTCTGACCCACTGGAATTGTGATACAGTGTGTGTCAGGAAGTTGTTGGAGTTTGGCCCCCTGAAATGTAAAATCCCGTTGCAGATTTATCTTTATTTCTGAACTTTTTTTCCATTTGTTTTAAAACAGATAAAAATACAAACTTGGTAAAGTCGTGTGGTTCTCTGTCTCTGTGAAATAATCTGTCTGTACAATTGTTGGAAAAATTACTTGTGTCATGCACAAAGTAGATGTCCCAACCGACTTGCCAAAACTAGTTTGTTAACAAGAAATTTGTGGAGTGGTTGAAAAACTAGTTGTAATGACTCCAACCTAAGTGTATGTAAACTTCCGACTTCAACTGTAAGTACTTGGTAGTCATTCAGTATATAATTTAAAGTGTTAAAGATGCTTTATGCAGAAATCGTTCTTCCATTTCCTGGTTGCTAAGCAAATATTGTGTAGCTGAAAATTGTACCATCTAAAACGCTGTGAAATGTATTTTTCTTAACCAAAAATATAATATAGCTGCTTGAATCTGGTGTACAAAAAGATGCAAAAACTATTCCTAAAAATGTTAAGCATAGAAATTTGTCGGGTCGCCCAAAAAAATGACATATTGCAGCTTTAATTATTTGCAGATACAGTAGTAGATATTGTTAGTGTTGTTTCCTCTGTCTCTTTCCTCTCTCTCCCTGTGTGTGTGTGTGTGTGTGTGTGTGTGTGTGTGTGTGTGTGTGTGTGTGTGTGTGTGTGTGTGTGTGTGTGTGTGTGTGTGTGTGTGTGTGTGTGTGTGTGTGTATTCACAGACAAAGCGATAAGCTTGTTGGGGATGAACTGGGAGCACAGTGCTATAGTGGTGGGACAGCGCAGTTGGCAACAGAGAGGGCTTCGTCCTGGGCCCTATACTACGAATCAGGTTTGAGAAGGTAGAGAAGTAACTTCTGTCAACACACACACTCTTGGCAGGTTTGTTGTGGTTTGATCATGCTATTTTGGGGAGGACCGAGCCGGCCTGGAGGATAGGGGACATAGAGAGTCAAAGGATGCAGAAAGGGAGGAGAGGAGGGTTGAGGAGGCAGAATCAGGAGATAGGTTGGAGAAGGTTTGAGCAGAGGGAAGAGATGATAGGATGGAAGAGGAGAGAGTAGCGGGGGAGAGAGAGCGAAGGTTGGGACGGCGCGATACCATCCGAGTAGGGGCAGTGTGGGAAGTGTTGGATGAGAGCGAGAGGGAAAAGGATACAAGGTAGTGGTCGGAGACTTGGAGGGGAGTTGCAATGAGGTTAGTGGAAGAACAGCATCTAGTAAAGATGAGGTCAAGCGTATTGCCTGCCTTGTGAGTAGGGGGGGAAGGTGAGAGGGTGAGGTCAAAAGAGGAGAGGAGTGGAAAGAAGGAGGCAGAGAGGAATGAGTCAAAGGTAGACGTGGGGAGGTTAAAGTCGCCCAGAACTGTGAGAGGTGAGCCGTCCTCAGGAAAGGAGCTTATCAAGGCATCAAGCTCATTGATGAACTCTCCAAGGGAACCTGGAGGGCGATAAATGATAAGGATGTTAAGCTTGAAAGGGCTGGTAACTGTGACAGCATGGAATTCAAAGGAGGCGATAGACAGATGGGTAAGGGGAGAAGAGAGAAAGACCACTTGGGAGAGATGAGGATCCCGGTGCCACCACCCCGCTGACCAGAAGCTCTCGGGGTGTGCGAGAACACGTGGGCGGACGAGGAGAGAGCAGTAGGAGTAGCAGTGTTATCTGTGGTGATCCATGTTTCCGTCAGTGCCAAGAAGTCGAGGGACTGGAGGGAGGCATAGGCTGAGATGAACTCTGCCTTGTTGGCCGCAGATCGGCAGTTCCAGAGGCTACCGGAGACCTGGAACTCCACGTGGGTCGTACGCGCTGGGACCACCAGATTAGGGTGGCCGCGGCCACGCGGTGTGGAGCGTTTGTATGGTCTGTGCAGAGAGGAGAGAACAGGGATAGACAGACACATAGTTGACAGGCTACAGAAGAGGCTACGCTAATGCAAGGAGATTGGAATGACAAGTGGACTATACGTCTCGAATGTTCAGAAAGTTAAGCTTACGTAGCAAGAATCTTATTGACTAAAATGATTAAAATGATACAGTACTGCTGAAGTAGGCTAGCTGGCAGTAGCTGCGTTGTTGACACTACACTAATCAAGTTGTTCCGTTGAGTGTAATAGTTTCTACAGTGCTACTATTCGGGGGCTAGCTGGCTAGCTAGCAGTGTTGTTTACGTTACGTTGCGTTAAAAGAACAACAATAGCTGGCTAGCTAACCTAGAAAATCGCTCTAGACTACACAATTATCTTTGACACAAAGACGGCTATGTAGCTAGCTATGTAGCTAGCTACGATCAAACAAATCAAACCGTTGTACTGTAATGAAATGAAATGAAAATGTGATACTACCTGTGACTGCGACCGGGTTGTTGAATTCGATTCAGTAGACGTTGGCTAGCTGTTAGCTGTTAGCTGTTGGCTAGCTAGCAGAGTCTCCTACGTTAAGGACGACAAATAGCTGGCTAGCGAACCTCGGTAAATTAAGATAATCACTCCAAGACTACACACTCTAAACTACACAATTATCTTGGAAACAAAGACAGCTATGTAGCTAGCTAACACTAAACTAATCAAGTCGTTCAGTTGAGTGAATAGCACTACAGTGATGCTAATCTGTGGGCTTATGCTAGCGTTTGCTAGCTGCTGGGCGAATAGCAGTGAAGGCTACGTTAGGGCGACGAAATACGATAATTATGCAATTATCTCTGAAACAAGGACGGCTATGTAGCTAGCTAAGAAGAGATTGCTAAGATTAGACAAATCAACCGTTGTACTATAATGAAATGTAATGAAAAAGTTATTCTACCTGCGGAGCGAAGTGCGATGCGACCGCTCGCTCCAACCCGGAAGTACAGACCTATCTTGAAGAAGTTAACTCTGCTCTTCCTGGGGTGCAGCAAAATGTTTAAAACATTACAATACATTCACAAGTTTCACAACACACTGTGTGCCCTCAGGCCCCTACTCCACCACTTCCACATATCTACAATACAAAATCCATACTGTACGTGTGTGTATAGTGCGTATGTTATCGTGTGTGTATGCATGTGTCTGTACCTATGTATGTTTTGCTTCACATAAGGTGTATTTCTATCTGTTTTTTATCTAATTTTACTGCTTGTATCAGTTACTTGATGTGGAATAGAGTTCCATGTAGTCATGGCTCTATGTAGTACTGTGCGCCTCCCAAATTCTGTTCTGGACTTGGGGACTATGAAGCGATCTCTTGTGGCATGTCTTTTGGGGTAAATATGCGCCAGTAATTCAAATAGATAGCTCGGTGAATTAAACATATCAACACCTCTTACAAAAACAAGTAATGAGGAAGTCAATCTCTCTTCCACTTTGAGCCATGAGAGATTGACATGCATGTCATTAATGTTAGCTCTCCGTGTACTTTTAAGGGCCAGCCATGCTGCCCTGTTCTGAGTCAACTGCAATTTCCGCATGTCCCTCTTTGTGGCACCTGACTGAACAGTAGTCCAGGTGCGACAAAACCAGGGCCTGTAAGACCTGCCTTGTTGATAGTGTTGTTTAGAAGGCAGAGCAGATCTTTATTATGGACGGACTTCTCCCCATCTTAAGTCTTACTCAGAGCCAGTGGCATGTCGTTAGTAAAGAATGAAAAAAATCAAGGGCCTAAACAGCTACCCTGGGGAATTCCTGCTTCCACCTGGATTATGTTTGAGAGGCTTCCATTAAAGAACACCCTCTGTGTTCTGTTAGACAAGTAACTCTTTATCCATATTATAGCAGGGGATGTAAAGCCATAACACATACGTTTTTCCAGCAGCAGACTATGATCGAGAATGTCAAAAGCTAATAAGACAGCCCCCACAATTGTATCATCAATTTCTCTCAGCCTATCAACAGTCATGTGTGTAAGTGCTGTGCTTGTTGAGTGTCCTTCCCTAAATGTGTGCTGAAAGTCTGTTTTCAATTGGTTTACTGTGAAATAGCATTGTATCTGGTCGAACACAATTTTCTTCCAGAAGTTTACTAGGGGTTGGAAACAGGCTGATTGGTCGGCTATTTGTGCCAGTAAGGGGCGCTTTACTATTCTTGGGTAGAGGAATGACTTTAGCTTCCCTCAAGGCCTGAGGGCACACACTTTCTAGTAGGCTTAAATTGAAGATGTGGCAAATAGGAGTGGCAATATCGTCCACTATTATCCTCAGTATTCTTCCCACCATGATTTTCAGACCCTGATGGCTTGTCATTGTTGATAGACAACAATAATTGTTTCACCTCTTCCACATTGACTTTATGGAATTTAAAAGTACAATTCTTGTCTTTCATAATTTGGTCAGATATACTCGGATGTGTAGTGTCAGCGTTTGTTGCTGGCATGTCATCCCTAAGTTTGTTGATCTTGCCAATGAAAAGGTAATTGAAGTAGTTGGCAATATCAGTGTGTTTTGTGATAAATGAGCCATCCGATTCAATGAATGATGCAGTCGAGTTGGCATTTTCCCAAAAAATTTAATTTATGGTGCTCCAAAGCTTTTTACTGTCATTCTTTATATCATTTATCTTTGTTTCATAGTATAGTTTATTTTTATTTAGCTTAGTCACATGCTTTTGCTTATTTTTATCTTTAAGCAATGGCTTTTTTTCTGGCCACTCAAAAACCCTAGAATGAGTCCAAACGTTTGGCTGGTACTGTATATATACACTATATATACAAAGTATGTGGACACTACTTCAAATGAGTGAATTCTGCTATTTGAGCTACAACCATTGCTGACAGGTGTATACAATCTTTATAGACAAACATTGACAGTAGAATGGCCTTACTGAAGAGCTCTGTGACTTTCAATGTGGCACTGTCGTAGGATGCCATCGTTCCAACAAGTCAGTTAATCAAATTTCTGCCCTGCTAGAGCTGCCCCGGTCAACTGTAAGTGCTGTTATTGTGAAGTTGAAACGTCTCGAAGCCACAATGGTTCAGCCTCAAAGTGGTAGGCCACACAAGCTCACAGAACGGGACTGCCAAGTGCTGAAGCCCAGTGAGTAAAAATCATCTGTCATGACTCTCTCTCCTTGGTGAGGATCAAAGGTGCCAGATCAGCTTGGCAATGGCCGACAGATAGCCAGAGACCCCCCTTCTCTACCACAGGAGAGGATATACAAGAGAAGCAAAAAACATCAATGCAGACACAGGGATGAAACTCGGGAAGTGACAAATATAGGGAAGGCAATCAATGATGTGATGGAGTCCAGGTGAGTCCAATGAAGCGCTAGTGCGCATAACGATGGTGACAGATGTGCGTAATGATGAGCAGCCTGGAGCCAGAGAGGGGGAGCGGGAGCAGACGTGACACATTTATTAAATCGTTTATTCATAAGAATGCAACTATTCAGAAACTGACTGTTTCAACTGTTAACTTCTTGATGCACCCATCCCGTTAGCGGGATCTTTTTCGTCAACATCCGCTGAATTGCAGAGTGCCAAATTCCATTATATTACTAAAAATATTTAATTTTCATGAAATCACAAGTGCAATATAGCAAAACACAGTTTAGCTTGTTGTTAATCCACCTGGCATCTCAGATTTCAATAAAGCTTTTTGGGGAAAGCATACCAAGAGTTTATGTAAGGACATCTCTCTCAGTAGACAAAATATTACAAACAGCTAGCAGCCAAGTAGATTGGTCACGAAAGTCAGAAAAGCAATCAATTAAATCGCTTACCTTGGATGATCTTCGGATGTTTGCACTCACGAGACTCCCAGTTACACAATACATTTTTTGTTCCATAAAGATTATTTTATATCCAAAATACCTCCATTTGGTTGGCGCGTTAAGTTCAGAAATCCACAGGCTCGAGCGGTCACGACATTGCAGAAGAAAATGTCAAATAGTATCCGTAAAGTTCATAGAAACATGTCAAACATTTTTTATAATCAATTTATAATCAATCCTCATGTTGTTTTTTTTCTTGTTTTTTTCTAGGCCCTCTCCTATTCTCGCTATACACCAAGTCTCTTGGCTCTGTCATAACCTCACATGGTCTCTCCTATCATTGCTATGCAGACGACACACAATTCATCTTCTCCTTTCCCCCTTCTGATGACCAGGTGGCGAATCGCATCTCTGCATGTCTGGCAGACATATCAGTGTGGATGACGGATCACCACCTCAAGCTGAACCTCGGCAAAACGGAGCTGCTCTTCCTCCCGGGGAAGGACTGCCCGTTCCATGATCTCGCCATCACGGTTGACAACTCCACTGTGTCCTCCTCCCAGAGCGCTAAGAACCTTGGCGTGATCCTGGACAACACCCTGTCGTTCTCAACTAACATCAAGGCGGTGGCCCGTTCCTGTAGGTTCATGCTCTACAATATCCGCAGAGTACGACCCTGCCTCACACAGGAAGCGGCGCAGGTCCTAATCCAGGCACTTGTCATCTCCCTTCTGGACTACTGCAACTCGCTGTTGGCTGGGCTCCCTGCCTGTGCCATTAAACCCCTACAACTCATCCAGAACGCCGCAGCCCGTCTGGTGTTCAACCTTCCCAAGTTCTCTCACGTCACCCCGCTCCTCCGCTCTCTCCACTGGCTTCCAGTTGAAGCTCGCATCCGCTACAAGACCATGGTGCTTGCCTACGGAGCTGTGAGGGGAACGGCACCTCAGTACCTCCAGGCTCTGATCAGGCCCTACACCCAAACAAGGGCACTGCGTTCATCCACCTCTGGCCTGCTCGCCTCCCTACCACTGAGGAAGTACAGTTCCCGCTCAGCCCAGTCAAAACTGTTCGCTGCTCTGGCCCCCCAATGGTGGAACAAACTCCCTCACGACGCCAGGACAGCGGAGTCAATCACCACCTTCCGGAGACACCTGAAACCCCACCTCTTTAAGGAATACCTAGGATAGGATAAGTAATCCTTCTCACCCCCTGTAAGATTTAGATGCACTATTGTAAAGTGACTGTTCCACTGGATGTCATAAGGTGAATGCACCAATTTGTAAGTCGCTCTGGATAAGAGCGTCTGCTAAATGACTTAAATGTAAATGTAATGTAATGTTTTTACGATATATAATCGCAACATTTTTCAACCGGGACTGTTGCTTCTTCAATAGGAGAGAGAAAGAAATGTCTGCTCCAAGCTGTTGCGCATGCAAAAGACTGCTGGCACCCAGCCATCCACTGACGCAATGTGATCTTTCTCGCTCATTTTTTCAAAATAAAAGCCTGAAACTATGTCTAAAGACTGTTCAAACCATGGGGAATCCGGTTGATATCCCTTTAAATGGAGCGAAGGCAGGCAATGGAACAGAGAGCTTTCAGGAAAAACAGCACTACCGGGTTGGATTTTCCTCAGGTTTGTTCCTGCAATATCAGTTCTGTTATTCTCACAGACGATATCTTGACAGTTTTGGAAACTTTAGAGTGTTTCCTATCCTAATCTGACTAATCTGAATTATATGCATATTCTAGCTTCTGGGCCTGAGAAATAGGCAGTTTAAATGAAGTATGATGGAAAAAAGCTTTAGAATACCTTAAATGACATTTTGGTCAGAAAGACTAATTCAACTCCATCTTTCATTGAATCAGATGTCTTCACCTAGTATTGACAATTTAGATGGAAAGCTACTGAGGATGGTGGAGGACGATATTGCCACTCCTATTTGTTTTATGTTTAATCTGAGTCTGGAGAAAAAATGTTGTCCTCCCGCTACTCAAGAACGATAAAGCAGCCTTTGCTTACTGCAGACTTTTTGAAAACTTTTAGAAAAAATTTGTTTGACCAGATACAATGGTAATTCTCTGTAATCAAATTAACAACATACTTTTAGCATGCTTATAGAGAAGGGCACTTCACACATGTACTGCACTGACACAAATGACTGATGATTGGTTGTGAAAGAAATTGTGGACTCTGTATTGTTAGATTTCAGTGCAGCCTTTGATATTATTGACCATAACCTGTGTTTGAAATAAACATATGTGTTATGGCGTTTTTAACCTCTGCCATATCGAGTCAAATCTGTCGATCTAATTGAGCACATCGGGTTTTCTTTAATGGAAGCTTCTCTAATGTTAAACATGTAATGTTTGGTGTACCGCAGGGGAGCTCTCTTGGTCTATTTTAACTAATGATCTACCAGTATGTACGCTGATGATTCATTATTATACACATCAGCAACCACAGCTAGTGACATCTCTGCAACCCTAAACAAAGAGATGCAGTCAGTTTTAGAATGGGTGGCCAGTAATGAACTAGTCCTGAACATCTCTAAAACTAAACGCATTGTACAAATCATTCCCTAAATTCTACCTCAAATTAATCTGATAATGAGTAATGTGGCTGTTGAGATAATTGAGGAGACTAAATTACTTGGTGTTACCTTGGATTGTAAACTGTCATGGTGAAACAACATATTGATTCAATGATTGTAAAGTTGGGGAGAGTTCTTTCTGTGATAAAGAACCTGAAAGCAGGCTCTAGTTTTATCTTATCTTGATTATTGCCCAGTCATATGGTCAGATACTGCAAAGAAGAACCGAGAAAAACTTCAGCTGGCCCAGAACAGAGTCTTGCTCTTCACTGTAATTGGAGGGCTAATATCAATACTATGTATGCCAGTCTCTCTTGGTTAAAAGTTCAGGAGAGACTGACTGCATAGCTTCTTGTTTTTATAAGAAACAATGTGTTGAAAATTCTAAATTGTTTGCAAAGTCAACACAGCACTAACGCACACTTACCCAACCAGACATGTCACCAGGGGTCTTTTCACGGTCCCCAAATCCAGAACGAATTCAAGGAAACATTCAGCATTATATAGAGCCATGATTGCATGGAACAACCCTTCCATCTCATATTGCTCAAGTGAACAGCAAACCTGGCTTAAAAAGACAGATAAAGCAACACCTCACAGCACAAAGCCTCTCCCTTATTTGACCTACATATTTTGTGTGTATGTACTGATAAATGCTACTGAATGCAAATGTAATATGAAAATGTAAATGATAAATGAAGGCCTAGAATAATAAGTCTCTCCTGTCTTTTTCTCTCTCAGTATTGATAACCTTTTAGTTCAAATGTTCTTGTTTAAAATGTATGTAGTTCTGTCCTTGAGCTGTTCTTGTTTATTAATGTTCTGTTTTATGTAATGTTTCATGTTTTGCAATAGCTAATGGGGATATTAATAAAATACCAAAAATGAACACTAAATAAATTAAATCATATTGGAAATTGTAAGTGTGCAGCAGAATTTTCTATCCCATCAAAGAGTGCTACGGTTCAAAAAAGGTTTGGAACCACTGACCTAATATGGACATCTAAATACCTTATTATATTCTTATACTGCGCCCAAACTGGGAACGTCCTCTTATGGTCCCGAGGTAATGATCTAGAACATTCTCCGAAACCCTAAAAGGGACTTAATGGGAATGTTGCCGAAAGTCCTGAATGTTGCCTAAAGATGTCAGCTGTGAGGAGACAAAATGAGAATACAAAGTGAAATTGACGTGTCCCTTTCATGGCGTTTATGTCGTTCATTCTGCTGCTGGTGGAAATGTCATATCAATGACAACGTTTAACGTTTACGTGCACAGTAATAATTCAATATTAAACTGATTTTGGCAGTAGGAAGATTATGCAATAGTCATGTTATGGTAACTAGCGCACTTTTGTACATCGCCCAGTTCCGTACAATTGACCTTATTTAGCGCCCAAAAAAACGTAATACTTCCAGGTCAATTGTAATATGAACACCGTCACCCCGCTCACGTCACCCCGCTCCTCCGCTCTCTCCACTGGCTTCCAGTTGAAGCTCGCATCCGCTACAAGACCATGGTGCTTGCCTACGGAGCTGTGAGGGGAACGGCACCTCAGTACCTCCAGGCTCTGATCAGGCCCTACACCCAAACAAGGGCACTGCGTTCACCCACCTCTGGCCTGCTCGCCTCCCTACCACTGAGGAAGTACAGTTCCCGCTCAGCCCAGTCAAAACTGTTCGCTGCTCTGGCCCCCCAATGGTGGAACAAACTCCCTCACGACGCCAGGACAGCGGAGTCAATCACCACCTTCCGGAGACACCTGAAACCCCACCTCTTTAAGGAATACCTAGGATAGGATAAGTAATCCTTCTCACCCCCCCCCCCCTAAAAAGATTTAGATGCACTATTGTAAAGTGGCTGTTCCACTGGATGTCATAAGATGTATGCACCAATTTGTAAGTCGCTCTGGATAAGAGCGTCTGCTAAATGACTTAAATGTAATGTAAATGTAAACACCATTGTAAAGCACAATTTCTCACCTTTCCAACAAAATCAAAGACGAGACCGCCACGCTGCCCATTTCTGCATGATTTAAGTAGGTAATGGAGCTTCGCCAGGTCTTTTTTAAAAAGGCTACTGAGTGATAGTAGCGAAGTGATAGTGAAAGGGGGAGAAATGTTGCGAAGGGAAACTGCTTTTTTCACCCGATTTGTCCAACTTATCAACTCTAAAATGTGAATAAAACACTATAAAGAGTTTATATAATATCTCATTACATACCTGTTTGAAGGTTTGTGTCGAATTTCATGAGGTGTTTAGGGCTGTGCTAAAGTTAGCTTCACAAGTAAACTGCGTCTGTCGCGGCGTTTGAGAGTCATGGTGGCTCGCAGTAATGAAGCAAAAAATGTACCATGATTGAATTAACCACTGTATTGATGAACTCACAAGTAATTCACTTACACTCACCTTTGATTATGTCTTGATAAATAAATAAATACAGTTAATAAACAATATTAACATAAAAAAATAAATAACTAACAACAGTTGTAACACCAACTCACCACTGTCCTCACTCCATGCTAACTTATTCACTGAGTGTACAAAAAGTTATGAACACCTGCTCTTTCAATGACATATGCAACACCATTATGTTGGATTACATGGAAATGTTATCCACATTTGTGAGTCCGTTTCCTTGGAACTATGTTAATAAATTACGTTGCATGAACACACACACACAAAAAAAACATTTTATTTTGACAGGAAAGTGGGGTCTTAGTGACAACTGGTGGTCGAGATTCATGACTCGCTACCCTGAACTGTCCAGCAGGATCCCAGACACCTTGGAACGGGTCAGGGTGCATGGGGCAACTCATGAGGCAATTGAGGGCTTCTTCAATATTTACGAGCCTATCTTCAATAAGTAAGCGTTTAAAATAAAGCCCTACCTCATCTTTAACTGTGATGAAACGTATTTCGGGGAGAAGCCCAAGTCCAGGGAGTGTAGAAGGGCAGAAAGCATATTTATCAGCAACAGAACACCACCAGGGAGCACATCACTGTGCATGCTTGTGTGAGTGCAGCGGGTTTATCATCTTTATCATTTATCATCTTCCCCCACTGCCTCCCGAGTGCTGCCTACTACCTGGGGGTCCCAAGAATGCCATTTATGGAGTCTTACCCACCCAAGGGCTATAAGGACAGTGAGCTCTTTATGAAATGGCTGGCCTTCTTTGTGAAGCATGCCCCTGCTGAGAGGCCCCTTCTCCTCATAATGGATCAGCATGAGACGCATGCATCCAGGGATGTGGTCAGGTTCTACCGGGAGAACACGGTGGAGGTGGTGTTGCTGCCATCACCCATGTGATGCAGTAGCCACTGGACATCAGTGTCTTTGGCCCCCTGAAGTCGGTTTTCACCACCAACGCAGCACGCCTGAGCCTGGTGCGGGGGGATGTTGCCATCGGCAAGAAACACTGTTCTGCCATGCTGCACCAGGCCTACCCCAAGGCGGAGAGCAGTGAAAACATCAAGGGTGGGTTCAGGAAGACCGGGATTTCCCCCCTGAACCGGAACGCCTATGACCACACCCAGATAGTGAGGATCGCAGTGGCCCCCACAGCAGCGACCCTGGTGGCTCCTACAGCAGTGAACACTGCAATTCCAGCAGCATCAACCCCATCCCCTGTGTGCTGTCCCACCTGCAAGCAGGTCACCCCAACCAACCACCTGGTGGCTGCAAGTGTTGTCTCAATGAGGCTGGCAAACGTACTGATGCCTCCCATCTTGGCAAACAAGTTTATTCAGCAGCAGCCGGCCGTGAAGAGCAGACTTCCTCTGCCAGCTTGGGTCATCACCGCTGACGACTTCAATGAAATGCTCATCAAGCAGGACCAGGAGAAGGACAAGGAGGATGCAAATCAGAGGAGGCAGGAGGACCTGCACAGGAAGAGGGAGGATCTGCAGAGGAAGAAGCAGGAGTTGCAAAGGAAGAGAGAGGAGAACAAGAAATGCATGGCTGAGGTGCAGGTAGCAGACCTCGCTGGGGGGCACTGCGCCATCTGCCGCAACATCGAGCCATTAACAAGTGGGTGTAGTGTGAGTACTCCCTGCTCTGGTTCCATCTCCAGTGCCTGGATTTGGAGGTGGTGCCAGAGGATGTCTGGTACTGTCCCAAGTTCAGCCTCAGCAAGGAGCTGTAGAAAGAAGTGCCCCCCTGTCCCCCCACACTGTCATCCACGGAACATTTAGTAACTATTTTTGTAAAAAAAAAAATTGTACAACCAATATGTTTTTATTCACCTTGATGCTTTTATTCCAATCAGCTGTTTTATTCCAATCAGTTATTCCAATAGATTTATTCCAATCAGCTTTTTTTCCCAATCAGTTATTCCAATAGATTTATTCCAATCAGTTGTTTTATTACAATACGTTTTTTTGGGAGGCATTGGATCAGCGTTCTCGTCGCGCCTCCTGTCAGTGCCTGTTTACAGGGAAGCCAATGGTCCAAAAACATTTAATAGTTCATAACTATAGCAGTTTGGTGACATGATGTAAAGGCTCACTGAACTGGCTGTGCACTTTGGTCTTTTAGGGAGTCCCCGGTCATTTTCTTCACTTGAACAGAAAAAGAGGCATGCAGGAATGTCGCATCTCATTTTGGATTAGAGCATGTCATGTGAAAATGAGTTTAATAGATAGCACACGTGAGAATTTAGGACATGCGTTATTGCACACATGAGATTTCACACTTAAGTTATTGAACACACAGCACTCATGAATAGGTTGGCACAGCAAAGGTATTCAAAACATTAACATAGCAAAGGTGAGAGCGAAAAAAAACTAAAGCTCTGTCAGCAGATTTGCTTGTGTAAATGCAGATCAGAGGTTGGCACAGTTGTATTCCTTTTAAGATTATGCACATCACAGTCTTGTGCAATTCATGATTGATTGATTCATTGTTTGTGTTATTGATGACCAGATTGCAGTTAGCACCCTACTAATGAAATATTAGTTTAATATTAGCCATGCGAGAGAAGGGCTACCCCTGGTGGAAGGAGGAACAAAATTAGCCGTGACACGCCACAATGTAACGTACCGTGTCAGAGGGGTCCGTTTTTACACCTTTTCTCAAAAACTATTTATGCATTACCATGTCAATTAACGCTGAATCGAAACTTTGTTCACACCCCGGATTTTGATGCCAACACAGTCACTACAGTCCCATTAGTTTTCATTGCAGACTCATTTGAATGCTGTGGTTGCGCAAATTTGTGCGGAATGGGGTTAGTCACCGTTAAACACCTTGCTCTGCTTATGTTAATCGGCGTAAGGTTGAAATCAAATTAAGCATACGCTGATTAAAACACCTGGTTTTCTGATTAATCTTTCAAATTATTAGGACATGTAAACACCTTAATCTGCATTCCCACATTGTATTTGATCTGCGCATGTGCTAGCACCATCCCTCTTTAGTGAGAGTAAAGTGAGTTCGGAACAACTGAATGTATGCATCTTAGAAGTAGTTTTCACATGTCCGAACTCAGAATCAAATATTCTTCCCAAAAATACCATGGTTGCAGTTGGATAACGTTTATTTTTATTGGCAATTTTCTGCATTGATCAGAGTGCAATCAGTTAGCCTGATTTCAGATGTGTTCATGTAAACAAGATTATTAGGGAAATCTTTCTTCTTGCAGAGCCTGTAAATGTTTTCATAGAACTATTATATTCACAATAATCGCATTATTGTGTGCATGTAACCATACTCACTGAGTCTCAGTTTGAAGGACCTACATGTAACATTTTAGTTTTTTTTTTTGAAGGACACTCCTGCGAAATGCCAAAAATGGCTAAAAAATGGCTAACTACTGCTTCTTACCTTATCATAATATTATCAGATACAAGGAAGAAGATTTGTATTGCTGACGTTTTTGCTTTTGTTGTCTACCTTCTGAATGAGAACCAATCCTAATTCAGGAAGTTGTACACACAACAACAGACGGGACATATAGTTGCTGAATGCTAATTTGCTTCTAAAAAAAACGAATTAGCAGCGTTGCGCAGCATTCTAAGTATTTTTTTAATCACATGAATTTCTATTCCTTTGCAACTAGTGGTATGTATCTGAAATGTGATGCTAGTAAATGGTATATGTTACTTATAGAATACGTATTGAAACACTACAATCTCATGAAACACAAAGACTATTTAAGGTTATCATAAAGAATAAACACCCAGTTCAAAGCTTATAGACTAATATTATGTATTAACTAATGTCACCAAAGATTATTGTCCCCAATTTATTCAAAGTGTGTTGTATTCTATTGTTAAATAAATCGAAATTATATCTGTAGTTGACTAAGATCTGTGCAGACGTACCTATTAGTAAGCCTAAAAAACTTTGGCATTGCTCAGGGTTTTTAGCTGGTTGTACGTGTTTTTGTGAGAAAAACATGTAAAATGGTTTCTCTGCCCCTCTTACCAGTGGTCACATCGTGGTTGATACCAGCTACTGAAATCTCTGCGTTGCCGATTGGGTTGTTGTTGTTATCATACACCATTCCTTTGATCCCATGATGCACCTGGAGAGGGCGGAAGGAAAGTTTACTGAACCCCCCCCAAAAGAGCAAGAAAACAATCCTTTGCTTTTATAATACTACACCTTAGAGCTGGGCGATATGGAATACATCGACATACAGTGCATTCGAAAAGTATTCAGACCCCTTCCATTTTTCCACATTTTGTAACGTTACAGCCTTATTCTAAAAAGGATGAAATCTAATTTTAATCTACACACAATAGCCAATAATTACACATTTTTTGCAAATGTATTAAACTTAAAAAACAGAAATACCTTATTTACATAAGTATTCAGACCCTTTGGTATGAGACTCGAAATTGAGCTCAAGTGCGTCCTGTTTCCATTGATCATCCTTGAGATGTTTCTACAATTTGATTGGAGTCCAGCTGTGGTAAATTCAATTGATTGGACATGATTTGGAATGGCACACCTCTATATGAGGTCCCACAAGTGACAATGCATGTCAGAGCAAAAACCAAGCCAATGAGGTGGAAGGAATTGTCCATAGAGCTCTGAGAAAGGATTGTGTCGAGGCACAGATCTGGGGAAAGGTACCAAAAAATGTCTGCAGCATTGAAGGTCCCAAGGACACAGTGGCCTCCATCATTCTTAATTGGAAGAAGTTTGGAACCACCAAGACTCTTCCTAGAGCTGGCCGCCTGGCCAAGCTGAGCAATCGGGGGAGAAGGGCCTTGGTCAGGGAGGTGACCAAGAACCTGATGGTTACTCTGATAGAGCTCCATAGTTCCTCTGTGGCGATGGGCAAACCTTCCGGAAGGACAACCATCTCTGCAGCACTCCACCAATCAGGCCTTTATGGTAAAGCGGCCAGACAGAAGCCACTCCTGAGTAAAAGTCACATGACAGCCCGCTTGGAGTTGGCCTGAATGCCAAGTGTCATGTCTGGAGGAAACCTGCCTCCATTTCTACGGTGAAGCATGGTGGTGGCAGCATTGTGCTCTGGGGATGTTTTTCAGCGCAGCGCCAGGGACTGGGAGACGAGTGAGGATGGAGGGAAAGGACCTGAAACTGGGGTGAAGGTTCACCTTCCATCAGGACAAAGACCCTAAGCACACAGCCAAGACAACGCAGGAGGGGCTTCGGGATAAATATCTGAATGTCCTTGAGCGGCCCAGCCAGAGCCCGGACTTGAACCCAATCGACCATCTCTGGAGAGTCCTGAAAATAGCTGTGCAGCAACGCTCCGTATCCAACCTGACAGAGCCCGAGTGGATCTGCAGAGAGGAATGAGAGAAACTTCCCAAATATAGGTGTGCCAAGCTTGTAAGGTCATACCCAAGAAGACTTGAGGCTGTAATTTCTGCCAAAGGTGCTTCAACGAAGTACTGAGTAAAGGGTCTGAATACTTATGAAATGTGATATTTCTGTTTTTTGTTTTTATAAATTTACAAAAACTTGTTTTTGCTTTGCTATTATGGGGTATTGTGTGTAGATTAATGAGGGGGGAAAAACTATTTCATCAATTTTAGAATAAGCTGCAACGTAACAAAATGTGTAAAAAGTCAAAGGGGTGTGAATACTTTCTGAATGCACTGTATATATTTTTTGATGCACAGTTACTTTCCATTAGCGTCAGGCATCGAGACAATTTTTTCCAGCGCTAAGGAAACAGATGGTATGATTCAAGAAAAAAGTTGTCTATTTCATCTAACACAGGGCTGCCCAACCCTCTTCCTGGAGATCTACTGTCCTGTGGGTTTTCAGTCCAACCCTAATTTAACACACCTGATTCTACTAATTAGCTGCTCAACAAGACCTAAACTAGCTGAATCAGATATGCTAAATTAGGGTTGGACTGAAAACCTACAGGACAGTAGATCTCCAGGAAGAGGGTTGGGCAGCCATGATCTAACATATCCATGGAATGCATTGATATTTTGATGTGCAGCCTGTTAAAATGGGATCCAGAATTATCAGATTTATTTTGGAATCTTTACAGATTAATTTGCCTAAATTTTTTTGTGTGCAAATTGACCTAGGCCGATACTACTTAATTCACCACCTGAGTAAGTGGGAACTCAAAACACTTAACTAGAGAGCTAACTCCAAATATGATCTTGTTGCTAGATAGCCATGTAATTGATAAATGGTATCAGTAAAAGTAATGTCCTACCAAGACCTTCCAGCACTAGGCATAGGCTTATTGATGTATTCACTGCAAATGGGACTATTTCCTCTGTGGGTGCAACAAAACCATACTACATAGCCTACTCCAATTATGAAATGGTTTTGCTTGATATTGAGGGTTGAGAAATTAATTATATACCCACAGAAAGCTGTTACTCTCCTCTCTTTAACAATAACATCAGTAGTTGCTTTAAAACAGTTTTTTCAGCAATTGCATTTTGAAATGCGCAACGATCATATGCTTGTGCTTATGCCTTCCGAGTGGCGCAGTGGTCTAAAGCACTGCATCGCAGTGCTAGAGGCATCACAACAGACCCGGGTCTGATCCCGGGCTGTATCACAGCTGGCCGTGATCGGGTTAGGGGAGTGTTTGGTCAGGGTAGGTTTCATTGTAAATAAGAAATTGTTCTGACTTGCCTAGTTAAATAAATGTAAACATATTTTTTATAAAAATACAAATCTGAATGCATCTCTCCCTCTGTTCTCACAGAGACAGGAAGTGAGAGTGGCTCGGTCACACAGCAGCCAGCAGCGAAACACAGCAGGAATCAATATAATGCACATGACTGTTGATCAAATAATAGTTTTACAACAAACAAATCTGCAGGAACGTTGTTTAGCAAATCACCAAAAATTACTGACCTAACCAAAATCTACTGATACTGTGCTACAGTAAGGGTGTGTGTGTGTGTGTGTGTGTGCGTGTGTGCGGTATGGAGAGAGAGATTAGAGAAAGTACCTGCTCCAGGAAGGAGATCAGGGCCTCTCTGTTGCCCAGCCATTCTCTTGACAGGGCTGATGCCGGGGGGAACTTGTCACAGCTGAGTTCCAGAGTGATCTCAAAGCAGTTGGTGTATAGGTAGTTAAAGTCCTGCATTCCTGTGGAGAGACACAATACTCTTAAAGTGAAGGTACACATCTACACAAAGATTTTTCTATGCTCTTTTTTTCATCATACTTTTTAAATGATTTGGGAACAATGGGTACTTTAGAAAGAGATGAATCAAAGATGAATGTTACCATGCACACCACACCCATCTATTATACTGTACATTCCCCTCCATATGTATTTGAACAGTGAAGCTAAATTGTTTAATTTGACTCCATACTCCGACAGATTTGAGACATAATGTTTCATATTAGGCGACAGTACAGAATGTCAGCTTTTATTTGAGGGTATTTTCATCTGTTTTACCATTTAAAAAATGAAAGCACTTTTATCGAGTCCCATTTGAAGAAGTCATATTATGTTTGTATAAACTAATTTATTGTGTATTTAACACTAGAACTGCTGACCGGTCATTTTGACTGATCACGATTATAATTTTTTTTCTCACTTTTTCATTTTTTTAACTCACACACCCCTCCATCCTTTAATTTTCCTAAATAAGTCTATATAACACACTGCCATTGAATCTTAATGCAGCGTAGCCTAGTGGTTAGAGCTGTTGGACTAGTAACCAGAAGGTTGTGAGTTCAAACCCCTGAGCTGACAAGGTACAAATCTGTTGTTCAAATGACTTAAATGTTCTGCCCCTGAACAGGCAGTTAACCCACTGTTCCCAGGCCGTCATTGAAAATAAGAATGTGTTCTTAACTGACTTGCCTTGTTAAATAAAGGTACATTTTTTTTTTAAACAAGCAGAACTTGTTTTAGGAGGGCATAACCAGTTTTAGGAGGGCATGTCATTTCTTTGGAATGGTTTTCCCCAGTTTGCCCCTCCTTCTTCCAAAAGTGGTGCCTGCTCCGCTAATTCAAATTAAAAAAAATATTGGTCACATACACATACTTAGCAGTTGTTATTGCGGGTGTAGCGAAATGCTTGTGTTCCTTCTTCTGACAGTTGAAAGTGCAGTGCGATAGTCCCCCTAACAATTTCATCGAAAACTAAACCTAAACTATATCAAAACCAATTTCACACATAAAACAACAGATTAAATAAATTAAGTAAAGTATGATGGGGAGAATGGGTGAGTTGATGAGCAGGGGAAGGGAAATAAGCACAATTATGTAATCACCAGTTGTGAACGAAGAACAGGGCGGGGCATTCTATTGTGTCGATCCATTCCAATTATAGGCCTAATTTTAAAATGTTATGTACCCTATATCAGTTCACCGAATCAAAGCGGTCTCATCAGCATACTCTGGTCCACTACAATTTCTTCACTTCACTGTCATTGGAGAACAAGTTTCATGTATAGAAAACAAGTCTGGCCGGCACCATGAATAAAGTGATGCAAAATAAAGCACCTGCACAGCCGTTGGACTCCACAACAGTGCTGAATAATGACAAGACAACTGGACACAATCTAGAGAAAGCAGGATACTATTACACACTACAACCAAACAAAGGTATGTCAAAGTGGGTCAAGCAAGTGAACTTTATGAAAATTGTGTCAACTGTTAGGGCAAGGGATAACAGCGAAATTAAATCCAAATGAAGCCATTGCATGAAGATGCACACAAGCATGAGCTGACTATTTTTCACTGCTCTCATATTGACACTTACATTCATTATAATGTCATTGTTGCTTTTGTGCAGAGTTTCACTATTTATGAAGGCCACTTGACACTTTTAATGATGTTTTGGCTACTGGTGTTTTGATCTATTTACCACGCGTCTTTTGACCGTGCTTCTTGGTGGTTGGGGTATTTTTTATTTTATTTTGTCTTTACAGAAATAAGCTGTTACCATGTTCCAAAGCATATGCTTTCTGTTTCAAAGTAGTGAACAAAGGAACTCCACAAATACAACATGTGTTTTTACATATAGCCTACAGTAACATAAACTAATGAAAATGCTTTTGTGTTATTTGAAATAAAATACAAATTGTATTCTAATGTTACCCAAGGCCTTCATAAACACAACCGACTGATAATTGTTGCTGTAGCATATTTGACATATATTAATTACACTGTTAGAACGTTGCAGTCAGGATGACTGCTCATTGGCTTGAAGGGTGGTCAATCGATGCCTGGCAGTTCTAGTGGTAAGTTGTCAAAAGTTTAGTATTTGGTACCATATTCCTTGCACGCAATGACTACATCAAGATTGTGACTCAACAAACTTATTGGATACATTTGTGGTTTGTTTTGGTTGTGCCTTGGGTTATGTTTTGTATCGGTAATACAGTATGTAATACAGTGGCTTGCGAAAGTATTCAACCCCCTTGGCATTTTTCCTATTTTTTTGCCTTTACAACCTGGAATTAAAATTGATTTTTGTATCATTTGATTTACACAGCATGCCTACCACGATGAAGATGCAAAATATTTTTCATTGTGAAACAAACAAGAAATAATAAAAAAAAATAGAAATCTTGAGAGTGCATAACTATTCACCGCCCCAAAGTTAATATTTTGTAGAGACACCTTTTGCAGCAATTACAACTGCAAGCCTCTTGTGGTATGTCTCTATGAACTTGGCACTGGGATTTTTGCCCATACTTCAAGGCAAAACTGCTCAAGCTCCTTCAAGTTGGATGGGTTCCGCTGGTGTACAGCAATCTTTTAGTCATACCACAGATTCTGAACTGGATTGAGGTCTGGGCATTGACTAGGCCATTCCAAGACATTTAAATGTTTCCCCTTAAATCACTTGAGTGTTACTTTAGCAGTATGTTTAGAGTCATTGTCCTGCTGGAAGGTGAACCTCCATCTCAGTCTCAAATCTCTGGAAGACTGAAACAGATTTCCCTCAAGAATTTCCCTGTATTTAGCACCAATCATCATTCCTTCAATTATGGCCAGTTTCCCAGTCCCAGTCGATGCCAAACATCCCCACAGCATAATGCTGCCACCACCATGCTCATCTCGGGGTGATGAGAGGTGTTGGGTTTGCACCAGACATAGCCTTTTCTTTGACAGCCAAAAAGCTACATTTTAGTCTCATCTGACCAGAGTACCTTCTTCCATATGTTTGGGGAGTCTCCCACGTGCATTTTGGTGAACACCAAACGTGTTTTTCTGGCCACTCTTCTGTAAATCCCAGCTCTGTGGAGTGTAGGGTTTAAAGTGGTTCTGTGGACAGATATTCAAATCTCCACTGTGGAGCTTTGCAGCTCCTTCGGGATTATTATTGGTCTCTTTGTTGCCTCTCTGATTAATGCCCTCCTTGCCTGGTCCGTGAGTTTTGGTGGGCGGCCCTCTCTTAGCAGGTTTTTTTGTGGTGCTCCGTGGAATGTTTTTTATAACCCAACCTTGATCTGTACTTCTCCACAACTTTGTCCCTGCCCTGTTTGGAGAGCTCCTTGGTCTTCATGGTGCTTGTGGTGCCCCTTGCTTAGTGGTGTTGCAGACTCTGGGGCCTTTCAGAACAGGTGTATATATACTGAGATCATGTGACAGATCATGTGACACTTAGATTGCACACAGGTGGACTTTATTTAACTAATTATGTGACTTTTGAAAGTAACTGGTTGCACCAGATATTATTTAGGGGCTTCATAGCAAAGGGGGTGAATACATATACACACACCACTTTTCGTTATTTTGTTTTATTATTTTTTTAAACAAGTTATTATTTTAATTTCACTTCACCAATTTGGACTATTTTGTGTATGTCCATTACATGAAATCCAAATAAAAATCTATTTAAATTACAATTTGTAATGCAACAAAATAGGAAAAACGCCAAGGGGGATGAATACTTTTGCAAGGCACTGTACTTGTAGTATTGGTCACCATCTGGATGTCACAGTGACATGCCATTTAGCTAACGTTGCGACAAGCCAGTGCAAATGACCAGTGCAAAGGTGTTGTATAGAGGTTCTTGCCATCATTGCTTCCCACCGGGCAGAGGTTGCTTCCCACCGGGCAGAGGTTGCTTCCCACCGGGCAGAGGTTGCTTCCCACCAGGCAGAGGTTGCTTCCCACCGGGCAGCTGTATCACATATCGCCGGCGGTAGCTAACATGGCCAATTTCCCAGGTAGCAAGGGACGTAACTGAGACATTTGTAACATTCCCGTTAAGTCTTCCAGAGGTACTGAATGTCATGGGACATTATAGGCACATTTATAACGTTTCTAATAAGCATTATAGAGGTTATAAATATCCGGTCGCTATACAGCCATCATAGGAAAATTCAAACCGTTCCTTGGTAGTCTATGAAAGGTTCTAAATATCATGTTATTTTGGAGATATCCTAGGAACATTTCATAACATTAGATTTAGAGCTATGGTTTGTCTTCATATAACGTTACAATCGGAATGATAGAAATACATTTTGGAACGTTGTCTGTAAGTCAAGTGATGGTACACTTGTGACATTGTCTTTCTAATAGTGTAGGAACATTTTAAAACATTCTAATGAAGTACTTTAGATGTTCTGAATGTCAGGACACTTTGGTGACATTGTAGTAGTTTTTGTAACGTTACCAGAAGGTTCCTGAAATGTACTGAATGCCTGGTCACTTTGACAATATTTCACATAATATTCCCAATGACTCTAGTAGATGTGAATGTCAGATCCCTAAATGTTGGGTCAAATTCGGGATATCGTAGTAACCCAGCTAAGAAAATGAAGTTCAAGGACGTGGCCACAAAGTTATTTTAGTCACCACATAAGTCATGGTAACATTATGTGGTGTCAGCTGACAAAAGTTACGTCCCAAGTGTCCCAAGTCTTTTCATGACGTTAAAATGTCATGGATCTTAAATAGCTAAATGACGTTAGTAACGTTATAAGAGACGTCCTTGAAACTTCCCTGAACGTGCATACTGTTACGTACCTTATTGCTACTGCAGGTACCCACTGAGGAAAGTTACGTTCCCAGTGGTTACCAGAAACTGCATTTTGTGGGGCTCTCAATGTACTTTCTGACGTTTAACACGTTATGCGGTTCACCTAAAAAAATCATGTTTTCATGAAACATCTCGTATGTCGGGAACCTCAGGGTTCTCTATGGTGTTTTAGGTCAGGGCGGGACTAGGGGGGTTTCTAGGTATTATATTTCTATGTTGGTGTGTGTGTATGGTTCCCAATTGGAGGCAGCTAATGATCGTTACCTCTAATTGGGTAAGTGTCCTTTTTCACACCTGCGATGTGGGATATTGTTTTGTATGAGTGCCTATGTGCGCTATGTATTTCACGATCGTTATATCTTTGTTGTTTTGGAAGTTTCACTATCATTAAAATGTGGAACTCTACTCACGCTGCGCCTTGGTCCAATTGTTCATACGACAGTCGTGACAGAATATCCCACCAAGTCAGGACCAAGCAGCGTGCCCAGGAGGTGAAGGAGAGTTGGTCATGGGCAGAGATACTAGGTGGATGCGAGACCCTCCCTTGGCGGGAGTTGCTGAGGAGTAAAGGAGGAGAGCGACGACACCGGGGTCTGCGGCCACAAACAGCCCAAGGGCAACCCCAAGTTTTCTTTTTTGGTATGGGGCACAAGGGGCGGTCGGCTGAGCCGAGGAGAGAGCAAGAGACCGTCTGGGAGTCGATTTGAGGAGTTTGAGGAGGGATATCGGAGAGAGATGTTGGCTAGGAGTATGCTGCAGCGCAGCCGTTTTGAAGAGCGTGTCATCAGTCCTGTGCAACCTGTGCCGGCTCCACGTACCAGGCCTCCAGTGTGCCTTCCCAGCCCGGTACGTCCTGTGCCGGCTCCCCACACTCGCCCTGAAGAGCATGTCATCAGTCCGGTGAAACCTATGCTGGCTCCACGCACCAGGCCTCCAGTGCGCCTCCCCAGCCCAGTATGGCCTGTGCCGGCTCCCTGCACTCGCCCCGAAGAGCATGTCATCAGTCCGGTGAAACCTATGCTGGCTCCACGCACCAGGCCTCCAGTGCGCCTCCCCAGCCCGGTACGGCCTGTGCCGGCTCCCTGCACTCGCCCTGAAGAGTGTGTCATCAGTCCGGTGCAACCTGTGCCGGCTCCAGGCCTCCAGTGCGCCTTCCTAGGCTGGTACGTCCTGTGCTGGCTCCCCGCACTCGCCCTGAAGAGTGTGTCACCAGCCCGGTGCAACCTGTGCCGGCTCCACGCACCAGGCCTCCAGTGCATCTCCCCAGCTCAGTACGTCCTGTGCCGGCTCCCCGCACTCGTCCACCAGTGCGTGTGTACAGTCTGGAGTCTCCAGCGACTATTCACGGTCCAGAGCTTCCAGCGTTGGTTCACGGCCAGGAGACGATCCGCGACCCGACGGTTCCTGCGCCGGTGCCATGGCCGGAGCCTTCCACTGTGCCGATGCCCAGTCCAGGCACGGCATCCAGTCCCGATCCATGGCTGGAGCCTTCCTCTGCGCCGGTGCCCAGTCCAGGCACGGCGTCCAGTCCCCCTCCATGGCCAGAGCCTTCCTCTGCGCCGGTGCTCAGTCCAAGCACGGCGTCCAGTCCCCCTCCATGGCCAGAGCCTTCCTCTGCGCCGGTGCCCAGTTCAGGCACGATGTCCAGTCCCCCTCCATGGCCAGTGCCTTCCTCTGCGACGGTGCTCAGTCCAGGCACGGCCTCCAGTCTCGCTCCATGGCCGGAGCCTTCCTCTGCGCCAGTGCCCAGTCCAGGCACAGCGCCCGGCTTCATGGCCGGATCCACAGTCCGAGCGAGGGCTACGTCCCGCACCGGAGCCGCCACCGACGCTAGTTGCCCACCCTAACTCTCCCCATATAGGTTCAGGTTTTGCGGTCAGGGTCCACACCTTTGGGGGAGTACTGTCAAGCCCTGACCATAGAGAGCCCTATGGTGTTTTAGGTTAGGGCGTGACTAGGGGTGTTTCTAGGTATTATATTTCTATGTTGGTGTGTGTGTATGGTTCCCAATTGGAGGCAGCTGATGATCGTTACCTCTAATTGGCGATCATACTTAGTGTGTCCTTTTCCCCACCTGCGATGTGGGATATTGTTTTGTTTGAGTGCCTATGTGCGCTACGTATTTCACGATAGTTATATCTTCGTTGTTTTGGAAGTTTCACTATCATTATAAAATGTGGAACTCTACTCACGCTGCGCCTTGGTCCAATTATTCATACGACGGTCGTGACAATGTACCTGTGTTGTCAGTTGACTAAGGTTATATCCCAAGTCTCTTCAGGATGTTGAAATGTGGGGGACCCTGAATAGCTGAATATTGTTATTTAATAACTTTATAAGACATGTCCTTGAAACTTCCCAGAACGTGCATACTGTTACATACCTTATTGCTACTGCAGGTACCCACTGATGAAAGTTACGTTGCCAGTGATTACCAGAAACTGCATTTTGTGGGGCTCTCAATGTACTTTTTGATGCTTAGTAACATTTGTAAAATCAGTCAGGTTTCAAGACTAGTCATTCAACTGAGACTGCTCTTCTCTGTATCACGGAGGCGCTCCGCACCGCTAAAGCTAACTCTCTCTCCTCTGCTCTCATCCTTCTAGACCTATCGGCTGCCTTCGATACTGTGAACCATCAGATCCTCCCTCTCCACCCTCTCCGAGTTGGGCATCTCCCCGGCCCACGCTTGGATTGCGTCCTACCTGACAGGTCGCTCCTACCAGGTGGCGTGGCGAGAATCTGTCTCCTCACCACGCGCTCTCACCACTGGTGTCCCCCAGGGCTCTGTTCTAGGCCCTCTCCTATTCTCGCTATACACCAAGTCACTTGGCTCTGTCATAACCTCACATGGTCTCTCCTATCATTGCTATGCAGACGACACACAATTAATCTTCTCCTTTCCTCCTTCTGATGACCAGGTGGTGAATCGCATCTCTGCATGTCTGGCAGACATATCAGTGTGGATGACGGATCACCACCTCAAGCTGAACCTCGGCAAGACGGAGCTGCTCTTCCTCCCGGGGAAGGACTGCCCGTTCCATGATCTCGCCATCACGGTTGACAACTCCATTGTGTCCTCCTCCCAGAGCGCTAAGAACCTTGGCGTGATCCTGGACAACACCCTGTCGTTCTCAACTAACATCAAGGCGGTGGCCCGTTCCTGTAGGTTCATGCTCTACAACATCCGCAGAGTACGACCCTGCCTCACACAGGAAGCGGCGCAGGTCCTAATCCAGGCACTTGTCATCTCCCGTCTGGATTACTGCAACTCGCTGTTGGCTGGGCTCCCTGCCTGTGCCATTAAACCCCTACAACTCATCCAGAACGCCGCAGCCCGTCTGGTGTTCAACCTTCCCAAGTTCTCTCACGTCACCCCGCTCCTCCGCTCTCTCCACTGGCTTCCAGTTGAAGCTCGCATCCGCTACAAGACCATGGTGCTTGCCTACGGGCTGTGAGGGGAACGGCACCTCAGTACCTCCAGGCTCTGATCAGGCCCTACACCCAAACAAGGGCACTGCGTTCATCCACCTCTGGCCTGCTCGCCTCCCTACCACTGAGGAAGTACAGTTCCCGCTCAGCCCAGTCAAAACTGTTCGCTGCTCTGGCTCCCCAATGGTGGAACACACTCCCTCACGACGCCAGGACAGCGGAGTCAATCACCACCTTCCGGAGACACCTGAAACCCCACCTCTTTAAGGAATACCTAGGATAGGATAAAGTAATCCTTCTCACCCCCCTTAAAAGATTTAGATGCACTATTGTAAAGTGGCTGTTCCACTGGATGTCATAAGGTGAATGCACCAATTTGTAAGTCGCTCTGGATAAGAGCGTCTGCTAAATGACTTAAATGTAAATGTAAATGTATTTGGAGGTTGACATAAAAAGCATGTTTTCATATAATGTCTATTTTTAGAATGTTATAAAGAGCCATGCATAGTTGTCTAACTTTGCAATGACTATTATAATAGACATTATGGATCATTGTCAGGAAGTCAAGTGAGTGTCAGTTACGTTTTCAGTAAGTTCTTTGGAGGTTCTGAACGTCAGGAGACTTTGGTGATATTTTAGTAGTATTTGTGACGTTCACAGAAGATTCCTGAAATGTACTGTCGGCAGGTCACTTTGGCAATATTCTACATAACATTCCCAATGAGTCCAGTGAATGTCAGATCACTTTTGGGATATCCAAAGAACATTTAGGAATGTTCCTTTGAGAGCCCTGGTGTATCTACAAACAATATTGCAGTTGTGTTACTCAAAATACTTAGGAAAATATTTATTGTACTGTATGTTATCTATTTGTCACATTTTCTTTCTAAGCATAAGGGGACATTAGAAACGTTATTTCTAAAATCCAGGCAAGTTCTAAAATTACTTAACAATATGATGATTTTGGTGACATTTTGGGAACCTTCATAACATTCTCAGTTAGTCCTTTCAATGTTCTAAATTTCAGGTCAATGTCGTGATATAATAATTCAGAACGTTTGGTTCAGCCATGCATAACTACATCTAAAGTTGCATTATACATAGACATTATGGAACATTGTCAGTATATCAAGTGGTGGTATATCTGACTACATGTGGATATTAGTTAGTTTTCAGTAAGTACTTTGGAGGTTCAGAATATCAGGACACTTTGGTGACATTGTAGTAGTATTTGTAATGTTCACAAAAAGTTCCTCAAATGTACAGAATGTCAGACTACTTTGTGAATATCCAAAGAACATTTTGGAATGTTTATTTGAGAGTTGTGATGTGTCTACAAACAACGTTGCAATTATGTTACTAAAGAAACATTACAATTTTACTTAAAAAATATATTTTTTAAGGTACCATAAGTGTATATCATAATACATACAGTGGGGCAAAAAAGTATTTAGTCAGCCACCAATTGTGCAAGTTCTCCCACTTAAAAAGATGAGAGAGGCCTGTAATTTTCATCATAGGTACACTTCAACTATGACAGACAAAATGAGAAAAAAAATCCAGAAAATCACATTGTAGGATTTTTAATGAATTTATTTGCAAATTATGGTGGGAAATAAGTATTTGGTCAATAACAAAAGTTTATCTCAATACTTTGTTATATACCCTTTGTTGGCAATGACAGAGGTCAAACGTTTTCTGTAAGTCTTCACAAGGTTTTCACACACTGTTGCTGGTATTTTGCTGGTATTTTGGCCCATTCCTCCACGGACCAAGCCCATGGGGAAGGGAGGAGGAAATGTGAGGGGTGTGGACCACCATCCCGCCCCACTGGGTAGCACAGAGCAACACTTTAATAGGCATTGCACTAATAATGGCACTGACTAGGGAAACGTTCCAGCTGTTCTTAGTGCCAGTCTGCACATTCAGACTAAAACAATGTAACTAATAATGGCATCTTTATGCATTCGTTAATAAAATAATTATAAAAATAGTCTTTCAAAATGCAGATGTTTATTTAGTTATGGATCCATAATGAATTACTATGGGAATAAATATCACTGAATAACAGAAATACCCTCCAATCCTCCAATCTTCAATGTGTAATTATTGGCGGAGAGTTACGTCATATTTTTTGATATACTGTAGGCCTATGGTAGGCAAAACAAGTCTCCCTAGTGTTGAGTAATGTGCTGTTAAAAGTGTTGTAGGTCTTACATATTTAAAGATCATATTGACGTTAGAAGCAATAGGATTTGAAGCAATAGCCTACAACTATTTTAGCACCGTTTTGCGTTGCAGTGAGACAAGCATGGGGACTCGTCTTGATAAATCAATGAGATTTTTTATTTTGACTGAATCTCCGTTTTGGTATTGGTTAGAGTACAATTATGGTGTAGAAATGTTGTGCTCTTAGTGTAACATTTATTTACATAATTTCTTGTCACGAACTCCACAAACTCCTGTCACAAACTCGGACACCTCCTGTGCCTCGATTTTCTGGGTGATTTAAATATGGACTGGCTTTCATCAAAATTCCCATTCAAGAAAAATACTCTAACTAGCGCCTGCAATCAGATTAATGTTATCAGCCAACCTACCAGGGTAGTTACAAACATCACAGGAATGAAATCATCAACATGTATTGATCACATCTTTACTAATGCTGCAGAAATGTGCTTTAAAGCATTATCCAAATATAGTAGCCATATCTAGAATAACCAAAGTTCCAAAGGCTGGGCCTAATATAAAGTGAGTGTGGAAGAGGTGAAACAAATTGTTGTCTGTCAACAATGACAAGCCACTAGGGTCTGACAACTTGGATGGAGAATGATCGAGGATAAAAGCGGATGATATTGCCACTACTATTTGCCATATCTTCAATCTAAGCCTACTGGAAAGTGTGTGCTTTCAGACCTGGAGGGATGCAAAAGTGATTCTGCTACCTAAGAATAGTAAAGCCCCCTTTACTGGCTCAAATAGCCGACCAATCAGCCAAATAGCAACCCTTAGTAAAGTTTTGGAAAAAATTGTTTGACCAGATACAATGCTATTTCACAGTGAACACATTGACAACAGACTTTCAGCATGCTTATAGGGAAGGATATTCAACAAGCACAGGAATGATGGGAGAAATGGATGATAAAAATATTGTGGTGGCTGTTTTGTTACACTTTAGTGCGGCTTTTGACATTGTCGATCATAGTTTGCTGCTGCGGAAACATATGTGTTCTGGATTTACACCAGCCTGCAATATTGTGGATGAAGAGTTACCTGTCTAACAGAACACAGAGGGTCCAGGTAGAATCAGAAATTCCCTAGGGCAGCTGTCTAGGCCTCTTACTTTTTTCAGTCTTTACTAACGAGATGCCGTTGACAGATGACTCAACATTATACACGTCAGCTACTATGACTGCAACAGTTAACAAAGAGCTGCAGTTAGTTTCAGAATATCTGGCAAGGAATAAGTTCAATCTTTACTAATGACATGCCACTGGCCTTGTGTAAAGCCTGTTTGTATGGGGATGTGTCAACACTATACATGTCAATTTCAGAATCGGTGGAAAGGAATGTTAGTCGTAAATATTTCTAAAACTAAAAGCGTTGTATTTCGGACAAATCATTCACTAAACCCTAATTTTCAACTAAATATTGTAATAAATGATGTGGAAATTGAGCAAGTTGAGGTGATTAAATTGCTTGGAGTAACCCTGGATTGTAAACTGTCATGTTCAAAACGTATTGATACAACAGCAGCTAACATGGTACAGATCAGACTTGTTGGCCACTCTTCATGGCAAAACTGCTCCAGCTCCTTCAAGTTGGATGGGTTCCGCTGGTGTACAGCAATCTTTAAGTCATACCACAGATTCTCAATTGGATTGAGGTCTGGGCTTTGACTAGGCCATTCCAAGACATTTAAATGTTTCCCCTTAAATCACTTGATTGTTGTTTTAGCAGTATTCTTAGGGTCATTGTCCTGCTCAAAGGTGAACCTCCGTCCCAGTCTCAAATCTCTGGGAGACAGATTTCCCTCAATAATTTCCCTTTATTTAGCGCCATCCATCATTCCTTCAATTCTGACCAGTTTCCCAGTCCCTGCTGATGAAAAACATCCCCATAGCATGATGCTGCCACCAGTATGCTTCACTGTGGAGATGGTGTTCTTGGGGTGATGAGAGGTGTTGAGTTTGCACCAAACACAGCCTTTTCCTTGATGGCCAAAAAGCTCAATTTTAGTCTCATCTGACCAGAGTACCTCCTTCCATATGTTTGGGGAGTCTCCCAGATGAGGAGAGCTCCTTGGTCTTCATGGTACCGCTTGCTTGTTGGTGCCCCTTGCTTAGTGGTGTTGCAGACTCTGGTGCCTTTCAGAACATTTGTATATGTACTGAGATCATGTGATAGATTATGTGGCACTTAGATTGTACACAGGTGTACTTAATTTAACTAATTATGTGACTTCTGAAGGTAATTGTTCTTTGCACCAGATCTTATTTAGGGGCTTCATAGCAAAGGGGGTGAAAGCATATTAATGCACCACTTTTCCGTTTTTTGTTTTTTAGAATCTTTTGAAACAAGCAATTTTTTTCATTTTACTTCAACAATTTGGACTATTTTGTAATGTCCATTACATGAAATCAAAATCAAAATATATTTAAATTACAGGTTGTAATGCAACAAAATAGGAAAAACGCCAAGGGGGATGAATACTTTTGCAAGGCACTGTAAATGTATGATTGTAATGGGTTTATGTGGATTTTGAGATGGAGAAACATTTTGTTTAAACTTTTTGTAATGTTCGCAAGTATGGATGCACAGTGTTTCAAACGTACATTTTTGACGTACATGATTATATTGTGGATGTTTATTTACACAGTAATTATTATTCAACATGTCCTCACATGGTATTTGATCTCACAATCTCTTGGTTCACATCAAAACTGTCATCATATGTAGAAGCTGGACAACATAGTTTAAATTAAGCCTTTAAAATCGGTAAAGATCAATATATACCCAAGCTACCGGGAGAGAGTGAGCTGTCAGTTATATACAACAGCGAACCAACCTGAGGGTAAAGCGACACTGTAACTCGAACCCAACAAGCCATGGCTTTCCTAAGAGTAAAAGACAAAGAACAATTTGGAGATGTAACAGACAGCTGAAGGGTATACAGGAAAACAAAGCTAAAATGCTCACCAAAACAAACAAACAGTTACAATTAGCCTGAATTTTAAATGAATTAAATTGAGTTGTGTCACTGATCTAGATGCAATACCCCATAATATCAAAGTGGAATTATGTTTTTGTAATGTTTACAAATTAATAAAAAATGGAAAGCTTAGTATTCAAAACCTGTATTATGGCAAGACTAAATAAGTTCAGGAGCAAAACTGTACTTAAGAAGTCACATAATATCAATCAATCAATCAAACTTACATCAGCTGATGTCACAAAGTGCTGTACAGAAACCCAGCCTATAACTCCAAACAGCAAGCAATGCAGATGAATGGACTCAATCTGTGTGCAATAATAGTGTTAAACATGATTTTTAAACGACTACCCCATCTTTGTACCCCACACATCTCTGTACCCCACACACTGTAAGGTCCCTCAGTTAAGCAGTGAAATTCAAACAGATTCAACAGGGAGGCCAGGGAGGTTTCCCCATGCCTCGCAAAGAAGGGAACCTACTGGTAGATGGTAACCAAAAAAACAGTCATTGAATAACCCTTTGAGCATGGTGAAGTTATTAACTACACAGTCACTACTGTCACGCCTTGGTCTTAGTATTTTGTGTTTTCTTTATTATTTGTTCAGGCCAGGGTGTGACATGGGTTTATTGTATTGTCGTATTGTTTTTTTTGTAGGCATTGGGATTGTGGTTGATTAGGGGTGTGTCTAGTATAGGCTTGGCTGCCTGAGGCAGTTCTCAATCAGAGTCAGGTGATTCTTGTTGTCTCTGATGGGGAACCATATTTAGGTAGCCTGGGTTTCACTTTGTATTTCGTGGGTGATTGTTCCTGTCTCTGTGTAGTTTCACCAGATAGGCTGTAATTAGGTTTCACGTTCCGTTTGTTGTTTTTGTATTTGTATAAGTATTTTTCATGTATCGCGATCTCTTCATTAAAGACATGAGTAACCACCATGCTGCATTTCGGTCCGACTCTCTTTTGACAAACGAAGAACGCCGTTACAGAATCACCCACCACACACGGACCGAGTGGCGTGGTAACAGGCAGCGACAGCATGAGCAGCGAAAGGAGGATGAATTATTCGGAGAATGGACATGGGAAGACGTGTTGGATGGCAAAGGTTGTTACACTTGGGAGGAGATACTGGCCGGAAGAGATCGCCTCCCATGGGAACAGGTGGAGGCACTTAGGAGAGCAGAGGCAGCAGGAGATAGGAGCCGACGATACGAGGGAACACGGTTGGCAAGGAAGCCCGAAATGCAGCCCCAAAAAATTATTGGGTGGGGGCTTACAGGGTGTATGGCTACGCCAGGTAGGAGACCTGTGCAAACTCCCTGTGCTCCCTGGGCTCCCTGGGGCTAGAGAGACCGGGCAGGCACCGTGTTATGCTATGGAGCGCACAGTGTTTCCAGTGCAGGTGCATAGCCCGGTGCGATTCATACCAGCCCTTCGTATTGGCCGGGCTAGAGTGGGCATCGAGCCAGGTAAGGTTGGGCAGGCTCGGTGCTCAAGAGCTCCAGTGCACCTGCACGGTCCGGTCTATCCAGAGCCAACTCTCCTTGTTTATCGTGAGGAGCCAAGGAGGAGACCAGAACCAGAGCCGGTGTTAGAGGTGAGCGAAGCAGAGACTGTGAAGGAGTTAATGGGGAAAATGGAGGAGAGAGTCATGAGGGAGTTGCTAGTATGGTGCTATAGGTACGATATTCGTCCGACGGAGCGTGTCGGGGATATAATGGCACCTGGGTCAGCGCTCCATACTCGTCCTGAGGTGCGTGTTAGTCGGCTGGTGAAAAATGTGCCAGCCTCACGCACCAGGCCTCCTGTGTACCTACCTAGCCTTGCACGTCCTGTGCCAGTCCTGCTCTCAGGCTCTCCAGTACACCTTCACGGTCCAGTCCATCCTGTGCCACCTTCACACACCAGTCCTCCGGTAGCAGCTCCCCGCACCAGGCTTCCTGTGCGTGTCCTCGATCCTGTAGCACCAGTTCCAGCACCACGCACCAGGCCGTCAGTGCGCCTCGCCTGTTCAGCACAGCCAGAGCCTTCCTTCCCTCCTGCGCTACCGGAGTCTCCTGTCTGTTCAGCGCTATCAGAGCCTTCCTTCCCTCCTGCGCTGCTGGAGTCTCCTGTCTGTTCAGCGCTATTAGAGCCTTCCTTCCCTCCTGCGCTGTCGGAGTCTCCCGCCTGTTCAGCGCTATCAGAGCCTTCCTCCTCTACAGCGCTGCCGGAGCCTCCTGCCTGTTCGGAGCAGCCTGAGCTGTCAGTCTGCATGAAGCAGCCAGAGCTGCCAGTCTGCAAGGAGCTGCTAGTCTGCAAGGAGCTGCCAGTCTGCAAGGTGCTGCCAGCCTGCATGGAGCAGTCAGAGCTGTCAGCCTGCATGGAGCAGTCAGAGCTGTCAGCCTGCATGGAGCAGTCAGAGCTGTCAGTCTGTATGAAGCAGCCAGAGCTGTCAGTCTGCATGAAGCAGCCAGAGATGCCAGTCTGAAAGGAGCTGCTAGTTTGCAAGGAGCTGCCAGTCTGCAAGGTGCTGCCAGCCTGCATGGAGCAGTCAGAGCTGTCAGCCTGCATGGAGCAGTCAGGGCTGTCAGTCTGTAAGAAGCAGCCAGATCTGTCAGTCTGCATGAAGCAGCCATAGCTGTCAGTCTGCAAAGAGCTGCCAGTCGCCAGTCTGCAGGGTGCTGTCAGCCTGCATGGAGCAGTCAGAGCTGTCAGTCTGCATAAAGCAGCCAGAGCTGTCAGTCTGTATGAAGCAGTCAGAGCTGTCAGTCTGCATGAAGCAGCCAGAGCTGTCAGTCTGTATGAAACAGCCAGAGCTGTCAGTCTGCAAGGAGCTGTCAGTCTGCAAGGAGCTGTCAGCCTGCATGGAGCGGCCAGAGCTGTCAGTCTGCAAGGAGCTGTCAGTCTGCAAGGAGCTGCCAGTCTGCAAGGAGCTGCCAGTCTGCATGGAGCAGCTAGATCCGCCAGTCAGCCATGATCTTCTAGATCTGCCAGTCAACCAGATTCTTCCAGATCTACCAGTCAACCAGTCTCTTTCAGATCTGCCAGTCTGCATAGAGCAGCTTGATCTGCCAGTCAACCAGAATCTTCCAGATCTGCTTGTCAACCAGAATCTTCCAGATCTGCCAGCCAGCCAGGATCTACCGGAGCCTACTACCTGCCTGAGCTTCATCTCAGTACTGGGCTTCCTCTCAGTACTGGGCTTCCTCTCAGTGCTGGGCTTTCTCTCAGTACTGGGCTTCCCCTCAGTCCCGGGCTGCCCCTCAGTCCCGAGCTGCCCTTCAGTCCCGAGCTGCCCCTCAGTCCCGAGCTGCCCCTCAGTCCCGAGCTGCCCCTCGGTCACGAGCTGCTCCTCAGTTCAGTGGGGTTCTGGGTGAGGACTATTAGGCCATGGCCGGCGGCGAGGGTGGATTATCCCAGGACGCAAAGGGGAGGAACTAGGACATTAATGGAGTGGGGTCCACGTCCCGAGCCGGAACCGCCACCATGGATAAACGCCCACCCGGACCCTCCCTATGGTTTTGAGGTGCGTCCGGGAGTCCGCACCTTGGGGGGGGGGGGTTCTGTCACGCCTTGGTCTTAGTATTTTGTGTTTTCTTTATTATTTGTTCAGGCCAGGGTGTGACATGGGTTTATTGTATTGTCGTATTGTTTTTTTTTGTAGGCATTGGGATTGTGGTTGATTCAGGGTGTGTCTAGTATAGGCTTGGCTGCCTGAGGCGGTTCTCAATCAGAGTCAGGTGATTCTTGTTGTCTCTGATGGGGAACCGTATTTAGGTTGCCTGGGTTTCACTTTGTATTTCGTGGGTGATTGTTCCTGTCTCTGTGTAGTTTCACCAGATAGGCTGTAATTAGGTTTCACGTTCCGTTTGTTGTTTTTGTATTTGTATAAGTATTTTTCATGTATCGCGATCTCTTCATTAAAGACATGAGTAACCACCACGCTGCATTTCGGTCCGACTCTCTTTTGGCAAACGAAGAACGCCATTACAACTACAAAGATACAGGACTCCTTCCTAACTCAGTTGCGGGAGAGGAATGAAACCGCTCAGGGATTTCACCATGAGGCCAACAGTGACTTTAAAACAGTTACAGAATTGAATGGCTGTGAAAGGAGAAAACTGAGGATGGATCGACAACATTGTAATTACTCAACAATAATCATCTAAATGACAGACTAAAAAGAAGGAAGACAAAACATGCATACTGTTCGCAACAAGCCATTTAAAATAATACTACAAAACATGTGGCAAAGAGTACCACTCTCCATATTTTCAAGCATAGTAGTGAATGCTTAATGTTATTGGTATGCTTGTAATCTTTAAGGACTGGGGAGTTTATCAAGATAGAAAATAATCCTATAGGAAAATCTGGTTCAGTCTGCTTTCCACAAGACAATGGGAGATTAATTCACTTTTCAGCAACACAATAACCTATAACACAAGGCCAAATCTACATTGGAGTTGTTTACCAAGAAGACTGTGAATGTTCCTGAGTGGACAAGTTACAGTTTTGATTTACATCTCAGATTAAATCTCAAATCTCAGATTATTACCAATCCCACAAATTATGACTCCAAACACCCGGAAAAGGCTACTCTCCTCAATGTTATCCTCACAAATAGTCCTGATACGTATCAGTCTGGTGTTTTCTGTAATGACCTTAGTGATCACTATTTTACAGCCTGTGTTCGTAACGGCTGCTCAGTGAAATGACCTGTCCTGATTTGTCATAGATGCTTGCTAAAAAACTTTAATGAGCAAGCCTTCCTTCATGACCTGGCCTCTGTAAATCGGTATAGAATCAGCTTGATCCCCTCTGTCGAAGATGCTTGGACCTTCTGTTTTGATATTTTCAGTGATATTATTAACAAAAACACCCCCATAAAGAAAATGAGAAAAAAAAACAGGTTCAGCCCCTTGTTCGACCATGATCTTGCAGAATTACTCCACCTCAAGAATTTCATTTGGTGAAAGGCTCGGCACATGCATACTCAGGCTGACAGGCTCTTGTTCAGCAAATTAGAAATAAATGCACTCAGGCTATCCGGAAGGCCAAAGTTAGTTACTTTAAGCAGCAGTTCTCTCTTTAATCACCACTTCATTAAGTAAGGATTCCTATTTGACTCAGCCATTCCCCCTTGCCCATCCAACATCTCCCACCCATTCTAATGCGACGAGCCCCGATGCTCCTCCCTCTTTTTCCCCGGCCCCACTGCAAAGTTCCTCCCTGCAGGCTGTCACTGAGTCCAAGGTGCTAGAGGAGCTCCTTAAACATGACCCCCAAAAAACATCTGGGTCAGATGGTTTAGACCATTTCTTCTTTAAGATTGCTGCCCCTATAATCGCCAAGCCTATCTCTGACCTTTTTAACCTGAATCACCTGACTCTGATTGAGACCAGTTATCGACTTCCTTCTAAAACGTGGTTACATTTGTATGAATTTAAAGTATTACTGACTACATTCTTGGATTAGGGAGTTTTCACTTGTCAAACATAAACAAACATGGCTGCCATCATAAAGAATTTAGCCACTGTTAGCTTAGCTGACACATATCTCTTTTCTAAACTAGATTACATTTCTCCAAAGATGTGGCACATTGTAAACAAGTCTAGCTGTTAGGTCATTAATAACTTATGTTTTTTTTCAGTGCAACCTGTTATTTAGACTTATTTATCAAATGAGTTTGGATGTGGATGTGTTACATGTGATGCTTGGCTGATGAAGTTCGCATTTATCTTTTACAGTAAAAGTTGAAATTGCGGAATACAGCTGCAAAGACCTTTATTTTCCATCAGTACAAAACATTGTTTAGATGCTTTGCAGACAACAATGCTGTTTAGAAGTGTTTGTTGCATCACACGTTCTGTTGCTACTGTTCCAATCACATACACTACATGACCAAAAGTATGTGGACACCCGCTCGTCGAACATCTCATTTTAAAATCATAGGTATTTATATGGGGTTGGTCCTCCCTTTGCTGCTATAACAGCCTCCACTCTTCTGGGAAGGCTTTCCACTAGATTCTGGAACATCGCTGAGGGGACTTAATTCGATTCAGCCCCAAAAGCATTAGTGAGGTTGGGCACTGATGTTGTGCGATTAGGCCTGGCTCGCAGTCGTGTTCCAATTATCCCAAAGGTGTTCGATGGGGTTAAGGTCAGGGCTCTGTACAGGCCAGTCAAGTTCTTCCCCACCAACTAGAGGTCGACCGATTAATCAGAATGGCCGATTAATTAGGGTATTTTTTTACACCTTTATTTAATCTTTATTTAACTATGCAAGTCAGTTAAGAACACATTCTTATTTTGAATGCCGGCCTAGGAACGGTGGGTTAACTGCCTTGTTCAGGGGCAGAACGATAGATTTTTACATTGTCAGCTCGGGGGACTCAATCTTGCAACCTTACAGTTAACTAGGCCAACACTCTAACCACCTGCCTCTCATTGCACTCCACGAGGAGCCTGCCTGTTACGCAAATGCAGTAAGCCAAGGTAAGTTGCTAGCTAGCTTTAAACTTATCTTATAAAAAACAATCAATCAGTCAATCATAATCACTAGTTAATTGCACATGGTTGATGATATTACTAGTTTATCTAGCGTGTCCTGCGTTGCATATAATCGATGTGGTGCGTATTTGCGAAAAAGGACTGTCCTTGCTCCAATGTGTACCTAACCATAAACATCAATGCCTTTCTTAAAATCAATACACAGAAGTATATATTTTTAAACCTGCATATTTAGTTAAATGAAATCCAGGTTAGCAGGCAATATTAACCAGGTGAAATTGTGTCACTTCTCTTGCGTTCATTGCACGCAGAGTCAGGGTATATGCAACAGTTTGGGCCGCCTAATTTGCCAGACTTTTACCTAATTATGACATAACATTGAAGGTTGTGCAATGTAACAGGAATATTTAGAGTTATGGATGCCACCCGTTAGATAAAATACGGAAAGGTTCCGTATTTCACGGAAAGAATAAACGTCTTGTTTTCGAAGATGATAGTTTCCGGACTCGACCATATTAATGACCTAAGGCTTGTATTTCTGTGTGTTATTATGTTATAATTAAATCTATGATTTAATAGAGCAGTCTGACTGAGCGATGGTAGGCACCAGCAGTCTCGTAAGCATTCATTCAAACAGCACTTTCGTGCGTTGTGCCAGCAGCTCTTTGCTGTGCTTCAAGTATTGCGCTGTTTATGACTTCAAGCCCATCAACTCCTGAGATTGGTGTAACCGATGTTAAAATATTAAGTTTAAATATAATATAATATATATAATATAATATATATATACTCTGACTTGTGTGTGGTTTGTAAACTCTCCTCAATTAGTAATACAGGAAATTACCACGACAACGGCTGAGTTGTTGTTAAACCTAGACGTTTCCACTTCACAATAACAGCACTTACAGTTGACTGGGGAAGCTCTAGCATGGCAGAAATTTGACGAACTGACTTGTTGGAAAGGTGGCATCCTTTGAAAGTGCCACATTGAAAGTCACTGAGCTTTTTGGTAAGGCCATTGCCAATGTTTGTCTATGGATATTGCATGGCTGTGAGCTCAATTTATACAGCTGTCAGCAACTGGTGTGACTCAAATAGCCGAATCCACTCATTTGAAGGGGTATACACATACTTTTGCATATATAGTGTATTTGCAATTGTACACTACAGGGACCACTCAACAATGATCACATATACAATACCGTTCAAAAGTTTGGGGTCACTTAGAAATGTCCTTGTTTTTGAAAAAAAAAAAAAAAAAAAAAGTCAATTAAAATAACATCAAATTGATCACAAATACATTGTAGACATTGTTAATGTTGTAAATGACTATTAACTGATTTTTTAAAATCGAATATCTACATAGGAATATCATCAGGCTCAAAATTTCCAGAAACAAAGAACTTTCTTCTGAAAATCATCAGTTTATTCTTGTTCTTAGAAATGATGGCTTTTCCATGCGAGAAATTGCCAAGAAACTCAAGATTTCGTACAGCACTGTGTACTACTCTCTTCACATAACAGCGCAAACTGTCTTTAACTCTAACCAGAATAGAAAGAAGAGTGGGAGGCCCCAGTGCACAACTGAGCAAAATGACAAGTACATTAGAGTGTCTAGTTTGAGAACAGACGCCTCACTCGTACTCGGAAAACGAGTCAGTCTCAACGTCAACAGTCTGATGTATGGCTTTTTCTTTGCAACTCTGCCTAGAAGGCCAGCATCCTGGAGCCACCTGACCTTTTTTGCATACTTTCTTTGAATTGTTCTATTCATCTACAATCCAGGGGGCTCTAACAGGTCTCACAGTTAGCATCTTAACAGGTTTGTCAATAATTGGCTAAAATAATTGAACAAATATGGCTCTGAATATACGTATATATATATCAAACAGTCAATTTATATTTTGTTATGGGGCTATACATTTGGGTGAGGTTTTTTCTCGCCTAATAAAATTAAACCATCTAGTGTTCAGCAAAATAACAACACAGTGTCAAATACAGTAGTTCGTCCTTTAAAAGTTGCAGCACAGCTTGCATGGTGCCGCAGAACTCTATGGCACGTTATTTAATTGTCAACCACTGGTACCATTAATGCTAGTTTGTGCCTGTTTGGCCACCAGAGGGCATCTTGGAGAAGCATTTGAAAGCCTTCAATATTGGCTGTCCATCGAGAATTTAAAACCTTTTTTTGCAAGAACATAGAATATGGGACTGATTTTAAGAAATTGTTCTTAATTAATTAGATTAATATTATGGTGTTTCTATTCCAAGAAAAACAAAAAAAAACTCTAGGTTTCCATTACGATGGAACAGATAATATGGCACTGCACAAGACGATGGTTAGGAGTAGCCTACAGTACTAGGCAATTTAGCTAAAGAATACCCCTGTCGTGCGGGCACATGGGAGACAGGGGTACAATTCCCTGACGGGGAGGAAAGAGTAGGCTGTCATTGTAAATAAGAATTTGTTCTTAATAACCTCTTGAAACTAGGGGGCACTATTTTTATTTTGGGAAAAATAACGTTCACAAAGTAAACCACGTATTTCTCAGGACCAGATGCTAGAACATGCATATAATTGACAGCTTAGGATAGAAAACACTAAAGTTTCCAAAACTGTCAAAATATTGTCTGTGAGTATAACAGAATTGATATTGCAGGCGAAAGCCTAAGAAAAATCCAATCAGGAAGTGACTCATGTTTTGAAACCGTTGTGTTCCTATGCACCCCTATTGGTCACTGAAAGGGATATCAACCAGATTCCTTTTTCTACGTATTCCCTAAGGTGTCTACAGCATTGTGACGTAGTTTCACGCCTTTATGTTGAAGAATGAGCGTAAACAACTACATTGCGTAAGTGGCCAGCTGAGGGCTCTGAGTGATTCTTGCGTAAAAGACAGAGGTAGTCATTTTTCCTCTCACTCCTACTGAAAAGCCAATTGTCCCGGTTGATATATTATCGAATAGATATTTGAAAAACACCTTGAGGATTGATTATAAAAAATGTTTGCCATGTTTGTCGATATTATGGATATAATTTTAACAATAATTCAGCGTTGTCGTGACCGCTATTTCCGGTGGATTTTTGAACCTAACATGACAAGCAAACGGAGGAATTTTGGGTATAAAATCATCTTTATGGGACAAAAGGAACATTTGCTGTCTAACTGGGAGTCTCATCAGTGAAAACATCCGAAGATCAAAGGTAAACGGTTAATTTGATTGCTTTTCTGATTTTTGTGACCAAGCTTCCTGCTGCTAGCTGGACATAATGCTATGCTAGGCCATTGATAAACTTACACAAACGCTTGTCTTGCTTTGGCTGTAAAGCATAATTTCAAAATCTGAGACGACAGGGTGATTAACAAAAGGCTAAGCTGTGTTTCACTATATTTCACTGGAGATTTCATGAACATGAATATTTTCTAGTAATATTTTTTGACCGTTGCGCCATGCTAATTAGTGTAGTTGATGGCAATTCTCCCGGATCCGGGATAGGTAGTTCCAAGATTAACTGACTTGCCTAGTTAAATAAATGTTACACTAAGAGCATAACATTTCTACAACCTAATTGTAGTGTAACCAATACCCAAATGGAGATTCAATGAAAAAAAAAATCTCATTGATTTATCAAGACCAGTCACCACGCTTGTCTCAGAGCAGCTAAAATAGTTGTAGGCTATTGCTTCAAATCCTATTGCTTCTAACTTCAATATGCTCTTTACATAAATAAGACCTACGCCACATTTAACAGCACGTTACTCAACACTAGTGAGAATCATGTCGCCTACGGTAGGCCAAAAGTATATCGAAAAATATGACGTGACTCTCCGCCAATAATTACATATAGAGGATTGGAGAATTCTAAATTAAAACCAAAAGCATCCTCATCGGTCTCCCGGTTGTATATGGTCCTGCTAATAGCCCACAATTGGCTATTATAATACTATACATGGTGTCCAGGTCAGGATAACCAAAACAATTCTTTATTAAAGAAAGATCAGAAAGAATGTTGGTACTTATTTATTTTGATCCAAAGCCATGAATGAGTGAGTCACTCAAGTTTATGTAGGTATATGACTGTGTCATCAACTTCAGAATATACAACGATATTTTGGAGGTCATTTTGTTTAAAAAACTAAATGAAAGTGAGTGATTGTAATCTGAATAAAGGCCAAAATAATATTTGGAAAGGCCAAAATATTTATTTCTGTTTTCAGAGAGAGAGAAACGCTGGGGCAATTGTGTGCCGCCCATAAAGCCCCCAAAATAGCCCAGCTAATAGCCATAACAGTTTGAAAGAGGTTTTTCCAGTAAGCAACCATTTGTTTATCTTCATTAGACAACTTTGCTCCAATATTTCTGCAACTCAGTGATATTTATTCCCATAGTAATTTGTTATGGATCCATAACTATATAAACATCGGCATTTTGAAAGAGTATATTTGTCATTATTTTATTAACAAAAGCATAAAGAGGCTGATGAAGAAATACAGTACTGTACCGTATATGCTTTTACATTTGGATAATAAATCATTTTGAAGATATAAGCCACCTGCATTTGTTTATTAGGCTTTAGCAGAACAGCATAACGGTCCGGACGGCCCTTGCTGTGCCCGGGGAGCAGTTGGTTAAGTTCTGTTGTCAGAAGAGGAATGGAAATGTCAGGGTGAACCGACGACCTGATGAACTCGCCAGGTATGTTGACTCTGTCTGTCGGAGGTGGAGTTCCGGAGCTCACAGGTGTGTCTGGAATGGACCATTCCTCGCCCTCTTCAACGTGTCATTCACCGCCTGTCTCTCCACCAATGCTGCCTGGCTCTGGACCAATGCATCAGCTGTCGCCTGTATCTCTGCCCTCTGATTATGTTTCTCTTTCTGCTGGTCTGCCTTCAACGACTCAACCTCGGTCTTCAAAGTTTGAATCTGATCCATGTGCACCATCATCAGATGAGCAGAAAGGTACCACCTTGAGCCCCCTTCGATTACAGTAGTCTATGATAGAAATGGTAGATCAATTAAAAACTTCTTAGGAATCAAATCCCTTTAGCAGGATTGATTTGACAACATCCAGTGAAATGGCAGAGCGTCAAATTCCAATTAAATAACTATACATTTTGAACTTTCATGAAATCACAAGTGTAATACATAAAAATAAAGCTTAACTTCTTGTTAATCCAGCCACCATGTCAGATTTAAAAAAGGCTTTACAGCGGGAGGTACGATACGAAAGTCAGAAATAACGATATAATTCATGCCTTACCTTTGAAGATCTTCTGTTGGCCTTCCAATATGTCCCTGAAACATCACAATTGGTCCTTTTGTTCGATAGATTACTTCGTTATATCCCCAAGATATCCATTTATTTGGCGCGTTTGATTCAGAAAATACACCGGTTCCAACTCGCCCAACATGACTACAAAGTATCTAATAAATTACCTGTAAACTTGGTCCAAACATTTCAAACAACTTTCCTAATCCAACTTTAGGTATTTTAAAAAGTAAATAATCAATCCAATTTAAGATGGAACATACTGTGTTCAATAGCGGATAAAATGAAAGTGGAGCAAGTTCCAGGATGCGTGCACCAAACAAAAAAGTACACGTGGCTTGACACTCAGAAAGGAAAGGGTTGCTTCTTCATTTCTCAAAGGAAAAACATCAACCAATTTCTAAAGACTGTTGACATCTAGTGGAAGCCATAGGAACTACAACCAAGTGCCTCAAATCTAGTTCCCCATAGAAAACCAATTGAAAACACAGTGATCTCAAAAGATCACTGGATGCTTTGTCCTCGGGGTTTCACCTGCCAAATAAGTTCTGTTATACTCATAGACATGATTCAAACAGTTTTAGAAACTTAAGAGTGGTTCCTATCTAAATCTAATTATATGCATATCCTAGCTTCTGGGCCTGAGAAACAGGCAATTTACTTTGGGCACGCTTTTAATTTGGACGTGAAAATACCAGCCCAAAGAGGATTTATTAATTAAGAATGAAAAGTGACTCCAACACACAAATACACATTTATTTAATCTATCAAAACTAACCGCTTTCTTGGCAAACATGCATTTTCTTTTGGTACGGCCCGTTTTCCAGCCCTTTGTCCACTGATCTTCACGGATCGTTGTTGGCATGTTTGTATGCTCTGCAAAATCGTCCACATTTTTAGTAAACAATCATTAAAAAATATATTGATTTTTATTTAACCTTTAATTATTGATTGTATTACACAGTATGCCTACACATTGATAAGCTATATACATTTTTTTTAAAGAAATGCACTGAAACCAAAATACCTTTAATTTTGTGATCTCTCAGCTCCGACTCATTTTCAAGTCCTCTCATGGTTACGGTTCTAACCCTGGTACGGGAATCTGGCTTTATGAAAACAACGTCCATTCTGTCTGTTCTCTTTGGTCGCAATGTCATTTTTTGCAGATGGGGGGGGTTCACTTTCTAAAATCCTGTTTTCAAAATCCCACCAGCTGTCCATCACTGCTGTAAATAAAAACACAGCATCTTGTTTACATTCTTTATTGTAACCACAATGTCGCAAATAATTTGTATCTAGTTTTTGTAAGGTTTCCAATTACTTTTAGAGTTCGGGATTTACAAATGTGTGCTTTTCATGTAATTTTCATTAAATCCAGTTCGGATTTAAGTTAAACATTTGAGTAAAGCCTTTAATGAGAGGTCTAATGCTTTAATATTTAATCATATCTGCCACCCCCCTCCCCCGAATTCATATCTAAGTGGCATTTTTCACACCATTATTAGTTACATTGTTTTAGTTTGAACGCGGACTGGTTATAAGAACAGCGGGAACGTTTCCCTAGTCAGTGCCATTATTAGCGCAATGCCACTTAAAGTGTTGCTTTGTGCTACCCAGTGGGTCAGGGTGGGGGTCAACCCCCCTCACCCTTCCTCCTCCTCCCTTCCCCATGGGCTAGGTCCGTCTTCTGTGCGTGGCTCTGCAAACCATCCCGTGCCCCCAGCCCTCGTGCCTTGAACCTCGCACGCCCACCACTGTTTCAGTGGATACAGCTGGAGAACTGCAAGGCAATCCCATTGTGCCCCACTGGGAGCCATGACCAAAATATATTGTCCTGCTAACAACGTGGTTAATAATTTAGCTGTGAGAATGTCCAAGGGGCTTTTATATAATTATAAATTAATAATAATAATAATAGCTTTGTTTAAAAAAAAAAAACATTTTGGAGATTTAGTTTTCAAATAATGTAAAATGAGCGAGAAAAAGGCCATTCTTGAACATGGGGTGAGATATTGTTTCTAATTTGTAAATAAAGCCAGTTTGTTATTTTGAATGATTTATTTCTGTTTTTAGAGGGAGAAAACCAAAAACCTACAATCATCTCATAGGTCTCTCAGTCAAGGACAGCACAAGTATTGAACCAGCGTCTGTAGCAACAAAGCTTGCACTGGTATGCAGTGTCTTTGACCACTGTGCCACTCTGGCACTGTACAACATGACTGGGCGGGAGTGGGCTACAGTACAACAAACAGTATGAGCAAAATAGTCCTAACAAAAATAAAATAATAAAAACCTTAGTCTAACAACAGTTTTAGTAAGTAGTCCTGAAGTCTTGCACAGTTATCAGTTTCTATTTAGGTTTATGTTGTCCATTCATTGTCAGTGAGAGACACAGTAGGACCCAAAAGCATAATCAGTCATAACCCCTTGCGCTGGTCTGGAGCAATGAAGTAGTGACGCAGGTGAGCGGTCTAAACCACAAATGTCCTCTAAATCCTGCAGCATAATCTCAAAACTTCTAGTGGATCAACCAATGTATAGGTAACCTAGTCAAATAATTAACATCCAATCATATTAATCATTACTCTCTCGCGGGAATTCCACTAATGGTCCGTATATAGACAAACGTAACTGCTGCTCATGCCGTTTGCTCGAGAATTGATAAATTGTTAAAAAAGTAAGTCCCATGTGCATAGAGACACATACCAGCTCTACTGGTAGTACTGCTACTACCAGCAGTACTACACCTGCACCTACCGACGACACAAGTTGTTCTGCTTCCACGAGCACATTGTGACGGCCCTGAATTTTTCTGAACCGTCTCAGTGCAGCTCCTTCCAATAGGGCGCTTTCCCTTTAATTCCCAATTAAATAGCCAGCATCAGCTGCACGAAAGTGGGGTTGTGATGGAGACGTGCATGAGGATGTGTTCAACCCTCAGTTCCGAAGCTTCTCGATTCCGTTTGTTTTGTTGCCGTTAAACGTGTGTTTTGTAGCTTAAGAGAGTTTACCCAGGATCGGATCCACTCTTTGCGTCCCTGGACTACACCTCTCCGTTCTTCGTGGCCTTTCTCCGCTGGAGATCTATTGGCGGATTGGATTGTCTGACTGACCGACTGACTACCACCTTTTTGTATACGGTATTTCATTTGTTTGGATGTGATGTATACTGTGATTTATGTAGTTAGTTGTAGTTGAGGACTTAATTAAGAGTTGATCCGCTTTAAAGTTCTGTGGTAAAGTAATTGTTATATTGATTGTATGTTTAGTACTGGGTTTACGCTACACTGAATGAACGGACAAACATCGCGTGACAAAAGTCACTTGAGTTCACTGAACTCCTTTACCGGGCTGGACTCTTTAGGCCCGAGGTACAGGACATTTCTGGAGGAACCAGAACTCATTGTGATATTATTATATGTGTGTGTGTAATCATTGTTGTTGCTAATACAACCCACGCAACAGAATATAGTTGTTTTTGAAGTTCTTTTCAATGTTTTAAGGGTTTATGAAAAGTTTATTTCCATCCTGACTTTTACATACGTCCTTTGTATTGGTGTAGACTTGACGGACCAGATGGGACTCATTCCCACCCAAACTAAAAGGAGAAACCAATGTTTTCTCTGGTAGGCACAACCTACCTGGCACCCCTATAAATAATAACCTCAAGTCAAAACCGTTACATAAAAAATGGCACCCCAGATGGGACTCAAACCCACAATCCCTGGCTGACGAAGAACTCCTTGCCACATTGAGGAATGTGTTGCATGGGACAGCTCGAGACTGGTGGGATGTGGCACGTCTCACCACTACCTCCTGGGCCGACTTTGAGGCCAAGTTTTCCTCTGCATTTCTATCTGAGGACTACACAGATGAATTGGCAGACAGAGTCAGAAATCGAGTACAAGGAGAGAAAGAGAGTATCCGTGACTTTGCATACGGTTACCACTCCCTGTGCAGAAGGTGGAAACCTGGCATTGAGGAGGAAGAGGTCATTAAATTGATCTTGAAGAACATCAACCCACTACTAGCCAGTCAACTCCGAGAATGAGTCACCACTGTCGATGGACTGGTTCGCTTGGGACAGCAGTTTGAGAAGGACAGAGAATGCCAACAGCAATATGACCAGAGAAAGAAACAGACACCCAAACAGTTACCCAAGACAGACCATCAACAACAGCCAGAGTCTCCAGCCAAGACCCCTCTCATGTTTTGTTGGAGATGTAGCCAAAAGGGACATTCTTCAGCTACATGTCCAAGACCGTATCAAGTAAACCCTTCCAGAAACCACAAATCACAACAGGCCAACACACCTAACTCTCTTCGCAGCAATGACCATCCTTCTCTGGGTGCTTTAACCAGAGCTGAAACCCCAAGAGTCACTGCCTACGCCCCCCATCGACATCCCCTTCCTTTCAGTTAATACCGCACCAACTGGTGTTACCCCTGTCCATAGGCCCATGGACAGGAAGAGCCATCTTGGATACCGGGTCATCCTACACACTGCTCAATGAGAAACTGTGGAAGGAGGTTAACGGTCCACAATACAACTTGAAGCCGTGGACAGAAGGTCCACTCTATCTGGCTGATGGTGAGGCTAGACGACCACTTGGATGGAGTGAGGTAGAGTTCCGCCTGTGTAACCGCTCCTATATGATTCCTTCTGTTATCCTACAAACCAGGAACCTTGCTTTTCCTGTCGTGTTGGGAATTGATTTCATGTACTTCAGTGGTGTCCAGATTGATATCGCACACAATTGCTACTGGTTTCCATACAATCCGAGCGAGAAGCATTTCTTCCAATCAGAAGCTATGAAGTTACATGATTGGGGTTCAAATGTGGCAGTCTTCTCTGCCATTGCTCCGGTACCACTAACCCTCGATAATCCTTCTGACGATCTCCTTTTACAGGCTGTGAGAAGAGCTCAGCTGGAACAGCCAGAGGAGTTAAGGCTGTTGGAACAGCTGCAGAATAATGCTGATGTATGTACTTCAAAGCTGGGACGCACCAGGCTCCTGAAGCACAAAATATTCCTTACACAGGAAATGCCGATCAAGCAAAAGCCATATCGTTTGTCCCCAGCGAAGCTAATCATCCAAAAGGGACTCATTAATGATATGTTAACACAAGATATAATAGAACGTTCCTCCTCTCCCTGGGCTGCTCCTGTTGTCCTCATCCCAAAAAAGACTGGTGGTCTTAGATTTTGTGTGGACTATAGGAAGACCAACAATGTTTCCCAGACTGATGCCTATCCTCTTCCCACCATCCATGAGATCCTGGAGTCATTGTCTGGCGCTGTTGTGTTCACTACCCTTGACCTCAATAGTGGTTATTGGCAGGTTGAGATGGACCAGGAAAGCAAGGACAAGACTGCGTTTGTCTGTGCCGAGGGCTTGTTTTCCTTTAAGGTGATGCCCTTTGGATTAAAGAATGCCCCTGCCACTTTCCAAAGACTCATGGAGATTGCGTTAGGTGAGCTCAAAGGGAAGATCTGTTTTGTCTACCTGGACGATATAATTATCTACTCTCAGAACAGAGAAAGACACTTTCAAGATCTTCAAGCAGTGTTGGACAAGCTAAGAGAAGCTGGTCTGACCTTAAATATGAAGAAGAGCAACTTCTGCCAAACCTCCCTGAAGTTCCTTGGCCATATTGTGTCTTTCGACGGCATTCATGTGGATCCTGAAAAGACAAAGGCTGTACAAGACTTCCCTGTGCCAACCACACTCAAGGCCCTTCAACGGTTCCTTGGTATGGCTGGATGGTACCATCGGTTTGTGTCGAACTTCTCCCAGGTGGCAGAACCCCTCAACGCGATGAAGCGAAAAGGAGCGAAATTCCAATGGACGGCAGAGTGCCAGACTTCCTTTGAAACCCTGAAACGACATCTCGTCACACCTCCCATTTTAGGTCATCCCAACTTTGATTGCCCTTTTGTTGTTTACACTGATGCAAGTGATGTTGGACTTGGTGCTGTCCTAGTCCAACAGACTGGACTTGGCACTGAAGAAGTGCTAGCGTTCGACAGTCGGACATTGAATGGAGCAGAACGGAACTACTCCACAACAGAGCAAGAGTGCCTTGCAGTGGTCTGGGCTTTGGAAAAGTGGAGGTACTACTTGGAGGGAAGACTCTTCACTGTGGTCAATGACCATTCCTCCCTTGTGTGGGTGTTCAAGACCAACAAACCAAGCACCAGACTCATAAGATGGGCTCTACGGTTGCAAGAGTTCACATTTGCAGTGGAATACAGGAAAGGAAAATACAACACTGTTCCAGATGCCTTGTCCAGAGCTCCTACTTGTGATAACGGTGGCCCTGATCTTACATGTGCTACTGTCCTGTCAAGCAGTCGAGACTCGCCCAAAACGGACTTTCCCATCTCTGATGAGGCCATATGGAAAGCTCAACAGGATGATCCAGAAGTACAGGCTTTGTACCAGACTATCCTGGAAGATGGAGAAAAGATGGTCAATCCTACCACAAAGCTGACCATCATTGAAGATAAAGTCTACCGAGTCGTACAACTACCTCACAGAACACTCTACCAAATGTACATACCGGACACTCTACGCCTACAACTGCTTCAACATTTCCATGAAGACCCATTAGCTGGTCATTTGGGCAGGTTCAAAACCTACAAGCGGTTGCAAGCGTTACTCTACTGGCCACATCTGAGCATGGATGTGAAGTCACACATCCGAAATTGTCAGGTTTGTCAAATGTACAAACCAGAAGGTAGAAAGCCTGCTGGCAAGTTGCAGCAAACGGTGGTTACCCGACCTTGGGAAATGTTAGGAGTGGATTTGATGGGTCCATTTCCTAGAAGCTCCAATCAGAATGTGTACATACTTGTTTTTGTTGATTACTATTCAAAGTGGGTGGAACTCTTTTCCCTGCGTCAGGCCACAGCAAGGACCGTCTCTAACATCCTTACGAATGAGATCCTGACTCGCTGGGGAGTGCCTGATTACATCCTGTCTGATCGAGGTTCCCAATTTGTCTCTGATCTCTTTGAGGAGACCTGCCAAAGATGGAACCTGAGGCAGAAGTTGACCACGGCCTATCACCCACAGACCAATCTCACTGAGAGAGTAAATCGAACCTTGAAGACAATGATTGCTTCCTATGTAGGGACCCAGCACAAACACTGGGACAAGCACCTTCACGAGTTTCGATTTGCCCTGAATTCTGCTGTGCAAGAGTCCACTGGAGTCACACCTGCAGAGCTGAACCTAAGTCGTCCTCTCCGAGGACCCTTGGATATGGTGCTACAGCCCCAGCAGCTTACTCCAGACGCTGCTTGCTATGACCAGGTAGGCCATCTCCATGACTTGAGAGCTCTTGTCTCAAAGAACATGATCCAGGCTCGACTCAAGCAGAAGAGAAATTATGATAAGAACAGACGAGACATGCAGTTCCAGCTTCGTGATCGGGTGTGGCTTCGCTCTCATCCTTACTCGAAAGCTGAACAATTCTTCTCGGCCAAGCTCGCTCCTAAATGGCAAGGACCATATAGGATTGTGGAGCAGATGGGCCCTTTGAACTACCGAGTGGTGAAAGAGGACACAGGTGAAGATATGCGCATCGTCCATGTCTCACGCCTTAAGGCCTGTTACCCCTCGGCTGAGGAATTGGAGGTGATTGAGCGCCGCAAGGTCCTGGATATCTTTGAAGAGGATAGTGAGGATACTTTTCTCGGATTCCCAGACCCAGAAGTCTCGCACCTTAAGGCCTGTGACTCCTCAGCTGAGGAGCGTGAGCTCCAAAAAGTAATGAATATTTTTGTAGAGGAAAGTGATGAGGAGACCTTTCTCGGTTTCCCCGACCAAGATGTGCCTTCCAGGGCAATGGTCGGCTTTTTCCAGGGGAGGGGGTGTGTGACGGCCCTGAATTTTTCTGAACCGTCTCAGTGCAGCTCCTTCCAATAGGGCGCTTTCCCTTTAATTCCCAATTAAATAGCCAGCATCAGCTGCACGAAAGTGGGGTTGTGATGGAGACGTGCATGAGGATGTGTTCAACCCTCAGTTCCGAAGCTTCTCGATTCCGTTTGTTTTGTTGCCGTTAAACGTGTGTTTTGTAGCTTAAGAGAGTTTACCCAGGATCGGATCCACTCTTTGCGTCCCTGGACTACACCTCTCCGTTCTTCGTGGCCTTTCTCCGCTGGAGATCTATTGGCGGATTGGATTGTCTGACTGACCGACTGACTACCACCTTTTGTATACGGTATTTCATTTGTTTGGATGTGATGTATACTGTGATTTATGTAGTTAGTTGTAGTTGAGGACTTAATTAAGAGTTGATCCGCTTTAAAGTTCTGTGGTAAAGTAATTGTTATATTGATTGTATGTTTAGTACTGGGTTTACGCTACACTGAATGAACGGACAAACATCGCGTGACAAAAGTCACTTGAGTTCACTGAACTCCTTTACCGGGCTGGACTCTTTAGGCCCGAGGTACAGGACATTTCTGGAGGAACCAGAACTCATTGTGATATTATTATATGTGTGTGTGTAATCATTGTTGTTGCTAATACAACCCACGCAACAGAATATAGTTGTTTTTGAAGTTCTTTTCAATGTTTTAAGGGTTTATGAAAAGTTTATTTCCATCCTGACTTTTACATACGTCCTTTGTATTGGTGTAGACTTGACGGACCAGATGGGACTCATTCCCACCCAAACTAAAAGGAGAAACCAATGTTTTCTCTGGTAGGCACAACCTACCTGGCACCCCTATAAATAATAACCTCAAGTCAAAACCGTTACAACATCCAATGCTAGCATCAGTAACTAATTTGTTGTTAGACCAGCTAGCATGGACACTAACCGTTGTGAATCTGATGCAGCCGAAGAGCTACTGCCTCCTTACCCGTGAAAACACCAAACAGGGAACGTTGGACCATCGAAGAGGAGCAAATATGATGAGAACTACATTGATTTGGGGTTCACTTATACTGGGAGTAGTGCCTTTCCTCACAACTCGATGAAACCTTCAATCTTGCACAGACATTTAGAAACAAAACATGCCAATTTAAAAAAAAAAAAAAATTTGAGTGAGAATTAAGACGACTTTCGAGTAGTAAGACATGTATGAAAGCAACAGATACCATTAACAACAAGGGGCAAGAAACGTCTTATATGGTGAACTAACGAGTGGCTAGGACAGGCAAGCCCCATGCTATTGTGGAGGACTTAATTCTTCCTGCTGCTGCGGATATGGCTGGGACAATGCTAGGGGAAAAGGCCCAAAAAACTATACAGACAATGCCTTCATCAAACAACACTGTTTCACGACGCATCAGTGACATGGCAGGAGATGTGTTGAAACAATTACTGTTTTGCATACAAGCCAGTGAATTCTATGTGTTACAGTTGGATGAGGCAACAGACTTGGCAGGCCTCGCACAGCTCCTGGTATATGTCAGTTACTTTTATTGGGGGTCAATTAAGGAAGACATCTTCTGCACACCACTGGAAACCAGGACAACAGTATAGGATATTTTTAAAGTACTGGACAGCTTTGTGACATCAAATGGTCTTTGGTGGTCAAGATGTGTTGATAACAGTATTGATGGCGCAAAAGCCATGACAGGAAAACATAGTGGAGTGGTAATGCATGTGCAACAGTGCCCTATGCAATGATATGGGCATGTAACTATTTTACAACATACAGAAGTGCACTGGTTATCAAGGGGCAAAGTATTGACATGTTTTTTTTTAATTGAGAGACAAGATTAAAGTATTATTTAATGACCATCATTTTTATTTGTTTGACCACTTGCATGATGCCTAGTTTCTCACACGACTGGCCTATCTGGGTGATGTTCTTTCTCGCCTGAATGATCTGAATCTAGGATTACAAGGACACTCCTCAACTATATTCAATATACGGGACATAAGTGAGGCTATGATTAGGAAGTTGGAGCTCTTCTCTGTCTGCATTAACAAGGACAACACACAGGTCTTTCCATCATTGTATGATTTTTTGTGTGCAAATGAATTCAAGCTTACAGACAATGTCAAATGTGATATAGCGAAGCACCTGAGTGAGTTGGGTGCGCAATTACGCAGGTACTTTCCCAAAACGGATGACATAAACAACTGGATTCGTTATCCCGTTCATGCCCTGCCTCCAGTCCATTTACCACTATCTGAACAAGAGAGCCTCATCAAAATTGCAACAAGCGGTTCTGTGAAAATGGTATTTAATCAGAAGCAATTGCCAGAGTTCTGGATTCGGGTGTGCTCAGAGTATCCTGCCTTGACAAATCGCGCTGTTAAGACACTGATGCCCTTTGCATCCATGTACCTATGTGAGAGCGGATTATCGACCCTCACTATCATTAAAAACTAAATACAAGCACAGACTGTAAAAACAGTACTCAAAACACATTTGTAAAAGCTTTTGCTTCATTTGCCTGAATAGTGTAGGCTCACAAGAATAATAAATTAGGGCAGCAGCAGTGGTGCAAGCCTCTCCAGTCGTACCATGCTGCCCTTCTCGACCTGCCCCCATGACAAGTAACCTAAATACCTGTGGAAAACACTGGTCGGGATGGGTGGCAAAGCAAGCTGAATGTTGCAAATCTTTGAGACCCTTTAAGCTGTCCAGTAAATAAGTATCCCAAAAGACTGATTATTAAAAACACCCTTTTGCTTACAGTTTGTACGTGAGCAAAATGTTCCTCAGAGTGAATATCGGTTAACAAAACTGGTGGGTTTTCCAGAGTCAAAATTGCTCAAAAGATTCAGTGTTGATCGACAACTGTAACAATCACAATGCACCTCTCACCTTTCTCAGGCTTCTCGTCATTCTTGTCAGAGAACGGAGCTCAGTCCTTGAGCTCCGTGCAATGCAGTCCTCTGTAATATCAAGTGTAGCCCCTGTGCAAATCTGCAATATTGCAACAAAGAAATTAACACATCAGATCAATAGTATATGCCGATAGAAACCCACATTTCTTTTCATAAATTAAACCCACGGTAGGCCCCAGATTCAACCCATTGAGACTCATATTTTGGTACGCAACCTTAACTTCCCCTTAAACCACATTCTCTTCAGCCTGGAGAGACCTGTTCGCCATACCTTGCTCCACTTCTGTACTAACCTATGCCACGGAACACTAACTAACATGTAGCAGAGAGCCCCTCACTCACCAGTACCTTGTGTATGATTGTTATGCTTAATTTTGGGGGAGGGGGTGGGGGGCTGAAAGAGCATGGACTTTCTGTGGGTGACAGCTATTAACAAACCAAGGTGGTCAAAAATATGTTTTTTTTATTTTTTCCTTGGCCCCTGATTGTGAACCACTTTCCAATAGTGTCATTATCGAAAACATTCTTAGTGTGTCAAATTCATTAACCTACCGATTAAGAAATGTTACCCGAACCGTAAGTGAAACCTGAGAAGGGCTAAACATTGAATCCTTCCGGATGCCTCCTCTTGTTTCGACAAATTCTGCAAGGAAACATGCACATTTGACTCAGACACAGGTGTGTTAGAGACAGCCAATGTTTAAATTATCACTGAGTGTCAAATAATTCTATTACATTCAATTCCATTCTACTATGATTATCAATTAACCTTTTCAGTAGCAGTTGGAATACATCAACATGGTTGGAAATAGAAGAACAGCTTTCCAGACAGACATGAAACATCTTGAGTGGTAGGCTGCAGGCCAAAGGTAGACTTGAAGGGTGTGCATCTCCTAAGCTCTTCACTTGCTCTACATGGGCTTGCAGTCCAGTGCCCAGAGTTGGAATGCAACCGGAACACAGAGGAGCGTGAGCCCTTGTAGAGAGACTGGAAATGCAATCTCTCGAGTAGCACACACACAATTATGAAGGACACTGGCCACTGGAAAGCTTAGATAGTTCTCTTCAATGCATGTTCATAGCCACATTTTTAGAAATGTTCCAGCTGGTGAAATAATATATGAGTCACCATCAGAGGAGGCTGGTAGGAGGAGCAATAGGAGGACGGGTTCATTGTAATGGCTGGAATGAAATAAATGGAATGGTATTAGACATATGGAAACCACATCTTTAACTCTGTTCCATTTATGTACATGCCTAGAAGTGTATATGCCTAGAACCTATGAGACTAGCTCAATAAGCTCTGCACCATTTACATATTCAAACATTTCTTACAGTACAGTACTCCTCATTTCAAACTTTCCCAAAGTTCTCTAGGCCAATCAATATCAGTTGTAACATTAACTTACCATATGTATCCATCTTTGCACGTATGCCTCACAGATTTCTTGAGCAGGCCTTTCTTCTGGAGGTATTTGATAACCTTTTCTTTTTAGTTTTTTTGTAGTTTTTTTGCTGACAATATATCACTTAGCACACGAGCCATGTTCAATTCAAAATCCTTGGGTGAGGTAAAAACAGTATTTGATTTGGGCGCTTACTTTAAGAGTTTAAATTTGTATCCAGCTGGAAATTGTAGAAATTGTTGTGAAATACCCACGTGCAGGAAATTGTAGTAATGTTACTCAGCAAAACAAAATTCACACATGTTCTCATGTTGTTGAAAGACAAAAGCACAGTGACAGTCAACGTTGACCAAGGACAACCGAGGTAAACAAATAGTAATATTTGTAGTTCAAACATTGAATTGAAATCAGGGGCTCCCTTGTGGCGCAGCAGTCTAAGGCACTGCATCTCAGTGCTTGAGGTGTCACTACAGACACCCTGGTTTGAATCCAGGCTGTATCACAACCACCTGTGATTGGGAGTCCCATAGGGCAGTGTACAAATTGTCCCAGCGTTGTCCAGGTTTGGCCAGTGTAGGCAGTCATTGTAAATAAGAATTTGTTCTTAACTTACTTGCCTGCTTAAGTAAAAAAAAAAGCCTTGATAATCAGTGTGTTTCATGTGACGTCTCAGTGCAAGTAAGGTACCTTTTGTGGGACCATCTTGCTCTCGGTCCCAGCCTGTCATTAGCAACATTGCTACCTAGACACTGTAGCTAGCTAGCTAATGTTAGCCAAGGACTAAGTGACATAGCTTGTATTTAGCTGGTTTATACAAACAGTAGCTAGCTAGTTGTATTTTGTGAATTATACTATATTCACTTGCTTTATTATCTAGCTAATAATGTAACAGATACAAAAGGCATGTTAATCGTTGTCATAGCAGGATAAGCCAGTTTGCTGACAGTGGTTGTTAGGCCAGCCAGCTTACATTGGTTGTCCAACTGTCAGCTAACTTTTTTATGGCTACCTAACTACAGCATGTAGCTAGCTAATTACATTATAATATCATTAGCTAGGAGCCTGGCTATAGCTTGGCAATGTATAGCCATTTGCCATGTTTAGCCTGGCTATAGCTTGGCCATGTGCTTAATATAATAGTATGGATCTAATGTAGATGTCCTTCATAGGCAAATGTAAAGTAACTAGCCTGTGTAGTGGCCTAGTTAGCTAGCTAGCAAGCAACCTCAGTTAATAAGCTCACTAAGGTTAATGTTACTAGCTAGGCTAGTCTACTGCTAGTGTGGTGCTAGCTAAGGTTAGTTTAGCCAAACCATATGCTGGTAGTTACTGTTTGCTGGACAAGCTGGTTGCTTTAGCTTGCTAGCTAGTTGTATGCCATAGCTCTAGCCTGCTCATTAGAAGTTGTTACCAACATTGTATTTACTTAAGAAGTGATATACCAATTTCCACATAATAACCTAAGACTACCAAAGACTACCAAAATGATACAATGTCTACATATCACATAGGAGCTATTACTGTATATCTTTAATTACGTATGCATTCCTACAGTAAAACCTGATGTATTAATATAATTGGCCTTAGAATTATTATGTAGTGTTGTACCATAGCTAGAATGAATACCTGCACTTACATAAAAGTACAGTTTAGTACCTATTTAGATGAGTTTGTTAGACCCTTAGGGATTCTGCAAACCATGTTTGTATGTCCCACACATTTATAAGGCATTCCGTTTGGAGTGCATGACACATTTTCCAATGGTACTTCTGTTTACATTGAAAATGTGTTCTTTGTTCATTCATAGAATGTCAGGTTAAAGAACTTACAAACAATGCAAGAAGATGGGTTCGACAGGAGAGGATGATGCCATAACCGAAGTGGTAGTTGTCGAGATCCCTAAGCAAGAGATACAGGAACCAACTGTGGTTGCTGTAGATTATGTAAGTATTGTTTATGTGACGAGTCTGTAATATTGACACTGCAAAGTGGTAGCTAGAAGGTAGAACCTTTTATAAGCTTTAGTTCATATTTCAGTTCAGAAGTGCAGCAACAATAAATTGATCAGAGAGGGTGGTGGGAGCCTCGCCCCATGCAAATACTTACCCCCTTTCACACCAATAACCAGGGTTTTACCCTATATCATACTCTAATTTCACTGATTTCAATACTCGGTCCTCTTGAAAGTGGAGATTAACACTTATCAAATCATAATAAAATCAAATGTTATTTGTCATACGCCCCGAACACAACAGGTGTTGTGGAATGCTTACAGTGGAATGCTTACTTACAAGTCCTTAACCAACAATGCAGTTTTATGAAAAATAAGTGTGAAAAAATAAATTACAAATAAATAAAAAGTAACAAATAATTAAAGAGCAGCAGTAAAATAAAAATAGCGAGGCTGTATAGAGGGGGTACCCATACAGAATCCAAATGCGGGGTGCACCGGTTAGTCGAGGTAATTGAGGTAATATGTTCATGTAGGTAGAGTTAAAGTGACTATGCATAGATAGTAAACAGAGAATAGCAGCAGCGTAAAGGAGGGGGGGGGGTCAATAATAATATTGACCCCCCCCCCCTCTGTTCAGGAGTCTTATCGCTTGGGGGTAGAAGCTGTTAATAAGTCTTATGGATCTAGACTTGGCGCTTCGGTGCCACTTGCCGTGGCTGGAGTTTTCTTAGGGCCTTTAATTTAGATTTATTTCACCTTTATTTGACCAGGTAGGTCAGTTGAGAACCAGTTATAATTTACATCTGCGACCTGGCCAAGATAAAGCAAAGCAGTGCGACAAAAACAACAGAGTTACACATAAACAAACGTACAGTCAATAACACAAAAGAAAATAAAGATTTTCTATTGATGTATAGTGTGTGCAAATGTAGAAGAGTAAGAAGGTAGGCAATAAATAGGCCATAGAGGCTAAAATAATTACAATTTAACATTAATACTGGATTGATATATGTGCAGATGATGTTGTGCAAGTAGAGATACTGGGCTGCAAAAGTGCAAGAGGGTACATAATAATATGGGGATGAGGTAGTCGGGTGTGCTATTTAAAGACTGGCTGTGTCAGGCTTTGGGGATGACTAGTGGAATATACCTGCTGGAGCGGGTGCTACGGGTGGGTGTTGTTATGGTGACCAGTGAGCTGAGATAAGGTGGGGCTTTATCTAGCAAAGACTTCTAGATGACCTGATGCCAGTGGGTTTGGCAACGGATATGAAGTGAGGGCCAGCCAACAAAAGCATACAGGTCGCAGTGGTGGGTAAAATTCCTCTGACACCACCTGGTATAGAGGTCCTGGATGGCAGGAAGCTTGGCCCCAGTGATGTACTGTGCCGTACGTACTACCCTCTGTGGTGCCTTGCTGTCGGAGGCCTAGCAGTTGCCATACCAGGTAGTGATGCAACCAGATGCTCTCGATGGTGCAGTTATAGAGCTTTTTGAGAATCTGAGGACCCATGCCAAATCTTTTCAATCTCCTGAGGGGGAATAGACTTTGTTGTGCCCTCTTCACGACTGTCTTGGCGTGTTTGGACCATGATAGTTTGTTGGTGATGTGGACACCAAGGAACTTGAAGTTCTAAACTTGTTCCAATACAGCCCCGTGGATGAGAATGGGCGTGTGCTCAGTCCTCCTTTTCCTGTAGTCCACAACCATCTCCTTTGTCTTGATGAGCTGTATACGGCCTTAAGCAAATAAGAAAATGCTTATCCAGAGGCGGTGCTAATAGTAGCCAGGTACTTTAATGCAGGGAAACTTAAATCCAACATGTTAAATGTGCAGCCAGAGGGAAAAAGCTCACTCACTCACTACACCACCTTTACTCCACACACAGAGACTCGTACAAAGCTCTCCAACGCCCAGCCCTGTTGTTAGAGCCAGTAACCGGCAGCCATCTCCTCCAGCGCCATCATGCAGTTCTACTATGCAATATATATTTTTTAAAGCCTTGTTAGAAAGGATTACCTACACATACTGACCAGATGAAATAGACAGACGCGTTCTACATGGCAGATCAATTCAAACTCATCTCTCGACATGTCCAGCCCATTCATTATCTCAGCCAATCATGGCTAGCGGGAATGTTGCCCTCTTTTTCTGTGGCTAAACCAACTAGGCTTGTAATTTTAACAATTTTATTCGTATTTACAGAAGGCATACAAGTTTGTTATTAAGGCACGTGAAAGTTCACATGTTCCAGAAGGCATTTCTGCCATAAAATGCATTTTTATCAAAATAAAACATTTACGTTCAAATGGCTCTCCTGTGAAGTAGTGACACGGCGACATACGCCTAGTTTCCTTAACTTCTTATGGCTGGGGGACAGTATTGAGTAACTTGGATGAAGAAGTTGCCCAAGTAAATGGCCTGCTCCTCAGTCTCAGTTGCTAATATATGCATATTATTATTAGTATTGGATAGAAAACTCAAAAATTTCCAAAACTGTCAAAATATTGTCCGTGAGTATAACAGAACTGATATTGCAGGCGAAACCCTGAGGAAAATCAAAACAGGAAGTGGCTTCTATTTTGAAAACTCCATGTTCCATAGCCTGCCTTTGCTCCATTTAAAGGGATATCAACCAGATTCCTTTTCCTATGACTTCCCCATGGTGAGAACAGGCTTTAGGCATAGTTTCAGGCTTTTATTTTGAAAAATGAGCGTGAAAGATCACATCGCGTCAGTGGATGGCTGGGTGCCAGCAGCGTTTAGCATGAGCAACAGCTTGGAGCAGACATTTTCTCTCGCTCTCCTATTGAAGAAGCTACAGTCCCGGTTGAAATATCATTGATTATATATTGTAAAAACAACCTGAGGATTGATTATAAAAACATTTGACATGTTTCTATGAACTTTACGGATACTATTTGGAATTTGTCTGCAATGTCGTGACCGCTCGAGCCTGTGGATTTTGGAACATAACGAGCCAAGCAAATGGAGGTATTTTATGAACATTTATTGTGTAACTGGGAGTGTCGTGAGTGCAAACATCTGAAGATCAAAGGTAAGCGATTCATTTTATTGCTTTCCTGACTTTCGTGACCAATCTACTTGGCTGCTAGCTGTTTCTAATATTTTGTCTACTGAGAGAGATGTCCTTACATAAATCTTGGTATGCTTTCGCCGAAAAGCTTTATTGAAATCTGACACGCCAGGTGGATTAACAACAAGCTAAACGTTGTTTTGCTATATTGCACTTGTGATTTCATGAAAATTTTATATTTTTAGGAATTTAATTTGAATTTGGCGCTCTGCAATTCAGCGGATTGGGATGGGTGCATCAAGAAGATAACATTGTAATAACTGAAAGTGTGATATACCCTGCTAAATATTTAATAATATTGAAAGTACATAGTGTAATTACTAAGGTGCTGTAACAAAATGTTTCCTAGAATAAGATGGATTCCCATTGACCACAACTACATGTACTGTATCGGGTGTCTGTGTCTGCCATCGTTGTAACATAGTAACTACGTAGTAATTACATGAGTAATTCATGATGTGTTTCACTTAACATTAAGTTGCTTGTTCCTGTGTAGAGACATTGTAGTTATGATACTTTTCTTTATAACAACATTGTAAGAACTGACATTTTGATATATCCTGTGAAATGTAATTACATAGTAATTACTGTACATGTAACTACTATAAGCCATGCTTTTAATTTTGTAAACTTTTAATATAACCCCCTATTCCACCCAATATACAACATCTTGGGTTGAAACACTCTACATTGGTCATACAACTGTTTTAGATGTATATTTAGCATATAATTTAAATGTTTATAAGGAGTCTTGGAGATGTTTTCAAAATAAGTGGTCTAATATTGAACTATTATGCAGCACTTTACTTGTGATTGAATGGGATACTGATACACCTTTTTGTTGAGAATTGCCAATATGATAACTAACATACATTTTATTCTTGATACAGGATCTCTTTCTTTATACAACAGAAATGCTTGCCAGACTGCAGGTCATGGAGAACCCTGATATTCGGAAGCTTGTATTGCCCTCTGGAATAACTGCTACCGTCGCTGATCTTAGCTCAATTGTTCCAGAGACATTTCAGCTTCAAGGGGATTATAGTCTACAGTACATGGACACTGAATTTGGAGATCATTGTTTTTCCTTGACGGACACTGATGACATTAAGAACAAAGACACCATCGAAGTTGCTTACCTTGACCCCCCCCCCCTCTAAGTATCTACCATGCTATCGGATGGCACCTGCTCCTCTGGGTCCCGTGACACTGTGATAAGGTCCTCTCCACTATGTTTCCTCCAATACTCACTACGTCAACAGTGTGTCACTACATCAGAGTGCACAGCTGTATGCTGGAAACACTTGGTTTGTTATTATAACTAAAACATAACCAAACTTTGATAAACATAAATACAAAACTTATTTTTGCATGGATTCGGTGACGCGGTTAGCTTTTAAAAGCTAGGGCTGCTCTTTCTTGTCCCAGAGTCCCGCTTAACTGACAGGTTAAAGTCTGCTTGAAAGAGCCACTAACCTAGCTAAGCTGCTAACGTTAGCCATCAAGCTAACGAAGTTGGTCCCAGATGAGTATTCCAATGGAGCCCTCTTTGTCTAGAGAAGTAAATGAACAGTTCCATACGCTGTAGGAGATGTATCTACTACGCTTTGTTTTGGGACAAACTGGATCACTCAGAGTTCCAATGCCACAACTGTTTGCTTGACGAAGATTATAGGCTTAAGGTGGCTTCCTTGATCACGCAGGTCGCCAGCCTACGTAAGAAATCTGTGCCGGTGGCTGGACGGAATTCGCGCACGCAATTCTGTTATTCCGACTGGCCGGTGTTGCCCAGAGTCCGTTCACCAGGGAAGCCATCTCGTGCCTCTCCTTCCCCATATCTGATAGCGGAGATCAGCAAGGGGAGCATGGCAATAAACGATGGTCGTATGTCACGAGCCGTGGAAGCTGAAGTCAGTGGTCTCCGGCAAAGTTGTCTACACTCCCAACGAGAGGCCCGGAGCAGATACAAACAATTAATAGTTTCGCTGCCCTGGAGCCTGATCTTCCTGCACCTTCGTCGCTAGGGATACCTGTGTCTGCGGCCACTGTGCCTACTCCTACTCTTTCCCCTATGATTCGAAATCGACGTCGACAACCTTCTGTTCCTGCTCTGGAACGAGCGGGGCTTCTCCATCTATCGGAGGCTTGCATCATCCTTGAAGCGTGGGAGTGTGCAGATTTCCTCGTTCTTCTCACCAGCCGTGATTTTGGGCAGCTCCATGGTAAGAAATGTTACTGTTCCTGGTGCAAAAACAATGTCCTATCCATGTGCCTATGAACCAGATTTTGCTGTTGTCACTGTAGGAAGTCCACTGTGTGCAGCTCACCCTACACTAACATAAATAAACATGAGAATATCTACTTCTTGTTGTTCTTAAGTGCACCAGTCCATCCTGCAGCAAAGCACCCCCACAACATGATGCTGCCACTCCCGTGCTTCACGGTTGGGATGGTGTTCTTCAGCTTGCAAGCATCTCCCTTTTTCCTCCGAACATAACGATGGTCATTATGGCCAAACAGTTCTATTTTTGTTTCATCAGACCAGAGGACATTTCTCCAAAAATAACGATATTTGTCCCCATGTGCAATTGCAAACCGTAGTCTGGGGTTTTTATGGAGCAGTGGCTTCTTCCTTGCTGAGAGGCCTTTCAGGTTATGTCGATATAGGACTCATTTTACTGTGGATATAGATACTTTTGTACCTGTTTCCTCCAGCATCTTCACAAGGTCCTTTGCTGGGATTGATTTGCACTTTTCGCACCAAAGTATGTTCATCTCTAGCGTCTCCTTCCTGAGCGTTATGACGGTTGCGTGGTCCCACGTACTATTGTTTGTACAGATGAACGTGGTACCTTCAGGCGTTTTTGCTGCCAATGATGAACCAGACTTGTGGAGGTCTACCATTTTTTTCTGAGGTCTTGGCTGATTTCTTTTAATTTTCCCATGATGTCAAGCATGGAGGCACTGAGTTTGAAGGTAGGCCTTGAAATACATCCACAGGTACACCTCCAATTGACTCAAATGATGTCAATTAGCCTCTTTCAATTAGCCTATCAGAAGCTTCTAAAACATGACATGTCATTGTGAGGTCAGAGCTTTCGGATCAACCCTATTTATTGGCCAGAGAGTCCGGTGTGCGCTCTGAACGCGAAACGCTCTGCATTTACGGACAATCTGACAGCACAGTTGCAGTCACCAATGCTCTGGATAACATAACAGCCTAACCAGCTCTGCTAGGGCGAGTAATGTTTAGTGAGCTGTTCTCCCTCAAATGTCTGGAAGTAACTGGCGAGTTAGTACAGCACGCTTGGATCAACCCTTAAAGAGATGGGTGGGGCTAAGGCTTAAGAGGGTGTGAACAATGCTGAATGGGCGTAGACAAAGGGCTCTCCAATACTAGTACCAAAACATTGAAAGACTTTTGTCAAAGCGAATTTACAAGTTGATCAACTTTTAAAGCAGAATTTCTTTCCCATTGTTTCCTCAAATGCAGTGTATGATATATCATTTTGTAGCTCTGAGCCTTTCATTTTATCCAATGTAAAAAACAGAACTTAAAATTTTGCTACATAAGACCGAGTTCAAGTTGTGAGTCACAAATGTACATTGTTTGAAGCACACTTTTATCCGTCTCAGTCATCAATGACAGCTCCAATATGCCTCCCATTGTGAACAAGAGGCTTGTAGAATCATGATTCTTTCAAGTTTTTAGATAACCATTCACCGGTAGGGGGTGGTCCTGCATGCTCTCGGCATTACTGAATCTAAAGAACGAAATGAGTCAAAAGATCCTAACATCCCATCACTAAAAGCCAGTGACTTTATGAGCAAACGTTATCAATGTACCAGCAACTGTCATTTTTCATACTTTGGTCATCACACTTTGATCTGGGTTCATCCAAATATCAATGCAGGACCTTTACTCACCTTTGGACAGAGAATACCAACTGGCTCCATTGGTGATCCCTTCATCAAAAAAATCTCCACAGTTCCACCCCTTATGCATCCAACTGTGGGCATATGAATACGTCCTGGCCAACTGTAAGTACACAAAGACACATGTTTCAACATGTGCTATAATCTGACTGAGCTTTTTTTTAATGCACCTGTACCTTTTTGAATATCTTGTCATCTGGGGTTGTGGCGTATGTAGTCTTGCCTCTGATTCGGGGGTCTCTTGACTTGTCAAAGGGGTAGTTTGCCACCACTGCCCCACCATGCAGGTTAGCAGACAGAACAAAGTTATAGTTCTGCATCCACTTTATCACTGCCAGTGTCTCCAGTTCAACCTGTAGGAGGCCAATGAGAGAGTATAATTACATTTAAAAAATCTGACAATTTAACACTCAGCACTCAAGCAAGGTACTGAAAAAACACTTGGTTAGGGTAAGATTATTTTCTTTTTAGTTGTATTTACTTTATTACAAGGTGTGCTTGCTGAAATCAAGAGCAACTTTAGAAATCGTTCATACTTATTATTATTCACTTTCCTCTGGAAACTGTAGAGCCAAAACTGCAAAACTAACAACAAAAGCTCTAAAACGTCTAGATTGCCACTGGTCAATGTGCTTGAAAAATAAACGTTTTTGCTAGTACTTATACTTTTCACACTAAAACCATAATGCATTAATCCCAATGCATTTCAAAGGCCATAGAGTTGAATGGTAAACATGTCCACTGTAATTATCCTTCAACCGCTTAAGCTAGAAACATCATTCAAACTTTAAAATGTGCAGACCGGTCTGGAATAGGCTGTTTGTATATAGCTTTTTGATACCATTTATATATTTTTTCAACTTTAACCATTTTAAATTAGCAAAAGATTGTTGATACTATTTGTGCTATTTAAACATCAACCATTTTACATTTTCATAAAAGCTCCTTGGTCTTCAAAGGAAAACTTTAAAGGAGAGGTTTGCTTTTTTAACCACCTATAGTTGATGTCCACGCCCCTGTGGAAATCTAATTAGCATAATACAAAAATCGACATCAAAATCGGTCAGTTTAAGGGGTTCTAAAATTCTAAATCAAATAGCTATAAAATCCTTGGTATGACCATCTTAAAACAATTCAATATGTTAGCTTAGTAGAACCCAAAGAGTCTAGCCTAGCTGGTTAGCTGCCTGCTGTCTGCCAAAAATCACTATTTCAGTAGTTCTTCAAAGTAGATAAGGCATACTTTTAAGACTGCTAACAGCTATCAATCAATTAGATGTATTGTCAGGTAGAGATAGCTAAGCAACTGTTCTTTAGCTCTCTCGTGTCTCTATCACTGTTCCTGTCCGTGTATCTGCCAGCCCCACAGGCTTGCCCAGGTAAGAACCAACAAGAATAGGTAATTGTAGTTAATTACCACGTTTGCTGCGCTTAAAGGGTGACTGCACTTTCTGATTTGGCCTCATTTTATATTTGCTAGTGGCCATGACCGAATTCAAACGTGAGTTGGTTTTGGAGAGTGGTTCAATGTGGGTGTCTCGTGTGTGTTTGCAGGTGGAAAGAGTTAGCCAAATTATTTCGACACATAGCTTCAGCCAGCTGGTGTGCAACCGTGGAGATATTGGTTTGACTTTGGATATCCTATCTCTGGGGCTAGTTAGGGATTGTCAAGAAATTACACAATGTAAATGAGACAATATTTTCATGTTGCACACCTTTTAGTTTTTCCATTAAATGCTTTCAACATTTGTACGGGAATTTTTAGGTCAAGTAAATTTGGAGCTATTGAAATTTTAATATAATTAACCGTTAGTCTTAACTAGCCCAAAGTCAATCAAATTTACCATGGGCATTATGGTTGGGGCGTGTGCAGCTGCACTCTGAATTGATGATAACTTGTGTAATGCCAGATGTAGGCATGTGGGAAGGATTGAAACAAACCCAACCTTCATTTACATTGTGATGCAGTAATGACACAGGTCTCAGTAAATTCTGTTTTGGATGAGACTGACATGACCAAAGTTATCCTATTTACACTTTGTAGCAAATTTTGAAGGTAGAACAAGTGTTTGACACATATTGATGAGGCTGTTTTCTAAATGAGAAGTTGTTTTTTAGGGGCAGTTGCTCTTTAACTATGGTGAGTTGGACGACATGTCCTAGAGAGAAATCTCTAAAGAAATGGAAAATTGAGCTTATAAGTGAACCAACATCGGTCAATTAGTTATTTAAAAAACAAAAATAAACTTTTGCTTAATTACACAGCACTACTGAGAGATTATTTTAAATAAAATTATTTTTTGGAGCATTTGTTCATGTTTTTTCAGAGCCCCCATACTACACAACAAGGATGAGGAAAACAAATCACGGAAATAAAAAACAAGTAAAATCGCAATAATTTTTTTTTTTTACCTGTTTACCTAAATTTTTTTGATTTGGTTTGTTGTGACTTTAGGCTAATTTATATTAAAGATAATTTACTGATTAATTACTGAAAAATGTTTTGATTTGATTTATTTGATTGTTGTTATCCTAACCAAATTAATCTAATTTATTTTTATTTTATTTCACCTTTATTTAACCAGGTAGGCTAGTTGAGAACAAGTTCTCATTTGCAACTGTGACCTGGCCAAGACAAAGCGTAGCAATTCGACACATACAGAGTTACACATGGAATAAACAAAACAGTAAATAATACAGTAGAACAAAAGAAAACAAAAAGTCTTATATACAGTGAGTGCAAATGAGGTTAAGTTAAGGAAATAAATAGGCCATGGTGGCGAAGTAAATACAATATAGCAATTAAACACTGGAATGGTAGAGATACTGGGGTGCAAAGGAGCAAAATAAATAAATAAATACCAGTATGGGGATGAGGTAGGTAGATAGCCTATCTGTAAACAGCCCATCAAAGTACAGGTGCAGTAATCTGTAAAATGCTCTGACAGCTGGTGCTTAAAACTAGTGAGGGAGATGTGAGTCTCCAGCTTCAGAGATTTTTGCAATTATTCCAGTCATAGGCAGCAGAGAACTGGAAGGAAAGACGACCAAGGAGGAATTGGCTTTGGGGGTGACCAGTGAGATATACCTGCTGGAGCGCGTGCTACGAGTGGGTGCTGCTATGGTGACCAGTGAGCTGAGATAAGGCGGGGCTTTACCTAGCAGAGACTTGTAGATAACCTGTAACCAGTGGGTTTGGCGATGAGTATGAAGCGAGGGCCAACCAACGAGAGCTTACAGGTCGCAATGGTGGGTAGTGTATGGGACTTTGGTGACAAAACGGATGGCACTGTGATAGACTGCATCCAGTTTGTTGAGTAGAGTGTTGGAGGCTATTTTATAGATGACATCACCGAAGTCGAGGATCGGTAGGATGGTCAGTTTTATGAGGGTATGTTTGGCAGCATGAGTGAAGGATGCTTTGTTGTGATATAGGGAGCCGATTCTAGATTTAATTTTGGATTGGAGATGCTTAATGTGAGTCTGGAAGGAGAGTTTACAGTCTAACCAGACACCAGGTATTTGTAGTTGTCCACGTATTCTAAGTCAGAGCCGTCCAGAGTAGTGATGCTGGACGGGCGAGCAGGTGCGGGCAGCGATCGATTGAAAAGCATGCATTTAGTTTTACTTGCGTTTAAGAGCAGTTGGAAGGAGAGTTGTATGGCATTGAAGCTAGTCTGGAGGTTAGTTAACACAGTGTCCAAGGAGTATACAGAATGGTGTCGTCTGCGTAGAGGTGGATCAGAGAATCAGCAGCAGCAAGAGCAACATCATTGATGCATACAGAAAAGAGAGTCGGCCCGAGAATTGAATTGAACCCTGTGGCACACCCATAGAGACTCAGAGAAGTAGTTGGTCAATCAGGCGAGGCAATCATTTGAGAAACCAAGGCTGTCGAGTCTGCCAATAAGAATGTTGTGATTAACAGAGTCAAAAGCCTTGGCCAGGTCGATGAATACGGCTGCACAGTAATGTCTCTTATCGATGGTGGTTATGATGTCATTTAGAACCTTGAGCGTGGCTGAGGTGCACCCATGACCAGCTCTGAAACCAGATTGCATAGCGGAGAAGGTATGGTGGGATTCGAAATGGTCAGCAATCTGTTTGTTAACTAGGCTTTCGAAGACCTTAGAAAGGCATGGTAGGATAGATATAGGTCTGTAGCAGTTTGGGTCTAGAGTGTCACCCCCTTTGAAGAGGGGGATGACCGCGGCAGCTTTCCAATCTTTGGGAATCTCAGATGATACGAAAGAGAGGTTTAACAGGCTAGTAATAGGGGTTGCAACAATTTTGGCAGATCATTTTAGAAAGAGTGGGTCCAGATTGTCTAGCCCGGCTGATTTGTAGGGGTCCAGATTTTGCAGCTCTTTCAGAACATTGGCTATCTGGATTTGGGTAAAGGAGAAATGGTGGGGGCTTTGGCAGGTTGCTGTGGAGGGTGCCAGGCATTTGACCGGGGTAGGGGTAGCCATGTGGAAAGCATAGCCAGCCGTAGAGAAATGCTTCTTGAAATTGTCAATTATAGCGGATTTATGACAATGTTTCCTAGCCTCAGAGCAGTGGGCAGCTGGGAGGAGGTGCTCTTATTCTCCATGGACTTTAGTGTCCCATAACTTTTTTGAGTTAGTACTACAGGATGCAAATGTCTGTTTGAAAAAGCTTGCCTTAGCTTTTCTAACCTCCTGTGTATATTTGTTCCTAACTTCCCTGAAAAGTTGCATATCATAGGGGCTATTCGATGCTAATGCAGAACGCCACAGGATGTTTTTGTGCTGGTCAAGGGCAGACAGGTCTGGCGTGAACCAAGGACTATATCTATACCTAGTTCTAAATGTTTTGAGAGGGGCATGCTTATTTAAGATGGTGAGGAAGGCACTTTTAAAGAATAGCCAGGCATCATCTACTGACGGGATACCCCGGCCAGGTCGATTAGAAAGGCCTGCTCGCAGAAGTGTTTCAGGGAGCGTTTGACAGTGATGAGGGGTGGTCGTTTGGTCGCAGACCCATTACTTATGCAGGCAATGAGGCAGTGATCGCTAAGATCTTGATTGAAAACAGCAGAGGTGTATTTGGAGGGCGAATTAGTTAGGATGACATCTATGAGGGTGCCCGTGTTTACCGATTTCTGATTGTTATGAAAACTTGAAATCGGCCCTAATTAATCGGCCATTGCGATTAATCGTTCAACCTCTAATTTGGGGTTGTACCTGGTAGGTTCATTGATCATTTGTGTGAGATTGAGGGCATCAAGCTTAGTTTGTAGGATGGCCGGGGTGTTAAGCATGTCCCAGTTTAGGTCACCTAGTAGCACGAGCCCAGAAGATAGATGGGGGGCAATCAGTTCACATATAGTATCGAGGGCACAGCTGGGGGCAGAGGGAGGTCTATAGCACGCGGCAACAGTGAGAGACTTTTCTGGAAAGGTGAATTTTTAGAAGTAGAAGCTCAAATTGTTTGGGTACAGACTTAGAAAGTAATACAGAACTCTGCAGGCTATCTTTGCAGTAGATTGCAACACCGCCCCCTTTGGCAGTTCTATCTTGGCGGAAAACGTTATAGTTAGCAATGGAGATTTCAGGGTTTTTGGTGGTTTTCCTAAGCCAGGATTCAGACACGGCTAAGACATCTGGGTTGGCAGAGTGTGCTAAAGCAGTGAGTAAAACAAACTTGGGGAGTAGGCTTCTAATGTTAACATGCACAAAACCCAAGGCTTTTACGTTTACAGAAGTCAACAAATGAGAGCACCTGGAGGGTGAGAGTGGAGCTAGGCACTGCAGGACCTGGATTAACCTCCACATCACCAAGACTATACGAACTGGCCGTCTAGCACGTTTAGAACAGAGAGTAAATTGAGCAGGTTTCTGGGCACAATAATATAGATTCAAGGCATAGTGTACAGACAAAGGTAAGGTAGGATGTGAGTACATTGGAGGTAAACCTATGCATTGAGTAATGAAGGGAGAGATAGTCTCTAGAGATGTTTAAATCAGGTGATGTCATTGCATATGTAGGAGGTGGAACAACATGGTTGGTTAATTAAGGCATATTGAGCAGGGCTAGAGGCTCTACAGTGAAATAAGACAGTAATCACAAATCAGGAAGCAAGCAGTTAGCAAGGGCTAGCAGTTAGCAGACCGGGCAGGCAAGCTAGCAGTTAGCAGACCAGGGCCCGACAGTTTAGCAGTTAGCAGACCGGGTTAGCAAGCAAACAGATATAGTGTGGGCTAGAAAGTTAGCCTTTGGGGGGGAGGACGTCGCGATGGGGGTAAGTCTGTTTTTGCCTCTTCATGCGGTGACGTCGATAGACCAGTCGTGGAATTAGTAGGGTTCCAAGTAGCTCTTGGTAGCTAGCAGGCCGATATTGTAGCCCAGGAGTATGCTTCGGTGGTAGTACAGGAGTAAATTGGTGCTAGCCAGGCGTAGTCATCTTAAGAGGGGCATTACTATGTATTAAGGGTTGGACATAGAGAAACTCTTGAATTAACTCTATCAGTAGTTATAATTAACCGTTATACCATGAATTACTATATTAACAATATAATCACATTAGATTTGATTATATTCTCATTCTGAATAGCCGATAAGCTCTGGAGCTGTAAAAACCCAGTCACTCGCAAATGGCTTCAGTTTCACAAATAATTAATTCAAGGTTTTATTTACTAAAATAGGTAGTTAAAAGATACCATATAAAGGCAGGGTACAATGGGATACAACACAATTATTCAGGCGAGAGTATTAAATATGAATGGCTGCTGTACTCAACCAAAATACAAAACTTAAAGCATTGTACTTGGGTCAAATCATTCACTAAACCCTAAACCTCAACTACATCTTGTAATAAATAATGTGGAAATTGAGCAAGTTGAGGTGACTAAACTGTTTGGGGTAACCCTGGAATGTAAACTGTCATGGTCAAAACATATTGATACAACAGTAGTTTGTCACGGTTCATGAATCCACTGCCTCTCTTTCTCTTTTTCTCTCTCTCTCTCTCTCTCTCTCTCTCTCTCTCTCTCTCTCTCTCTCTCTCGTGTTTGTGTGGGCGTGGTTCCCAATCTCGGCCTGATTGTCTGCGCCAGCTGGAACCACTTATCTTCCCTTTATATGTTCTGTAACCAGTGTTTCTTGTTGTCAGATCGTTGTTACTTCCCTGAGGTTGTGTCGTGTGTCTGTGCTCTTCTCTCGCCGCCCTTGTGTGGATTATCTGCTGTGCTCCTTCCTACCCATCCGGACACACTCCCTGGATTTCTCAGCACGCTATCATTGGAAGATGCGCCCTAGTCCCTGGGTCGGATTCCGTCTGAGTACAGTCTGTCTGTCCTGTTGCTGTTGTAAACTGTATTCATTAAACCATCGTTGCTTGCATCTTGCATCCGCCTCTGTATTGTTACAGAACGATCTGACCATACCATGGATGCAGCGAGTTCAACGAGTCTGACCGAATTCATTTCCCGCAGTATCACGAGAATGGATCAACAAGAGGAGAACATCTCCAGCACAGATCGGGCAGTACAAGCCCTTGCGACGCAGGTATCCCAGCTGATCCAACAATTACAACATCTGAGGGGTTCCGCTGCGCCACCTACACCGGCAGTTCAACCCGCCCCGCCAGAGCCGGATTCCCAGCTAGAGCCACGGCTACCGACACCAGAGGGTTATTCAGGTGATCCTGACTATTGCAGAGCCTTTCTTACGAGATGTTCCATGCATTTCTCGTTGCAGCCACGGACCTTCAACCGTGAACAGTCTAAGGTAGCATTCATACTCACACTGCTATCAGGCAAAGCGGCTCTTTGGGGAACGGCGGTGTGGGCGAACCAGGACCCATGCTGCACCTCTTTCCAGACACTCTCCGAGGAGATGAGAAGGGTTTTCGATCGGGCCGTGGCGGGTAGGGAGGCGGCCAGACTACTCGCTGACCTTCGCCAAGGAGACCGTTCAGTATCGGAATACTCCATCCAATTCCGCACTCTGGCCGCAGAGTGTCAGTGGAACGAGGAGGCGCAGTGGGACATGTTCCTGCATGGGCTGGAGGACCGGATCCAGAAGGAGATTTATGTTCTGGACCTTCCCAGGAGTTTAAATGGACTAGTGGAACTAGCCTTGAGGGTCGACGCTCGTCTGAGTCGTATTGGCCGCCGAGCATGCCCTAACAGACCGTATAACGACACGGAGGGCGGGCATGCCAGCGGCGGGAACACGGCCAGTTCAGCCTCCGCTCACGAACCCATGCAGCTGGGAGAGCTCGCCTCCCGGGAAGAGAGGGAGAGGCGGAGATCCCAAGGACTCTGTCTCTACTGTGGTAGAGCGGGCCACTTTATCCACTCCTGCCCGGTAAAAGATCAGGCCCGGTAGTAAACATGAGGCTACTATCGGGTGGTGTCACCACAGAGAAGACCTCATCATCTACTCTCCTCCCGGTAAGACTAAGATGGGCCACCCACACGCACGACACCCAAGCCTTACTGGACTCAGGAGCAGAGGGTAATTTCATGGACTTCAAGCTCGCTCACAAACTCCAGATTCCTATCACCTCACTCACGCACAAGATATCCGTCAACGCTCTCAATGGTCAAGAACTCCCCAACATTTCTCACACCACTGAACCTATCACACTCATCACTTCTGGCAATCACACTGAGACACTATCATTTCTACTCATGGACTCACCCCTTGCACCATTAGTTCTCGGCCACCCTTGGCTCACCCAACACAACCCCAGAGTTGACTGGGGTCATAACTCTATATCCATGTGGAGTAACAAGTGTCTTGAGTCCTGTTTAGTGTCTGCCTGTTCGTCTGTGTCTGATTCTGTGTTTCTAGAGGAGGCAGTGGATTTGTCTAACGTGCCCGTTGAATACCTCGACCTGAAGGAGGTGTTCAGTAAGTCCCGTGCTGCTTCTCTTCCTCCGCATCGTCCCTATGACTGTGCAATAGAATTATTGCCAGGTGAGTCTCCGCCTAAAGGCAAGTTATATTCACTCTCTGTTCCTGAGAGGGAGGCTATGGAGAGATACATCTCTGATTCTCTGGCATCTGGATTCATTCGTCCTTCCTCTTCTCCAGCGGGGGCGGGGTTCTTCTTTGTGGGAAAGAAGGACGGATCTCTGCGTCCTTGCGTTGATTACCGTGGGTTGAATAACATCACAGTGAAGAATACCTATCCCTTACCGTTGATGTCCTCAGCCTTTGAAAGGTTACAGGGAGCATCCGTGTTCACTAAGTTGGATTTACGTAATGCATATCATTTGGTTCGCATAAGGGGGGGGGGGACGAATGGAAGACCGCGTTTAACACCCCCAGAGGGCACTTCGAATATTTGGTCATGCCTTTTGGGCTATCCAACTCCCCAGCGGTTTTCCAGGCACTCGTCAATGACGTGCTGGGAGATATGATTGATCAGTTCATATATGTTTACCTGGATGACATACTGATTTTTTCTTCTTCTCTCCAGGAACACGTTCAGCACGTCAGACGAGTGCTTCAGAGGTTGTTGGAGAATGGACTTTTTGTCAAGACGGAGAAATGCATTTTTCATGCACAATCCGTTCCATTCCTAGGTTACATCGTCTCGACTGAAGGTATTCGCATGGATCCTGACAAGGTTAAGGCTGTGGTGGATTGGCCAAGCCCAGATTCCCGTAAGGCCCTACAGAGGTTTCTGGGATTCGCCAATTTCTACCGGCGTTTCGTTCGCAACTTTAGTCAGATAGTCGCTCCTCTTACCGCCTTAACCTCCCCAGAGTGCCGTTCAGGTGGTCCGATACAGCCGAGGCTGCATTCGCCAAACTCAAGAGCCGCTTTGTTTCGGCTCCCATCCTCATAGCTCCCGATCCCTCGCGTCAGTTCGTAGTAGAGGTGGACGCTTCAGAGGTGGGGGTAGGTGCGGTACTTTCCCAACGTTCCTCTTCTGACGACAAGATGCACCCTTGTGCGTTCCTTTCCCATCGGTTATCACCTGCGGAACGCAACTACGACATTGGCAACAGAGAGTTGTTGGCAGTGAAGTTAGCACTGGAGGAGTGGCGCCATTGGTTAGAGGGTTCGGGGGTACCTTTTATAGTTTGGACCGATCACAAGAATTTGGAATATATCAGAACCGCTAAGCGACTCAACTCCAGACAGGCGCGGTGGGCACTCTTTTTCGGACGTTTTGACTTCTCTCTCTCGTATCGCCCGGGTTCCAAGAATGTCAAACCCGATTCCCTTTCTCGCATTTTTGACCATTCCGAACACCCATCCACTCCCGAGTACATCCTACCCGGGACCCTAGTGGTATCCACACTCACATGGGAGGTTGAATCGAGGGTCAAAACGGCCTTAGAAGGGGTAACGCCTCCGCCCGGTTGCCCGCCTAATCGGTTGTTTGTGCCGGAGGGGTGTCGGTCCGATGTTATTCGGTGGGGCCATTGCTCCAACGTAGCGTGTCATCCAGGAGTCAGCCGCACTAGCTTTTGGTTAAGCAACGCTTTTGGTGGCCACTGATGGCTCGTGACATTCACAGTTTTGTCTTGGCTTGCTCGGTTTGTGCCACTGGGAAGACTTCTAATCGACCCCCAGATGGGTTACTCCAACCGCTGTCGGTCCCTTCGAGACCCTGGTCCCACATCGCGCTAGATTTTGTTACCGGCCTCCCGCCCTCCCAGGGCAAGACGGTGGTGTTGACCGTGGTGGACCGGTTCTCGAAGGCGGCTCATTTTATTCCCTTGCCTAAATTACCATCTGCCAAGGAGACAGCGGTAGCTGTCGTGGATCACGTCTTTCGCTTACATGGCCTGCCGATGGACGTAGTTTCTGACAGGGGGCCCCAATTTGTGTCCAAGTTTTGGCAAGAGTTTTGTAGGTTACTGGGAGCGAGTGTCAGCCTGTCTTCAGGGTTTCATCCCCAGAGCAACGGTCAAACGGAGAGGGCCAACCAAGATTTGGAGAGAGTGTTGCGATGTTTGGTTTCTAAGAATCCCTCTTCCTGGAGTCAACAACTCTCTATGGTTGAGTACGCTCACAATTCGTTGCCAGTGGCAGCTACAGGTCTCTCTCCGTTTGAGTGTAGTTTAGGTTACCAGCCACCTATCTTTCCCAGTACGGAGTCCGAGGTCACTGTTCCTTCCGCTCACGCTTTCATCCAGAGGTGCCGTCACGCATGGAGCAGAGCCCGTGAGACTCTTCTCCGGGTGGGGCGCGCACCAAGGCTAAGGCCGATCGCCACCGGTCGAAGCCTCCGGTATACGTCGTTGGCCAAAGAGTGTGGCTTTCTACTAAGAACATTCCACTCCGATCCGTTTCGAACAAACTTGCCCCCAAATTTATCGGCCCGTTCAGAGTCACCAGGATCATTAGTCCGGTGGCGGTCCGGCTCAAGCTTCCTCCGGCGTATAGGAGAATTCATCCTACCTTTCATGTGTCTAAAATAAAACCTGTGTTTCAGGCACGCATTAACCCGCCGGCCCCGGTTCCCCCGCCGCCACGACTTGTTGATGGGGAACCTACCTTTTCTGTCAATTGTATTTTGGACTCTAGAAGGAGGGGACGCGGATTCCAGTACCTGGTGGACTGGGAGGGTTACGGCCCGGAGGAGAGAAGTTGGGTACCTGCTAGGGACATTCTGGATCACTCCCTTATCGATGATTTCAATCGACAGGTAAATTCGCCTGGGAACGCCAAGAGGCGTTCCTAGGGGGGGGGGGGGTATTGTCACGGTTCATGAATCCACTGCCTCTCTTTCTCTTTCTCTCTCTCTCTCTCTCTCTCTCTCTCTCTCTCTCCCGTGTTTGTGTGGGCGTGGTTCCCAATCTCGGCCTGATTGTCTGCGCCAGCTGGAACCACTTATCTTCCCTTTATATGTTCTGTAACCAGTGTTTCTTGTTGTCAGATCGTTGTTACTTCCCTGAGGTTGTGTCGTGTGTCTGTGCTCTTCTCTCGCCGCCCTTGTGTGGATTATCTGCTGTGCTCCTTCCTACCCATCCGGACACACTCCCCTGGATTTCTCAGCACGCTATCATTGGAAGATGCGCCCTAGTCCCTGGGTCGGATTCCGTCTGAGTACAGTCTGTCTGTCCTGTTGCTGTTGTAAACTGTATTCATTAAACCATCGTTGCTTGCATCTTGCATCCGCCTCTGTATTGTTACATAGTTAAGATGGGGAGAAATCTGTCCATAATAAAGCGCTGCTCTGCCCTCTTAACACTATCGACAAGGCAGGTCCTACAGGTCCTAGTTTTGTCGCACCTAGACTACTGTTCAGTAGTGCGTTCAGGAGCCACAAAGAGGGACTTAGTAAAATTGCAGTTGGCTCAGAACAGTGCAGTATGGCTGTCCTTTAAAAGTACACAGACATGCATGTCAATCTGTCATGGCTCAAAGTGGAAGAGAGATAGACTTCATCACTACTTGTTTTTGTAAGAGGTGTAAGCTGAATGTACCGAGCTGTCTGTTTGAAGTACTTGCACACAGCTTGGGCACCCATGCATACCCCACAAGACATACCACCAAAGGTCTCTTCACAGTCTCCAAGTCCAGAACAGACTATGGGAAGCGCACAGTACTAGATAGAGACATGACTACATGGAACTCTATTCCAAATCAGGTAACTGATGCAAGCAGTAGAATCAGATTTTTTTTAAACGTTAAAAAATACACCTTATGGAACAATGGGGACTGTGAAGAGACACACAAAGGTACAGACAGATGTATACGCATACATTGTGATATTGTTGTCTGGTGGTGTTGAACATTTTGTATTGTAGTGGTGTAATAATGTTATATGATGTACTGTTTTATCTTTAGTTTTTTTTGTAATATAAGTTGGATTACGTTTGGATGGGATGAAGCCATGATAGAGCCGGGAAAAAGGCAGTGTTGTCCGGGAAAGCAAAGTCTATGAGAGCTCTTCTAAGCAGTAAATTCTTCCTCTGATCCCAGCTGGGATGGATTGCGAATTCAGTCATTTAGTCTTTAATGCAAACAGTGAGTTTCACAGGATAATTTCTGTGATGATTGCTTCTGTCTGAGTAGGATAGGAAAAGTACATAAGTGTTTTGTCGATAGGAGTTTGGTTTCCAAGGAGAGTTAGGTCATTCGTTCCTCATGGCATGGCCGCACCCCGAAGAAACTTGATCCGCCGTCTGTTAGCAAGTCCCGTAATTTATAGAGATACTCACAGAGGACGGGTCAACATGTTTCAAGCAAACCACCATAGTCCCTGTGGCTAAGAACACTAAGGTAACCTGCCTAAATTATTACCAACCCGTAGCACTCACATCTGTAGCCATGAAGTGCTTTGAAAGGCAGGTCATGGCTCACATCAACGCCATTATCCCAGAAACCCAACACGCCCTCCAATTTGCATACCGCCTCAACAGATACACAGATGATGCTATCTTTATTTCAGTCCACACTGCCCTTTCCCACCTGGACAAAAGGAAGACCTATGTGAGAATGCACTATGTGAGAATTGACTACAGCTCAGAGTTCAACACCATATTGCCCTCAAACCTCCTCACCAAGCTAAGGACCCTGGGACTAAACACCTCAACTCCCTCTGCAACTGGATCCCTCTGCAACTGGTGGTAAGGGTAGGTAACAACACATATGCCACTCTGATCCTCAACACGGGTGCTCCTCAAGGGTGCTTGCTCAGTTCCCCCCTGTACTCCCTGGTCACCCTTTATTGCACGGCCAGGTACAACTCCAACACCATCATTAAGTTTGCTGATGACACAACAGTGGTAGGCCTGATCACCAACAACGACGAGACCGCATATGGGGAGGAGGTCAGAGACCTGGCCGTGTGGGGCCAGGACAACAACCTCTCCCTCAATGTGATCAAGACTAAGGAGATGATTGTGGACTACAGGAAAAGGAGGACAGAGCACCCCCCATTCTCAATGATGGGGCTGTAGTGGAGCAGGTTGAGAGCTTCAAGTTCCTTGGTGTCCACATCACCAACAAACTAACATGGTCCAATCAAACTAAGAGAGTTGTGAAGAGGGCACGACAAAAGCGATTCCCCCTCAGGAGACTGAAAAAGGTTCTACAGCTGCACCATCCAAGATCATCCTGACAAGGCACCACAGAGGGTAGTGAGTACAGCCCAGTACATCACTGGGGCCAAGCTTCCTGCCATCCAGGACCTCTATACCAGGCGGTGTCAGAGGAAGGCAAAGACTCCAGCCACCCTAGTCATAAAGTGATCTCTCTGCTACCGCATGTCGAATCCAAGTGGAAATACATCCACAGGTACACCTCCAATTGACTCAACTGATGTAAATTGGCCTATCAGAAGCTTCTAAAGCCATGATATCATTTTCTGGAATTTTCCAAGCTGTTTAAAGGCACAGTCAACTTAGTGTATGTAAACGTCTGACCCATTGGAATTGTGATACTGTGAATTATAAGTTAAATAATCTGTCTGCAAACAATTGTTGGAAAAATTACTTACAAAGTAGATGTCCTAACCGACTTGCCAAAACAATAGTTTGTTAACAAGACATTTGTGGAGTGGTTGAAACACTTAGGTTGCCGTCACTACCAATACCACTACTACTATTATTTCACAACGATAAATAGTTTATGACTTGCAAGCATGCACATTTCCTTCAGGAAATGTCAATTTATTCCCCTGATATTATTTGATTTTCTTTTAGCTATGAACACAAAACCAACATTTAAATGTGCAGATCGCCCCAACTTAGACTGCTTGAGAATTTGGGGGGATATCATTTATACTTTTTGAACGACAACAATATTTAAAATGAATACCAAAGCTTTTCAATGGCAATAAAAAGGGTCATACACTTCAATAGACAAACATCAACAATTCTAGAAAAGTCTCCTTTTGAACTATTGAAGCTATCAACACCAAATTACATTTGTGCAAACTGTGCAAACTGACCCAATTTAGATAGTAGCAAAAATCTGTATGCAAGCTATGTATACTTTTTGAACTATAACCCATTTACATGTGCTACAATACAAACTTTAAAACATTTAGGCTATCCTAACCTCAAATTCTTTAAATGAACTTTCAAAGCAGAATTGCTTTCCCATTGTTGCTTAACTACAGTGTACGATGTATTTATTTATTTTTAGCTCTGAGTCGCTACGTTTATCCAATGTAAAAAAAAATAGACTGTGTGTTCACAGTTTTGTTCAGGAATATGGAGGATTTATGTAGAAAAGATGAGAAAAATGTTTGATTTAACATGTATGGTCTATCAAATCTAAATGAATTTGAGTGACATCTCCATCAATACCCACATAAAGAACACAACCAGTGCAGCCTTTTTTATTTAATACCGAAGGAGTGGAGGGGTTCTACTAAACTAACAAATGGAATTGTTTTAAGACGGTCATACCAAGGATTATTTAGCTATTTGATTTGGAATTTTAGGACTCTTTTTGGTCTAAATATATATATAATATATACATTTGTTTTTAAACTACCTTCAGACGAGTCTTGCAAGGCTTCTGGGCGTCCTAGAGATGTACATGTTCTTGAGAGTCTCTCCTTTCCATAGAGAGGTCATAGTGTGTAACACACAAACTGTTTGGACGCTACAGACGGAAGTTGGGAGATTGGTGTTACCGATTTCAGATGAGTTCTGTGACGCTTGTGGTTGTAAAGTAAAACCGAAAACACCATCGTGTCTGTGAGAGTCTAATCTTTCCATTAAGTTGTCATATTAGTTTGTAAGCCAAAAGGCAGCGATAATACAGATTTTGTTCTGACAAACAAAGCTAAATTCTGCCACCTTCCACCGTAGATGTGGAAGGCCGCCATTGGCGGATGCGGAGGACTGAGACGCAGCCCATGCAAAAAAAAGTCTGATGGATTTTGATGGGGACTTTTTAATCTTACTTTTATTTACTGATGCAGACAAATGAATCCATGCCTTTATTACATCCTATCTAGACTACTATAAGGCTCTTCTATCAGGTTGTAACGCTACCAATCTGAAACATCTCCAACTCGTACAAAATGCTGCCGACCAGGAAACAAAAAGTTTGAACAGTCTCCAATACAAAACATACAAAGCTTTACACGGCCAAGCTCCCAAATACCTTAAAGACATGCCAATACAACTGCACGCCAGCCTTCTTGCCATTCTGCAAATATAAAAACAAAAAACAAAGCTGGCGTCCCTTCTCCTACAGAGCACCAAACCTTATGAACAGCCAGTCAATCCACTTAGTCTCAATGTTTAAATCTAGACTAAAAACACACCTTTAGTATTTTATATTTGCTTTTTATCTCTGTGTCCTTGCTTACTTAACTGCCTGCTTTTCCCAACTATACCCAGCTTGGGGTACTAAAAGGCCCCCAGTCCACCCATTGATCCATCCACATGAGTGCCTGGCTGCTTCTCTTATGATCAAGGATTTATACTCCGGAATCCATCCATCCTACCCTTTGATCCCTCCACCTTTCCTCCTGGCTGTCACTGCACTGACTGTCACAGTTTCACTCCTGCTCTACTTCACCAATCAGTGCTAGTTGTTTACATGCATGATGGACAGACAAGTATACCCTATGGCGCAAGATGCAACAGAAATTCTGGGGTAGGTAGAGAGCGTGAGAGGGTTGAGGAGGAGGCTTGAAGCACTGGGCATCTTGTTATGACATGGATTATACTGAACAAAAATATAAACGCAATATGCTACAATTTTCAAATATTTGACTGAGTTACAGTTCATACAGTGGTTTCTCCTTTAAAAATGGCGGGACTTAGAGGTAATTTGTGGTCTAGTACGGTACCCTGCGTCACCACTTCATTGCTCCAGTACACGTTCCCGCATTTTTTATATGTTCATAATTAATAGGCTGACAAATTACTTTTAGCTACAGAATCTTACCCTGTGCATTTCCATCTCTTCCACTCTGTCCTTCATTTCTTTCTCCAGCACCCAGAAAGAGGGCCTGTCAACAGTTTAATTAAATATGTTTTGTTGTGAAAACGTTACTATCGATGTTCCCGAACAGATTTCACTTGGCTTTCCAAATTAAGCACTGGGTAGCTGCAGGAACAGGGTTGGAGAGCCGGTTTGGGTGGAATAAAGCCCGAATTAAAAGTACGTATCTCAGAGCATCATAGCACCATTAGGTGTAAAAACTTTACTTATCCAGTTGCGGCCCACTTCTTGGAGGCAGGCCACTTGATTTCGTCTCTGTGTTATATTGGCATCGAACATGTCACCCTCCCTAGGAGAGGGGGTGACCTTGATAATTTATTATTAAAACGAGAGGCTGCCTGGATCTTTAATTTAAAGACCCTTGCGCCCTTCGGTCTCAACGTAGACTTTGATCTGAAGCCATTCTTGTGATTATTGTGACTTTGCCATTGTAATTGTGTGTAAACTTGTATAGTCAAATTAATCTATGATCGTATGCTATCCATTTGTTTGTATACTGTTCTTTGTATGACATTTTAATATTTGATTATTAACCAATGATATTAGGCCACTCCTGGCCATGATTACAGACACCTGTGTATTTTGACACTATATAAACGAGTCATCCCACAGTGTTTATGATTATACCCTGATGAAGACAGCTTGGCTGTTGGTTTTCATGTTTGCGCATCTTGTCGGTTGATATGAATCTGATGTATCTGTGTGCTAAAGGTGTAGCCCAGCAACATGAAAGGCCAGGTGATTGTAGTGTTAATAGCATCATAGGTTTGATTGTGTGATAATATAAATGTTTTCTAATATGTGGAAATTTACAATTTTTACACAACTCTCCTCTTTTTTCCTAGCAGTTATCCATTGCAGACTGGTTGATGGATTAGGCTAGTCAATGACTGGCAAGGACCTTCACTTCTCTTGCATTTCTGCTCTCGGCCTATTGCCACAGTGAGTAATCACAACATACCTCACACTACACACTGTAGTATTAAACAGGAATTTACCACAACAAGCAACCTGTAACAAAACTTTCCTAATAACAACACACACAACAGTCACAGTGCCTGCTCTATCTGAGTTAAATGTAAAAAAAAAAATATTGATTTCACAGGTTAAAAAAATAACAAAAAGGAACTCAAGTCAGCAAAAAAAGAAACATTTTCAGGACCCTGCCTTTCAAAGATAATTCGTAAAAATCCAAGTAACTTCACAGATTTTCATTGTAAAGGGTTTAGGAGGATATATTGTCAAAGGAATGAGCGTTACACCGAGGCCTGTACTCTGGAGCGGGATCAATTTGGAGGTGGAGGGTCCATCATGGTCTGGGGCGGTGTGTCACAGTATCATCGGACTGAGCTTGTTGTCATTTCAGGCAATCTCAACGCTGTACTTTACAGGGAATACATCCTCCTCCCTCATGTGGTACCCTTCCTGCAGGCTCATCCTGACATGAACCTCCAGCATAAAAAGGCCACCAGCCATACTGCTCATTCTGTGCAAGACATGAATGTCTGTGTTCTGCCATGGCCAGCGAACAGCCCGGATCTCAATCCCATTGAGCACGCCTGAGGATCGGAGGGTGAGGGCTAAGGCTATTCCCCCCAGAAATGTCCAGGAACTTGCAGGTGCCTTGGTGGAAGAGTGGGGTAACATCTCTCGGCAAGAACTGGAAAATCTGGTGCAGTCCATGAGAAGGAGATGCACTGCAGTACTTAATGCAGCTGGTGGCCACACCAGATACTGACTGTTACTTTTGATTTTGACCCCCCCCCCTTTGTTCTGGGACACATAATTCCATTTCTGTTAGTCACATGTCTGTGGAACTTGTTCAGTTCATGTCTCAGTTGATGAATCGTGTTATGTTCATACAAATATTTACACATGTTCAGTTTGCTGAAAATAAATGCAGTTGACAGTGACAGGACATTTCTTTTTTTGCTAAGTTTATATAAACCGTGACTTTGTTGGGGTTCAAACCGGTTCAGAATTTTATTTTGCTTGTCGGAACAGTGGAGAAAGAGTGTAAAAAACATAGTGGTTCTGTTCAGAAAGAAACTGTTGGAAAGACTTTTGGGTTTCAATCCCCGGTCTTAACCCCATGTATTCTTCTTGTACTTGGTCTTGTGGTTGATCTGCAGGGCTGTCTGTACATACCTGATGCTCCCAGTTATCAGGTAGGGGCAGGTGATGGTTCCGACCATTAGTCTTCTCGTAGTAGTACATGAGAGCGTTCAGGTCTGGAAAATTCCGGTTCAGGTCCACCTCCCTGGAGTTGCCTCGCCCAACTAGATAGCCATTGAACTCAGGACCCTGATGGACAAACATAAGAAAAATTCTATGAGGTTACACTATATCTAAAATTCCTATTTCAACCGATGTTCCCCTGGTAACAGTGATTACCTTCACTAGCGGAGGGGGCACTATTTTCATCTCCGGATGAAAAGCGTGCCCAAAGTAAACTGCCTGCTACTTAGGCCCAGAAGCTAGGATATGCATATAAGTGGTAGATTTGGATAGAAAACACACTAAAGTTTCCAAAACTGTTACAATAATGTATGTGAGTAAAACAGAACTGATTTGGCAGGCGAAAACCTGAGAAGAATCCATCCAGGAAGTGGGATTTTTTTATGTTTGTAGTTTTCTATTGTATGCCATTACAGTGTCCATTGACTTAGGTCTCAAATTGCACTTCCTATAGCTTCCACTAGATGTCAACAGTATTTAGAAATTGTTTCATGCCTGTATTCTGAAAAATGAGAGAGTAAGACCACTCTGAATGAGTGGACCCTACAGTGTCCCAGAGGTTTTTCATGCGCGCGACCGAGAGTGTGCCTTTCTTGTTGCATTTAGAACATAAACATTTTAAGCCATACACACCAGAAAAGCTGGTGAAACCCTATTGTATTTGTTGGCGTACACTATTAGGGGTTCAGCAGTGAAGCTGGTGAAACCGTATTGTATTTATGGGATTCTGTAAAATGATGCACAAAAACAACTTGGTCAAATGGTTGCGTTATAAACAGACTTTGAATTCAAAAGGTCAGCCGACTTCTCTACTCAACCTAGAGTCTTGGAATTTGGTACATATGTTTACCGAAAGGAACAAATTTGCCTCTTGGACCAATGACGTCACAGTGATGGATTATCTCTTTTGAAAATAGTAAAAAATTCTTCTACATTTTTAAACAACATCTCCTCAGATACCACTAAACCAATTTATCCCAAACTTGCTGTACAGCATCTATAGACCAAGATAATGAAATGTATTATACATGAAGTTGATATCTTAAACGTCATAGCAGCTGTGAGCCAATAAATTTGAGTGAGTTTGTGCCTGACAATTCAAGACACTCTTGGAGGGAATAGAGCCCCCTGCTGGCCATGCATTTCAATAATCTAAAGTGTTTCCTGAAGTGTGCACAGATCCACTACCCACATGGATTGAAAAGTATAACATTGGTGTGAGTACCAGAGATGGAGTCAAGACCGGACCCCTTTAGATCTAGACCAAGACTAGATTTTCTCAGACCAGACCATGGACAAGTGGGTCGAGACCATGACCAGACAGACCAAGACCAGTTTAAATGGGTCAAAATAAGATCCAGTGGAGTAATTTTATTTATATGTTATTTTTTAATATTTTATTTAACTAGGCATGTCAGTTAAGACAAAATCTTATTTACAATGATAGCCTAGGAACAGTGGATTAACTGCCTTGTTCAGGGGCAAAATGACAGATTTTTACCTTGTCAGCTCAGAGATTTGATTTAGCAATCTTTCGGTTACTGGCCCAATGCTCTAACCACTAGGCTACCTGCCGCTCTTTGAGTAAAGTATAGCTCTGTACAGTACAGTTCAGTACAATATAGTTCAGCTCAGTAAACTATAATTCAGTACAGTATAGTACAGTAAGGTACATTACAATAATGTACAGTTCAGTACAGTATAGCTCAGTACAGTGTAGCTCAGTACAGTACAGTTCATTACAGTATAGTTCAGTACAGTAGAGTTCAGTACAGCACAGTACAGTTCTGTACAGTACATTACAGAGCAGTAAAGGACATTACAGTACAAAGCACATTATAGTAAAGTATAGTACATTATAGAGGTCTATGTTTGAGCCAAATATACACCTATGTTTGTGCTCTTTGAGGGTTGGAGCCAATTGCAGGCTCTGCATGTCAATAACCTACACTTTTTCCTGAAGTGTCCATCATCCATATGGTGGTCCTCTGTGGCTCAGTTGTTAGAGCATAGCGCTTGCAGTTCCAGGATAGTGGGTCTGAATCCCACGTCCACCCGAATGTATCCACAAATGACTGTAAGTTGCGTTGGATAAAATAGAAAATACATATTATAAGATTTGTGTAAGATTTGTGCAAGAAATTTGAGTCAAGACTGGAACCAGCAATTAATACATGCATGCTGTTCCATAGTGTTCAACCCTGATTTTTGCCACGGCTCAGAGGGTTAGTGATTTAGTCTTGAAATACATGCCAACCCATGACGGCCTGGGTTCAAATCCTATCAAGACCTACTGCCTCTTTCAGATAGACATCACTAAACAGTGAGGGATTGTTGTTGTACTTGAACCAAATTGTATGACTTGTAAAATAAGGCGTAATGTTTGAGAAACTATAAAGCAGGAAACGGTCGGAAAGGCAAAAAGGGTGAAATGGTCGAAAAGCTTCAAACCAAGACCAGTTTAAATGGGGAAAATGCAGCATGCAGAAACTACTCTTCCTGGGTTCCATATAAAACGTACATGACAAAATACAGAATAGTAATAAACAAGAACAACATAAGATATTACGTTAAAATAAAATGTAAATAGGAGTTACACACTGAGTGTACACAACATTAGTAACACCTTTCACCACCCTTTGCCATCAGAATAGCCTCAATTCATTGGACCATGGAGGCTACAAGGTATCGAAAGCATTCCAGAGGGATGCTGGCCCATGATGACTACAATGCTTCCCACAGTTGTGTCAAGTTGGCTGGATGTCCTTTGGGTGGTGGACCATTCTTGATGCACACAGCAAACAGTTGAATGTGAAACAAACAAAGGACGAACAGTCTGACATATTATTGTTCTCTCTTGTCCTTTCTCTTCCCGTCATTGCATTAAGTCCTTCCCATGCTTGTCTTGGATTGCCAGTACAGAACCTCTGCTCCTTTTTTGCTTTCCATATTTTTGACCTGAATTCATTTTCTTTCTCCTTTACAGCATCAGTATCTCCTTTCAGGAATGCAAACATCCTTTCATTGAGGCACATTTTCAAGTCCTTAGACATCCAGGGCTTGTTGTTGGGAAATATTAAGACAGTTTTCGTGTTAATGTCAGTATCCTCACAGAACTGGATATATGAGGTAATGCTGTCTGTCAACTCGTGGGGATCCCTGAGTCAAAGACCACCTCCCAGTCTGTGACGTCAAAGCAATTACCTGAATGGATTTCTACAGGTTTTTCACGTTTCACCTGTTGCCTGTATCTCAGTAGGAGATTGATAGCGTTATGGTCTGTTTTCCCGATGGGTGCTCTGCATACTGCCTTGTATGCGTCCTCTACGTTGCCATAACAGGATGTGAGTTGGACAGGTGACGTACTGTTGCAGAGTGGGGAGGTGCGCGGAGAGGGAGAGCATCTTAAAATTCCCAAGCACAAATACTGACTGGCTGGTCAGTTGATCGTGAAAGTGCAGCACTGAAACAGTCTGTAATCCTGTCAGCAGCTTTCCATATTGATAGGTCCAGGCACATAGACCAGAATAATGGTAATTTGTCCAAACATGCATGGTAGATAGAATAGCCTGAACGATACAACGAGAATCACAAGTATTATCTACAAAGATGCATAGCACCATATTTGCAAATAAATTCATCAAAAATCCTACAATGTGATTTTCTGGATTTTTTTCTAATTTTGTCTGTCATAGTTGAAGTGTACCTATGATGAAAATTACAGGCCTCTTTCGTATTTTTAAGTGGGAGAACTTGCACAATTGGTGGCTGACTAAATACTTTTTTGCCCCACTGTATAGGTAATTTGGTGCCAGATAAGCAGCGTTTTGAATGTTTTTCACAAAATCCATCATGGTGGACTTTATGGGCTCTTGAAGCAAATTTGTTCCTTGTGAGGAGAGGGACCTATGTACCAATTTCTAGGACAATAGCTCACATGTGGTGAAGGGCATGAGCTTTTCAATTGTCAAATTTCAATCACTTATTATAGCACCACCATGTGGCTAATTCACATGTCATCTAAAGCAGGGAATAGCTAAACTCAAACATTGTTTACATATTGAGCCATATGTTCTCTATTTACAATGATACCAATAGACAATGTATATCAGGCAAACAATGAACCAGATTTTGTCTTTTACGTGCTGACATATAAAACTGTTAAGTGCAAATCTAACCCTTTTAGGTACCATATGAACATAAGGTGACAACAATTAGGCTGCAGGAGATGAGCATTACAGGAACATTTTATTAGGTTAATTTTATTTTATTTAATTCATTTTACCAATGTTGCTTGCTAAATTAATGCAGTTGTTCCCATAGATAGACAGTACATGGTTGCTCTATGAATCACTGACCCTGGATAAGCTAGCAACTGGGCTAACCTTTTAGGTCAATAATATGTGACCAACCGGCTCAAATCTGTCTTGTGTTTTTACATTTGATAAAAGTAGAGACTAAGAGCTACAAAATGGTATATCATATACTGCATTCTTGAGGAGTAATGGGAAAGTAATTCTGCTTTGAAAGTTGATAAACTTGTAAACTGACTATTGAGAAAATGGCCTTTGAATGTTTTAGTACCTGGTGGAGAGCTCTCCTTTGTCACCACCACTCAGCATTGTTCACACCCTTTTAAGCCAGCCCCACACATCTCTTTAAGGATTCACATGTGAGGTAATGTGCTAAACAGTGAGTAGTGTAGTAAAGATTAAGACTAAAAGTGGTAAAAGTATAGTCTACAATAAGGAAAAATTCCAGGTAAACAGAAAGTGTCCAGATAAAAATATTTTATACATTTTAGATGACGCTTACTCAGACACCCTTGTCTAAATTGATGAGTCAGGTGAGATAAATGCTATAACCACCACATCTTGCCAAGTGGATGGGTCTCTACAGAAGGTGTAAACAGTACAGCCAAATGGTTACTTGCATAGTAGCAATATCAAATATTTATAGTGTAAATATAAATAAAATACTATACAGTATGTAGAAGAACAATATCAATAACAACATCAGTGATAGATGAGATAGATATGCATACAATCAGGGGTAAAGTGGCTGAGTAGCAGTCCGTCCGAACCACGCATGAAAAAGGGAATCTATATTTGGAGAGCCTGTTTCGGTCCTGCCCTTGACTGTGATGCGGGCATGTGAAATCCAAAGCCTCATTGTCGCAAAACTCCCTGATCTTCTCATAGACATACGTTTGTCTAGCTCTGTCCAGTCCAGGTGGTGCATGTACAGGCAGATGATCTATGGGAGGGAGGATGTCAGCGTTGCACAGCAAAGACTCCTTGGCGACAGCAACACCAGGCTCCAGAACATTCAAGCTGTAAAACAGGAAATAACAAAAATAATTTAAAAGACATTACATCCTTGCACAACATCAATTCACCTCCTAAGTTTAGATAAGAAGAATAACCTCATACAATGCTATGACAATTATATTCACCTGAAGTGCTGAGTCAGGTGTTGTTGCCAGCCATAGCTTTCTACCAGCACCGTACCATCCTCTTTTTTTGAATCCAAGATGGTGCAGCAGTTGGACGTGTGTTTGTCTTGTCCCATCTTGTCCCATGTAAATAGTCGATCTCATCATTTTTTCTGTATATATTTTAATCTCACTTTCCACCTACAATCTAAATATACTTTCCTGCAACATGCACCACCCAGTGTGGTACGGACCTGCAATTTTTATACGTTATAACTAGAACCTCCATCAGAAGCTAGCCAGCTAATTAGCTACTAGCTTGTAGTCACTGTTAGCCACGGCTAGCGGTCTACACCTTTAGCTCGGTCACCGGCCAGATGTAGCTCAGTCAATACCTGCCAGTCTGCACAGCGCGATATTTGACTGCTTTTCTCCACCACATCACTGGATTCCTGACGCAAGCTCTGGGCCAGTACACCTGATCATCGCAGCTAGCTAGCTGCAATCCAGTGGATACTGCTGGCTAATGCCTCTGTCCCGAAGCAAGCACCAGTTAGTCTTGAGCTAGGCCCATCTCCTGGCTAGCCGAAGAGGTATACCCACTAATTCGTGGGCTACAAATCCTCTTTCACCAATTGGCCTGGATCCTTTATTGCCGACACGGAGCCCCGCCAATCAATCACGACTGGTCTGCTAACATAATCGTCCGATGTGGTTTCAACAGGCTTTTCCGTTGCGTTGTCACTGAAGACCCATCTGCTAGCCCCGGCCCGCTAGCTTTCTGAACGCCATGCCTCCCGCTCGCCTAGCATAGTAGCGACTACCGAACGGCTCCTGGACCTATTGCTTCTCATTGGATCCTATGATCACTCGGCTACACATGCCTTTCTCTAATGTCAATATGCCTTGTCTTCTGCTGTTCCGGTTAGTTACAGTTTATTTTACTGTAGAGCCAGCTCAACATGCCTTAGATAGCTCTTTTGTCACACACCCCACACATGGGGAGACCTCACCTGGCTTAGCTGGTGTCTCCAGAGATGCAAGCTCTCTCATCGTCACTCAATGCCTAGGTTTACCCCCACTGTACTCACATCCTACCATACCCTTGTCTGTACATTATGCCGTGAATCTATTCTACCACGCCCAGAAATATGTCCCTTTTATTCTCTGTTCCCAACGCACTAGACCAGTACTTATAGCCTTTAGCCGTACCCTTATCCTACTCCTCCTCTGTTCCTCTGGGGATGTAGATATTAACCATAGTCGGTGAAGAAATGGTGCATGTAGTTGATGACTGCCTGTGCATTGTCCGTGCTGGATGACATGCCTTCATCAATCAAGTAGTTGACTTGTTGTGGCTTTCCTTCACAGCAGACACCAAACAAGTAGATGGGATCTGGCTGCATAGAGTCAGAAGAATAGTGCACCTGCAAAAACAAAATAACATTAAGATAAATTAAAATGAACTGTCACACCCCTGTCCGTCTGTCTTTACAGAGCTCGAAAAACATTTGCCTGCTTCCCATAGATGTATATTTTATATTTTGTGTGTGTGTGTGTGTGTGTGTGTGTGTATCTATCCATCTATGTCCTTAATCAGTATAAAATAGGACATTTTGCTTACTTGTTGAGCAAAATCAAAGCTGTAAAGCATTCCTGATGTCTTTGCTTACTGATTCAGTAGTGCCCCCAGAGACAACTGCAGGTCTTGACAGGTTGACATCTTCTGGTTGACAGACCGCTCACTCTGAACAAGTGCTTGCTTGGGCCAGCTCTCTTTTTGATGGGAGGCATTAGACCATTCTCCTTTTATGACTGGTGGAAGAGAGTCAGGCGTGTTCTACTGATGCTGAAAGACAGATTCCAGATACAAATATTGTTGCATTGTTATACAATAGATATCCGTAATCACCATCAGACACACCTGGCTAACTTGATAGGTCATGTAATCATCTGGCGAAGTGGAATCTTCTGTTTAGACTTGTAGCTAGCTAGCTAGCTAAACAATGAACCATAATCCCAATCCATAGAGTACTACCAATACAAACAGATTGTCATTGCTAGGTTCAGTGTTAGCTAGCTAACATTAGGCTGTAACTAGCAATGCAAATGGCTTTCTGAGATAATATTACTCCACAGCGAGCCAGCCATCTTACATCAGCTAGCTAACAGTACACTTTAACTTGGGGTATTTTGTTTAGACATGGAGCGAGCTAGCTAGCTAGCTAAACAATGAAATACAAACTGATTGTCATAGCTTGCTAAAGTTAACCAAATAAATTCAATATTAGCTAGTTAGCTAGCTAACATTAGGCTATAACTAGCAATGCAAATGAATTTCTGAGATAACATTATTCCACAGATCATACACATAATGTTAGCTAGTGAGCCAGCCACATAATGTCAGCTAACCAACTAACAGTAAACTTCAACTTGCAATGAAAACAACTTCGACAAAATTAGAAACGTATAATATCTTAAACTAGACTCTTACCCATATACATGGAAGAACGCATCACAGCAGACGGCAACCCCTTTCATTAACTAAGACGTCCGGTGTCATTTCCGTTTTGTTTGAACAGCTTGCTTGGCACGTTGTGTCAAGTCACTGTGGTTCACATCATCTAATTCATTTTCAGATTCAGAGAGAGCCAGCATGGTACGATCGTCCTCCTGATAGTAGTACATCACAACTTTTTCCAAAGGACCCTTGTCGATAAATTCAGGGCAGCAATGTTATTAAGAGCAGTAGCAACACATTTGCAGTTCTCCATGGCTAACATTGAATCTGTAGAAATAACTGCAGTATTATCTACTCATAACGAGAAGTTAATTTTATAGACAGAAGATGCTATACACAGCAGACCAATCCGAAACTCATCTCTCGGCATGTCCAGCCCATTTATATCTCAGTCAATGATGGCTAGTAGGAAGGTTCATGTCTTTTTCTAGGCTTGTAATTTAACAACTTTATTTGTATTTATTGATGGCATACAAGTTTTTTATTAAGGCACACGAAAGTTCAAATGTTCAAGAAGGCATTTCTGCCCAAAAATGCATTTTGATTTTAAAAAATGTAAATAAATATTCAAACGCCTCTCCTGTGAAGTCATGACTTGCGACATAGACTTGAATTCATAAACGAGTCAAATTGTGGTCAGTGGTTTAAATTAATAGTTGTGGTCATTAGTTGTGCTGTTGTGGTCAGGTGTCGTGTTGTTGTGATCAGTAGTTGTGTGGTTGTGGTCAGTAATTGTGGTTCTTAGTTGTGGTCAATAGTTGTGTGGTTGTGGTCAGTAGTTGTGTGGTTGTAGTCAGTAGTTGTGGTCAGTGATTGTGATTATTTGTTGTGATCAGTAGTTGTGTGGTTGTGGTGATTAGTTGTGGTCAGGAATTGTGGTCAGTAGTTATGTTCAGTAGTTGTGTGGACGTGGTCCGTAGATGTGGTTGTAAGTTGTGGTCAGTAGTTGTGTGGTTCTGGTTAGTAGTTGTGGTCAGGAGTTGTGGTCAGTATTTCTGGTCAGTAGTTGTGTAATTGTGTGGTTGTGGTCATTAGTTGTGGTCAGTAGTGGTGGGCAGTAGTCGTGTGGATTTGGTCAGTAGTTAGTTATATTGTTGTGGCCAGTAGTTGTGTGGATGTGGTTAGTAGTTGTGGCCAGGAGTTGTGGTCAGTATTTGTGGTCAGTAGTTGTGTGGTTGTGGTCAGTAGATGTGTAGTTGTGGTCAGTAGTTATGTGCTAGTGGTTAGTAGTTGTGGTCAGTAGTCTGCCACTGGCACAGTCAGTATAGTAAGCTCAGCTTTCCCCATTGAGGCCACTCAGCTTTCCCTATTCTGTGCCTCGATATAGGTCGGGCAAAACTAAATATAGCCATGTTCACCTTAGCAATCTCACTAGAATAGGGCCCTCATCCATTCCTCTTATTATTGAAAAAGATTGCGATTTCTCACATCTCAAAATAGGGCTACTTAATGTTAGATCCCTCACTTCCAAGGCAGTCATAGTCAATGAACTAATCACTGATCATAATCTTGATGTGATTGGCCTGACTGAAACATGGCTCAAACCTGATGAAACTACTATGTTAAATGAGGCCTCTCCTCCTAGTTACACCATGCATACCCCACAAGACATTCCACAAGAGGTCTCTTCACAGTCCCCAAGTCCAGAACAAACTATGGTTGGTGCACAGTACTACATAGAGACATGACTTCAGGGAACTCTACTCCACATCAAGTAACTGATGCAACCGGTAAAATTTGATTTAAAAAACAGATAAAAGGGCCTCCCGAGTGGCGCAGTGTCTAAGGTGGAGGTTAGGGGAGGATTTGGCCGGCAGGGGTGTCCTTGTCCCATCGTACACGAGCAACTCCTGTGGCGGGCTGGGCGCAGTGCACGCTGACACGGTCGCCAGGTGCACAGGGTTTCTTCCGACACACTGGCTTCCGGGTTAAGTGGGCACTGTGTCAAGAAGCAGTGGGGGTTGTGTTTCGGAAGACACACGGCTCTTGACCTTCGCCTCTCCCAAGTCCATACGAGAGTTGCAGCGATGAGACAAAACTGTAACCACCAATTGGATACCACGAAATTGTGTGGAAAAATGGGGAAGAAAAACTATAAAAAAATAAAAAAATACACCTTATTGAACAGCAGGGACTGGCACAGACACATGCATACACATACAAACTATACACACACATACACATGGATGTTTTATTGTAGATATGTGGTAGTGGTGGAGTAGGCACAAAAAATTTGATCCCTGGTATACAGAAAATACCCGAGCCCTGAAGCAAGCTTCCAGAAAATTGGAACGGAAATGCCTCTCCCCCAAACTGGAACTCTTCTGACTAGCTTGGAAAGACATGCAACGTAACGTAATCAACACTGCTAGCTAGCCAGCTAGCCCCCGAATAGCAGCACTGTAGAAACTATTACTCTCAACGGAACGACTTGATTAGTGTAGTGTCAACAACGCAGCCACTGCCAGCTAGCCTACAAAGTCAACAACGCAGCCACTGCCAGCTAGCCTACTTCAGCAGTACTGTATCATTTTAATCATTTTAGTCAATAAGATTCTTGCTACGTAAGCTTAACTTTCTGAACATTCGAGACGTGTAGTCCACTTGTCATTCCAATCTCCTTGCATTAGCGTAGCCTCTTCTGTAGCCTGTCAACTATGTGTCTGTCTATCCCTGTTCTCTCCTCTCTGCACAGACCATACAAACGCTCCACACCCTAATCTGGTGGTCCCAGCGCGCACGACCCACGTGGAGTTCCAGGTCTCCGGTAGCCTCTGGAACTGCCGATCTGCGGCCAACAAGGCAGAGTTCATCTCAGCCTATGCCTCCCTCCAGTCCCTCGACTTCTTGGCACTGACGGAAACATGGATCACCACAGATAACACTGCTACTCCTACTGCTCTCTCTTCGTCCGCCCACGTGTTCTCGCACACCCCGAGAGCTTCTGGTCAGCGGGGTGGTGGCACCGGGATCCTCATCTCTCCCAAGTGGTCATTCTCTCTTTCTCCCCTTACCCATCTGTCTATCGCCTCCTTTGAATTTCATGCTGTCACAGTTACCAGCCCTTTCAAGCTTAACATCCTTATCATTTATCGCCCTCAGGTCCCCTCGGAGAGTTCATCAATGAGCTTGATGCCTTGATAAGCTCCTTTCCTGAGGACGGCTCACCTCTCACAGTTCTGGGCGACTTTAACCTCCCCACGTCTACCTTTGACTCATTCCTCTCTGCCTCCTTCTTTCCACTCCCCTCCTCTTTTGACCTCACCCTCTCACCTTCCCCCCCTACTCACAAGGCAGGCAATACGCTCGACCTCATCTTTACTAGATGCTGTTCTTCCACTAACCTCATTGCAACTCCCCTCCAAGTCTCCGACCACTACCTTGTATCCTTTTCCCTCTCGCTCTCATCCAACACTTCCCATACTGCCCCTACTCGGATGGTATCGCGCCGTCCCAACCTTCGCTCTCTCTCCCCCGCTACTCTCTCCTCTTCCATCCTATCATCTCTTCCCTCTGCTCAAACCTTCTCCAACCTATCTCCTGATTCTGCCTCCTCAACCCTCCTCTCCTCCCTTTCTGCATCCTTTGACTCTCTATGTCCCCTATCCTCCAGGCTGGCTCGGTCCTCCCCTCCCACTCCGTGGCTCGACGACTCATTGCGAGCTCACAGAACAGGGCTCCGGGCAGCCGAGCGGAAATGGAGGAAAACTCGCCTACCTGCGGACCTGGCATCCTTTCACTCCCTCCTCTCTACATTTTCCTCCTCTGTCTCTGCTGCTAAAGCCACTTTCTACCACTCTAAATTCCAAGCATCTGCCTCTAACCCTAGGAAGCTCTTTGCCACCTTCTCCTCCCTCCTGAATCCTCCTCCCTCCTGAATCCTCCTCCCCCTCCCCCCTCCTCCCTCTCGGCAGATGACTTCGTCAACCATTTTGAAAAGAAGGTCGACGACATCCGATCCTCGTTTGCTAAGTCAAACGACACCGCTGGTTCTGCTCACACTGCCCTACCCTGTGCTCTGACCTCTTTCTCCCCTCTCTCTCCAGATGAAATCTTGCGTCTTGTGACGGCCGGCCGCCCAACAACCTGCCCGCTTGACCCTATCCCCTCCTCTCTTCTCCAGACCATTTCCGGAGACCTTCTCCCTTACCTCACCTCGCTCATCAACTCATCCCTGACCGCTGGCTACGTCCCTTCCGTCTTCAAGAGAGCGAGAGTTGCACCCCTTCTGAAAAAACCTACACTCGATCCCTCCGATGTCAACAACTACAGACCAGTATCCCTTCTTTCTTTTCTCTCCAAAACTCTTGAACGTGCCGTCCTTGGCCAGCTCTCCCGCTATCTCTCTCAGAATGACCTTCTTGATCCAAATCAGTCAGGTTTCAAGACTAGTCATTCAACTGAGACTGCTCTTCTCTGTATCACGGAGGCGCTCCGCACTGCTAAAGCTAACTCTCTCTCCTCTGCTCTCATCCTTCTAGACCTATCGGCTGCCTTCGATACTGTGAACCATCAGATCCTCCTCTCCACCCTCTCCGAGTTGGGCATCTCCGGCGCGGCCCACGCTTGGATTGCGTCCTACCTGACAGGTCGCTCCTACCAGGTGGCGTGGCGAGAATCTGTCTCCTCACCACGCGCTCTCACCACTGGTGTCCCCCAGGGCTCTGTTCTAGGCCCTCTCCTATTCTCGCTATACACCAAGTCACTTGGCTCTGTCATAACCTCACATGGTCTCTCCTATCATTGCTATGCAGACGACACACAATTAATCTTCTCCTTTCCCCCTTCTGATGACCAGGTGGCGAATCGCATCTCTGCATGTCTGGCAGACATATCAGTGTGGATGACGGATCACCACCTCAAGCTGAACCTCGGCAAGACGGAGCTGCTCTTCCTCCCGGGGAAGGACTGCCCGTTCCATGATCTCGCCATCACGGTTGACAACTCCATTGTGTCCTCCTCCCAGAGCGCTAAGAACCTTGGCGTGATCCTGGACAACACCCTGTCGTTCTCAACTAACATCAAGGCGGTGGCCCGTTCCTGTAGGTTCATGCTCTACAACATCCGCAGAGTACGACCCTACCTCACACAGGAAGCGGCGCAGGTCCTAATCCAGGCACTTGTCATCTCCCGTCTGGATTACTGCAACTCGCTGTTGGCTGGGCTCCCTGCCTGTGCCATTAAACCCCTACAACTCATCCAGAACGCCGCAGCCCGTCTGGTGTTCAACCTTCCCAAGTTCTCTCACGTCACCCCACTCCTCCGCTCTCTCCACTGGCTTCCAGTTGAAGCTCGCATCCGCTACAAGACCATGGTGCTTGACTACGGAGCTGTGAGGTGAACGGCACCTCAGTACCTCCAGGCTCTGATCAGGCCCTACACCCAAACAAGGGCACTGCGTTCATCCACCTCTGGCCTGCTCGCCTCCCTACCACTGAGGAAGTACAGTTCCCGCTCAGCCCAGTCAAAACTGTTCGCTGCTCTGGCCCCCCAATGGTGGAACAAACCCCCTCACGACGCCAGGACAGCGGAGTCAATCACCACCTTCCGGAGACACCTGAAACCCCACCTCTTTAAGGAATACCTAGGATAGGATAAGTAATCCTTCTCACCCCCCTAAAAGATTTAGATGCACTATTGTAAAGTGGCTGTTCCACTGGATGTCATAGGTGAATGCACCAATTTGTAAGTCGCTCTGGATAAGAGCGTCTGCTAAATGACTTAAATGTAAATGTAAATGTTGTCTATCAACAATGACAAGCCCCGGGGTCTGACAATTTGGATGGAAAATTATTGAGCATAATAGCGGACAATATTGCCACTCCTATTTGCCATATTTTCAATTTAAGCCTACTAGAATGTGTGTAAAGAATATCTGTTGGCCTATGGTGTGTAATGAGGAGCAAACAGACACTGCATTTGACACATTTATAACATTGCTTTTTCCAGTTACTAATAAGCATGCACCCATTAAGAAAATGACTGTAAAAACTGTTAAATCCCCGTGGATTGATGAGGTATTGAAAAATTGTATGGTTGAGAGGGATGAGGAAAAAGGTATGGCAAATAAGTCTGGCAGCCCAACTGATTGGCAAACGTACTGCAAATTGTCCCTAGAATTTCTAAGCAAACAGCTGGAGGCAGGGCTTTCTCCTATAGAGCTCCATTTTTATGGAACGGTCTGCCTACCCATGTCAGAGACGCAAACTCGGTCTCAACCTTTAAGTCTTTACTGAAGACTCATCTCTTCAGTGGGTCATATGATTGAGTGTAGTCTGGCCCAGGAGTGGGAAGGTGAACGGAAAGGCTCTGGAGCAACAAACCGCCCTTGCTGTCTCTGCCTGGCCGGTTCCCCTCTTTCCACTGGGATTCTCTGCCTCTAACCCTATTACAGGGGCTGAGTCACTGGCTTACTGGGGCTCTCTCATGCCGTCCCTGGAAGGGGTGCGTCACCTGAGTGGGTTGATTCACTGATGTGGTCATCCTGTCTGGGTTGGCGCCCCCCCTTGGTTTGTGCCATGGCGGAGATCTTTGTGGGCTATACTCAGCTTTGTCTCAGGATGGTAAGTTGGTGTTTGAAGATATCCCTCTAGTGGTGTGGGGGCTGTGCTTTGGCAAAGTGGGTGGGGTTATATCCTTCCTGTTTGGCCCTGTCCGGGGGTGTCCTCGGATGGGGCCACAGTGTCTCCTGACCCCTCCTGTCTCAGCCTCCAGTATTTATGCTGCAGTAGTTTATGTGTCGGGGGGGCTAGGGTCAGTTTGTTATATCTGAAGTACTTCTCCTGTCCTATTCGGTGTCCTGTGTGAATCTAAGTGTGCGTTCTCTAATTCTCTCCTTCTCTCTTTCTTTCTCTCTCTCAGAGGACCTGAGCCCTAAGACCATGCCCCAGGACTACCTGACATGATGACTCCTTGCTGTCCCCAGTCCACCTGACCATGCTGCTGCTCCAGTTTCAACTGTTCTGCCTTATTATTATTCGACCATGCTGGTCATTTATGAACATTTGAACATCTTGGCCATGTTCTGTTATAATCTCCACCCGGCACAGCCAGAAGAGGACTGGCCACCCCACATAGCCTGGTTCCTCTCTAGGTTTCTTCCTAGGTTTTGGCCTTTCTAGGGAGTTTTTCCTAGCCACCATGCTTCTACACCTGCATTGCTTGCTGTTTGGGGTTTTAGGCTGGGTTTCTGTACAGCACTTTGAGATATCAGCTCAATGTACGAAGGGCTATATAAATAAATTTGATTTGATTTGAAATTAAGAAACCATGTGACTAAACTAAATAAAAATAAACTGTACTATGAAACAAACATCAATTAAATAAAGAATGATCCCCATTTTGAGGAAAAATACCACTCGGCTTCATCATTCATTGAATTAGATGGCTCATTCATCACAAAGCCCACTGACATTGCCAACTACTTTAATGACTTTTTCATTGGCAAGATAAGCAAATTTAGTAATGACATGCCAGCAAAAAACACTGACACCAGACATCCCAGTATATCAGACCAAATTATGAAAGACAAGAATTGTACTTTTGAATACTGTAAAGTCAGAGTGGAAGAGGTGAGAAATGTATTGTTGTCTGTCAACAATGACAAACCACCGGGGTCTGACAATTTGGATGGAAAATTACTGAGGATAATAGTAGATGGTATTGCCACTCCTATTTGCCACATATTAATTTAAGCCTACTAGAAAGTGTGTGCCCTCAGGCCTGGACGGAAGCTAAAGTGATTTAAACAATTGTTTTTACTAGCGATATGCCACTGGCTTTGAGTAATGCCAAAGTGTCTATGAATGTGGATGACTCAACAATATACACGTCAGCTACAACAGTGATTGAAATGACTGCAACACTTAACAAAGAGCTGCAGTTAGTTTCAGAGTGAGTGACAATGAATAATTAGCCCTAAATATTTCTAAAACTAAAAGCATTGTATTTGGGACAAAACACTCACTAAATCCTAAACCTCAACTAAATCTTGTAATAAATAATGTGGAAATTGAGATGACTAAACTGCTTGGAGTAACCCTAGATTGTAAACTGTCATGGTCAAAACATATTGATATAGAAGCAGCTAAGACGGGGAGAAGTCTGTCCATAATAAAGCGATGCTCTGCCTTCTTAACAATACTATCAACAAGGCAAGTCCTGCAGGCCCTAGTTTTGTCACACCTGGACTACTGTTAAAACCTGTTTGGGATATGGGGCAGCATTTTCACTTTTGGATCAAATGTATGCCCAGAGTAAACTGCCTCCTACTCAGTCCCAGATGCTAATATTTGCTAATTATTATTAGTATCGGACAGTGGAACTAGAGGAACCCCTCGACAACATTCCGCTGAAAAGGCAGCGTGCGAAATTCAAAAAATTATTTTTAGAAATATGTAACTTTCACACATTAACAAGTCCAATACAGCAAATGAAAGATAAACTTGTGAATCTACCCATCGTGTCCGATTTCAAAAATGCTTTACAGCACAACATATGATTATGTTAGATCACCGCAGAGTAAAAAAAAAAAACACACAGCCATTTTTCCAGCCAAAGATAGGAGTCACTAAAAGCAGAAATATAGATGAAATTAATCCCTAACCTTTGATGATCTTCATCAGATGGCACTCATAGGACATCATGTTACACAATACATGTATGTTTTGTTCGATAATGTGCATATTTATATCCCAAAATCTCAGTTTACATTGGCACGTTACGTGCAGTAATGTTTTGATTCCAAACCATCCGGTGATTTTTCAGAAATACTCATAATAAACATTGATAAAATATACAATTATTATTAACAGAATTACAGATAGACTTCTCCTTATTGCAACCGCTGTGTCAGATTTTTATTTATTTTTTAACTCAGAGCCCAATCCAGCCAGAGAAATATCTGCCATTTTGGAGTCAACAGAAGTTAGAAATAAAAACTATAAATATTCACTTACCATTTGATGATCTTCATCAGAAGGCACTCCCAGGAATCCCAGTTCGACAATAAATGACTGATTTGTTCCATACAGTTCCATAAAGTCCATCATTTATGTCCAAATAGCCACTTGTTGTTAGCGTGTTCAGCCCAGTAGTCCATCTTCATGAGGCGCGAGCACTTCGTCCAGACAAAAACAGTCCAGACAAAAAGTTCCGTTACAGGTCGTAGAAACCAGTCAAACCATGTATGGAATCAATCTTTAAGATGTTTTTTAACATAAAACATCAATAATGTTCCAACCGGAGAATTCCTATGTTTGAAGAAAAGCACTGGAACGAGAGCTAACTCTGTCGGGAGCGAGCGTCACGAACCTGAGACACTCTACCAGACCACTGATTCAAACAGGTCTCATGAGCCCATCTTTTATAGCAGAAGCCTGAAACAAGTTTCTAAAGACGGTTGACATCTAGTGGAAATCTCAGATTTCCAGCTTCCTTTTCGCCTGCCATATGAGTTCTGTTATACTCACAGACATCATTCAAACAGTTTCAGAGTGTTTTCTATCCAATACTAATAATAATATGCATATATTAGCATCTGGGACAGAGTAGGAGGCAGTTCACTCTGGGCACACTATTCATCCAAAAGTAAAAATGCTGCCCCCTATCCCAAAAAGGTTTACGTCTCAATATTGTGAAATGTATGTGACTAAACATGAAACTATTTGTGAAAATATGCAATGTGTTGTTAACTTTCTAAATGAGAAAATATAGGTTTTCATATAAAGTTGGCCACGCCCAAGTGAGCATAGACATTACGTTGGCGTCATGGACCGCCATTTGCTCAGGCTTGTGTGAAACCCACTCCTGACTAAATTTACATTAGACCTGAAAATATGGAGCTGACGCTACATGTTGAAATGGTTAAGAACTACAACTCTATAGGCCCAGTTGACCTATCGATCACTACAGAATAAGAGCAAATCCTAGTACGTCTAGGTGAATTACTAGTCGGCAGCTGGATATTATATAAATCGAGTATGAGAATACCGACAACCGCGGCAGCATCTATTCTATGCAACAAACATCTGTACGCCTGACATTCATTGCAACAGACACTATCCAGAGCTGCTGAGGAACTAACTACTATGAAAGACATTGTGACTTCTGGGGAATTTAACCAGAGACTCTCTGATGAACTGACTCTCCAGCAGACGGACCGGCGATTCCAACAGAGAAGACAAAAACAACATACAGGTGTAAATATATACATTACAATTATTCTCAACGTTCATGTGCAAAATATTAGCATTTCAAATAATAGAATTATCAACTGTGTGTAGTGAATCCAGTTTGTCTCTTCCATTGTCTACCATGCCGTCATACCGGTTTAGCCCACTAGGGACTTATCAATGCATTGTGCTTGTAACCAAAATCTACTGTTTGTTTGTATTTCTGTGACTAGTTAGTTAGTAAATAAATAATTAGGCCAATTTGTATATCACTGATTCATCATTTAGGCTAGGGTTTGTGCAGATATCCAAAGGGTTTGCGGTGTTCAGTAATGAGAACTAATGAGGTAATAATGATACATTAATAGAATACTAATCGATAAGATATGAAAACATCTGAAGAGTCGATTCGGGAAATAGAGGCTCTATAAAAATGTTTCCGAGGTGCCCCGACTTTTTCAAGTTTACATGATTAGTTTAATCACGTAATAATAATTACACATAGAGAATTGATTTGATAAAAGAACAGTCTTCACATTTAATGATAGTCCAGACACAACAGAGGGTAATATACTGGACCGGCATGCCTTGTTGTTCAATGAAGTCTAATATCTTTTAGGTGTTACAAAATAAAAGCAGAAACGGGAAGAAAGAGGTGACGGCACAGCAAGGAACAATAGAGGTGAGCATGTCTCCATCTGTCTTTGTGACCTTATACTACAGTACAACTCTATGTTAGTGATGCTAAGTAGTTGGAGTCATTCAGTACTCACCATCACATTTACTTTTCCTCAGCCAACAAGACAAGTAACAAACAGCAAAATCACTAGCCTATGTCAATCTACTATTGTAGAAAAGTTTAGGCTACCTATTCTATTGGTCAGCTTGTTGAGAAAGAAATAGCGTATTCCAAACAGACTCTGGGACAGTTGTTGGACAATAGATCCCAAATTCATACAACCAGTAGGCCTAGGCTAAACATTTTTTTTTAAAGCAATGAGTAGGATGCAACCGATAAGAACGTTTAGCTTAAAATGTTGAGGAACAATTATTTCTTCACATTATAAGTACAGCAATGTACACAAGGCAGTAGGTTACGCACGAACGTTTGTTCCATAATGCAATTAGCGGGAAAACACCTTTGTCAAAAGGGTACTGCACATGCAAGCGGCTTCATGTGACAGAGATTAAAATATCCATTAGAAATTTGGAAAGAATGGAGATCTAATAGGCTACTTTGAACTCGGGTCCCCAACTTTTGCTTTTTTCCCTAGCACGACACAAATAATCAACTAATCATCCAGCTTAGAATTTTGAATCAGCTGTGTAGTGTTAGAGCAAGTAAGGTAAAACATGCCTCATATGTATAAAAACGTTCAGGTTTTAAACAATGAAGTATATGTTTTCAAAATGCATACTGCCTTCAGCTCATTGCAAAGTGCTGTGTGACGCGCCAATGAAGCCTGCCTTCAGTTGCCGTTTGATTCCACATTCAAAACAACTGGGAACTCGGAAATCTCCGACTTCAGACTTCAAGTCATTCAAGAGAACTGGGAACAGGGAACAGGGGAAAAAAACACGAGCTCCGAAAGGGAAACAAATAATTTTGAGCGGTCATTCACATCGAAACTCGGGTCTCGTTCTACATTTACATTTACATTTAAGTCATTTAGCAGACGCTCTTATCCAGAGCGACTTACAAATTGGTGCATACACCTTCTAGTGGCACATTGGTAAAATCACTCTGGCTAACTACTCCGATTCAATTGTTGCCAGCAGCACAGTTAGTCACCAACTCTCTGGATAACATGAAAACAGCCTAACCAGCTCTGCTAGAGCAAGTAAAATGGTCAGAGTGAGGTGTTCTCTCATTTATGTCTGGAAGTAGCTAGCAAACTAACTTTAGCCAGTTGGCTTGAGTGGTTGACTGCTGTTGTGAGGTCAGAATGCTCGGATCAACCCTACTCCTCGATCAGAGCACCTAATTTGAGCTCTAAACGCTCCTAGAGCGAAACTCTCTGAATTTATGAACAAACAATCTGACAACTTTCTGAATTTACGAACACCCAGAGCACACTCTGAGCGCTTTCTGGCACCCCAGACTGAATTTACAAATGCACCCTAGAGCGTACATCATGATTTGACCTCGTATTTTTCAGAGGTCCCAGTTGTCTTGAAACCCCCACAAAATGCTGCAGCAGCAGCTCTTGCACTCTCTGACAAAATGTCCACTCGAAGGCTCTGTATGCTGTACGGGTGTCTTAAATGAGATACTTAACAAATATAGTGTACATACGTGCCTATAGTCCGATAATCATGACCAGACGGTATTTCCATCATTGAATAGGCTAAAAAGCATTATTTCGCAATGGAATTTTTTCTTCTCCTACAGGACTCGGCTTTTCAATTTATTTTGCGAACAGCCGGCTATTACCAACTGGCTGAAACCCTGGTGTGTGTGTGTTTGTGTGTGGATGGATGCATTCATAGACAAAGTGATCAGCTTGTTGCTGGTGAACTGTAGCGGCGGGACAGAGGAGATGGCAACATCATCGTAGTACGGACGAGGATTGACATGGAATGTGAAGTTAACTGAACCTGGCTAGCTTTATGAAAGCCTGGGTAGATGTATTTTATTTTGTGGTATACCATTCTGGTGACAGACACAAACGAACTACCATTCCCTTGTATAGTAATACATTATTTGTCTCGACAACCACCCCATTTCCAGCCAGAATACCTGCATTTATACCGGTATAACTTACTGATAAGACCATAACATTTTTCTCCTTCCCATCTATCCCTCTCTTCCCCCTCAGTGTTCCTCTGGAGAGACCGCGAAGGCAGCCCCCCAATACCACCACCTCGTCTCACTGAAGAACGATGAAGGCAAGACTGAGGAGTACAAGTACAGTACCATTGTCTAAAACAGAGATAGGGGACATGAATGAGTAGGGTCACGAGATGAATCACAGACATACACTAATACATGATCACATACAGTACAAACGTGTAACAGAGTGCCGGAGGCTCATTCCACAGCTAGCTTGAAATGTCACGGATGAAGCTATCCAATTGGTACCTTTTGGGTGGCTCAAACCATTGGTAAAATTGTTAATAGTGCAGTTTTCAAACGATTAAGTTATTTTAGAGCTACTCTTTTTACTGACTCGAGAGTCATGGATTCATTTTTCTGAGTGTCTTTTTAGTTTAGTTCTTCATTTTACCTGCTAGTGCTGGACGCAATGAGTCCTACAGCAAGATAATACATGCTCCTCCGGCAGCTCCAGAGACGTGCTTCGACCACCAACTGTCTGTCATACAATGCCTTCAGAAAATATTGACACCCTTTGACTTTTTCCACATTTTGTCTTACAAAGTGGGATTAAAATGGATTTAATTGTCATTTTTTTACAACGAACCTCACAAAATACTCTGTAATGTCAAAGTGGAAAATTCTAACATTTGTAAAATAAAAACAAAATATGAAAAATAAAACACTAATACAGTATATCTTGATTACATAAGTATTCAAACCCATGAGTCAATACATGTTAGAATCACCTGGCTAGAATCACCTGGCTGGTAATCATTGAAAATTAAAAACACTGTCTCCAAATGTGTAGATAAGAGGTTGAAATTGCAGCCCCAACTGTCAGTAAAGGGAAAGTGTAGGCTACTGGATAGCCTAGGCACAATCGGCTGCCTAAGCTAGCTACTGGATAGGCGCTGTTAATTTTGTGGGAGGACATTCCCTAGAGAAAACTTTGAGGACAGAGATATAATAGCAACATAATATTCAGTGCTGTCTAATTTGAGTATAATGAAGCCTGTTTATTCAAGATGTTTTTTGTCCTCGGATATGGAAAGCTGTGAAAGCCTGTTTGCAGATGAAGTGAGAGGTCTCAAGGAATGTCCCAAGAGACTAAGGGTATATCCTATATGCTAAGGGTTATACAGTATGTGTAGGCTTACCTATGTTTGCAAATGTTGTACATCAGTGGAGCAAGGTTGGCCACCGCTGGTATGGAGTTTTTTTTGTTCAACTGAAATAATGCTTTCGTAATAATAGCCTACTTGGTACTACTCAATTATCTATTGTTGTTTAGACTAAGAGATCAAATCCTTATGAGTTAGCTTATTTGTACATTTTGAAGTGAAGTCTTGATTAAACTATTATTCAAAATGAACTAGTGTCAAATGTTGATTAATCACATATCACAATACTGAAATAAAAAGGTGAAGGGTTCTGTCTCTAATGTGTCTGTTTTTCTGTGTTGTATTCTCAAATGAACATTTCCTTTTTTTCTAGTTGTAAGATCCCCAATCTTTTTTATCTGATTGTCTCTCTCTCTCTCAGTATATCAGCTATATGAATCCATTTTGTAACTTATCATATGGCATGCATCGCCAATGCAGACATAGGCATACACTATGATGGCATTACTGACTTATGGGAGTCTGTGATCAAATCAAATCAAAGTTTATTTGTCACGTGCGCTGAATAAAACAGGTGTAGACCTTACAGTGAAATGCTTACTTACAGGCTCTAACCAATACTGCAAAAAAAGGTATTAGGTGAAAAATAGGTAGGTAAAGAAATAAAACAACAGTAAAAAGACAGGCTATATATACAGTAGCGAGGCTATAAATGTAGCGAGGCAACATACAGACACCGGTTAGTCAGGCTGATTGAGGTAGTATATACATGTAGATATGGTTAAGGTGACTATGCATATATGATGAACAGAGAGTAGCAGTAGCGTAAAAGAGGGGTTGGCGGGTGGTGGGTGGGACACAATGCAGATAGCCCGGTTAGCCAATGTGCGGCAGCGCTAGTTGGTAGGCTCAATTGAGGTAGTATGTACATGAATGTATAGTTAAAGTGACTATGCATATATGATAAACAGAGGGTAGCAGCAGCATAAAAAGAGGGGTGGGTTGGGGGGGACAATGCAAATAGTCCGGGTAGCCATTTGATTACCTGTTCAGGAGTCTTATGGCTTGGGGGTAAAAACTGTTGAGAAGCCTTTTTGTCCTAGACTTGGCACTCCGGTACTGCTTCCATGCGGTAGTAGAGATCTGAAGAAGAGAATAGTTAAACTCACACATTGTTTACATGCTGAGCTATATGTTCTCAATTAAAAATGATACCAGTAGATAAACCATATACCAGATTTTGCACATGCCTTTTAAGTGCTGACATAAAATAGTTTAGTGCAAATCCAACCCTTGTAATTTAGGTAGAGTATGAAAACAAGGTGTCAATTATGCTACAGGAGATGAGCATTACAGGTAACATTTTATGAGGTTAATTTTATTTAATTCATTTTAGCAACATTATTTGCAACCATGTGCTGTCTATGTTTCACTGACCCCGAATAAGCTAGCGACTGGTCTAACACAGCTATCCTTTCAGGTCAATAATATGCAGATTTTATAAAAATGTTGTTGGCTTTATAACCGTGAGGGAAATAGAACTAGCTAGCAGTTTGTTAGTTATACCTAGCTAGCTTAAAAGGTTAGCTGACTTCTCAAAATGAAACTCATTGTGGCTAGCTACTGTACTCCTTGTCTTTACAGCCAAATATCACTTCAGAAATATATTGAGATGGCCAGCGTTGTACACCATTTGTGATCCGTTTCAGAAAGCTAGGCGTATGTCGCACGTCACTACTTCACAGGAGAGGCATTTGAACGTAAACATTTGATTTTTTAAAATCAAAATTCAGTTTCATTTGCAGAAATACCTTCTGGTACATGTGAACTTTCATGTGCCTTAATAACAAACTTGTATGCCATCTGTAAATATGAATACAACATTTTAATTATGAGCCTAGTTGTTTAGCCATGGAAAAAGCCAGGAACCTTCCCGCTAGCCATGATTGGCAGAGTTAATGGATGGACTGGACATGCCGTGAGATGAGCTGGGATTAGTCTGACATGTAGCATGCTTCTGTCTATAACATGAGCTGCTCGGTACGTGTAAATAATACTTGCTTCTACAGCGTTTTTGAAAGATATCACGGAGAACTGCAAAAGTCTTGCTACTGCTCTCAACAACATTGCTGCCCTGAATTTAGCAGGCGCTATCGAACAAAGATCAGTCGAGAAAAAGTTGATGGACAACTTTCTGGAGGACAATCGTGCCTTGCTGACTCTCTCTGACTCTGAACATGAATTAGACGATGAGTAAATCCCTGATTTGAAGTAAAAACATTTGAATTGAACCAGACATTGTAAAGTCTTCTGATGACATTCATGGGGAAGAAACGTTGATCAACAGTTGTTTTCACGGAAGATGAACACGTTTTGAAATCAGTGGAATTGTCTATTTTTGTCAGGAACTCGTTTTCCTTGGAAGTTTAAGCATACTGTTAGATAGCTAGCTAATGTTAGCTGACTGGCTTGCTAGCTAACGTTTACATGTATGATCTGTGTAGTAATATTATACTTATCTCCAAAATCCATTTGCATTGCTAGTTATAGCCTAATGTTAGCTAGCTAATATTAAACCTAGTTGATTAGCTTTAGCTACCTGCAGATTAATACTCCAGCATTTCATGCATGTGGCTAGATATGACCATCGGTTTGCATTGCTAGTACTGCAAATTGTATCTGTTTCATTAGTTGACATTGTAACGTTATTTGCTAGCTATCTAGCTTGCTGGCCAGACTCCCAGGTTCACGTCTTTTCCGAGCAGCCCAGCTATGGTGCATTTTGGCTAGCTGGCTAGCTAACTCATGTACCTTGACAAGTCGCTAGCCTAGTCGCAAGTAGAAAACATTATTGGAAAGTCAATTTCTCTCACGATTATAATGCCAACAAAATGTTAATAAAATCAGCATATTATTGACCTAAAAGGTTAGCTGACCAGTCACTAGCTTATCCAGGGTCTGTGATGCATATACAGTACCTGGTTTCTCTATCTATGGGAACAACTACAATCATTTTGCGAGCAACACTGCTAAAATGAGTTCAAATCAATAAAATAAACCTCACAAAATGTTACCTGTAATGCTTATCTCCTCTAGCTTCAATGTCATCTCCTTATTTTCATACTGTACCTAAATTGCATGGTTTGGATTTGCACTGAACAATTTTATGTCAGCACTTAAAAGGCATGTACTGTACAAAATCTGGTATATGGTTTTCCTCATATACTGTACTTTGTTTACTGGTATCATATTAAATTGAGAACATATAGCTCAACATGTAAACAATGTGTGAGTTTAGCTATTCTCTGCTTCAGATGACAGCTAAGGCTAGTAATGCCATCAAACTGTAGGCCTATGGCTGCATTGGTGATGCATGCATTATGATATGCTGCTAAATGTTTTCACATAGCTGCTATACAGATAAATAAAACAGATAGGAGATCTTACGACTCGACAAAAAGGAAATGTTTATTTGAGAATACAATACAGAAACACAGACATATTAGAGACAGAACCCCTTCCCCTCTTTATTGCAGGATTGTGATATGTGATTAATCAATGTTGACACTATTTTGAATAATAGGTTAACAATTACAACATATTTAAACACATCAGCATCCCAGAGTCGCCTCTTCAATGTTGATGTTGAGACTGGTGTTTTGCAGGTACTATTTAATGAAGCTGCCAGTTGAGGACATGTGAGGCGTCTCTTTCCCAAACTAGACACTCTAATGTAGTTGTCCTCTTGCTCAGTTGTGCATGGTGACCACCCACTTCTCTTTATATACCTTTTAGAGCCCGTTTGAGCTGTTCTGTGAAGGGAGTAGTACACAGCGTTGTACGAGATCTTCAGTTTCTCTGCAATTTCTCGCATGGGATGGCCTTCATTTCTCAGAACAAGAATAAACGGATGAGTTTCAGAAGAAAGTGCTTTGTTTCTAGCCATTTTGAGCCTGTAATCGAACCCACAAATGCTGATGCTCCAGATACTCAACTAGTCTAAAGAAGGCCAGTTTTATTGCTTCTTTAATCAGCCTGACTGTTTTCAGCTGTGCTAACATAATTTCTAAAGTTTTCTAATGATCAATTAGCCTTTTAAAATGATCAACTTGGATTAGCTAAAACAACGTGCCATTGGAACACAGGAGTGATGGTTGCTGATAATGGGTCTCTGTACGCAACTGTAGATATTCCATTAAAAAAATCTGCCGTTTCCAGCTACAATATTCATTTACAACATTAACAATGTCTACACTGTATTGCTGATCAATTTGATGTTATTTTAATGGACAAAACATTTGCTTTTCTTTCAAAAACAAGTGGCCCCAAACTTTTGAACGGTAGTGTAAGTTAGTCATGTAATGAATTTCCTCCTCTTCTTCCGAAGAGGAGAGGCGAAACGGATCAGAGGACCAATACGCGGCGTGGTAATTGTCCATGGTTCTTTTTAATACGTTAAGGTACACATGAACAACTGACTACAAAAAAACAAGAAATGTGAAAACTCAAAACAGTCCTATCTGGTGCAAAGACAGAGACAGGAACAATCACCCACAAACACACAGTGAAACCCAGGCTACCTAAGTATGATTCTCAATCAGAGACAACCAATGACACCTGCCTCTGATTGAGAACCATACTAGGCCGAAACATAGAAATTCCCAAAACCTAGAAAAACAAACATAGACTGCCCACCCAACTCACGCCCTGACCATACTAACTAAATACAAAACACAGGAAATAAAGGTCAGAACGTGACAAGTCATAAATATTTAAAACACTAAAAGCATTGTATTTGGGACAAATCCTTTACTAAACTCTAATCCTCAACTTAATCTTGTAATGAATAATGTGGATAATGAGCAAGTTAAGGTGACTAAACTGCTTGGAGTATCCCTCGATTATAAACTGTCATGGTGAAAACATGTTAATGCAACAGTAGCTAAGATGGGGAGAAGTCTGTCTATAATAAAGTGTGGCTCTGCCTCCTTAACAACATTATGAAGAAGGCAGGTGACCCCAAACTTTTGAACGGTAGTGTATAACCTATGCATATAGGATATACCCATAGTCTCTTGGGACATTCATTGGGACCTCTCTCTTCATCTGCAAACAGGCTTTCAAAGCTTTCCATATCTAAGGACATAAAACGTGACAAAAAACAGGCTTCATTATACTCAAATTAGACAGAATGTAATATTATGCTGCTATTAGCTCTCTGTCTTCAACATTTAACCTTCTAGGGACTGGACCTGGGGAATCTTTTCATTATGTCCTCCCAAAAATGACCTACCCTATCCAGTAGCCTACACTCCCTTTACTGACAGCTGTATCTGCAATTTTATCCTCTTCCATGGCTGTTATCACCAAATGTATTTACAATGATTACATCAAGATAGCTAGCTAATACGAAGTTAGCTAGCTGATGACAGGTAATTCACATAGCTAAACCGTGTGTAAAGTTACCTAGCTAGCTAGCAGCTCAATTGAAACAGGCCTACTGTAGCCAGCTAGTTAGCTAGCTAATAATATGTAGTTGTTTAACATTTTAAACATGTATGTACTTACTTGAATAGGTTCTCCCACTGCATCTGTTTTTTGGGTCCATACAAAAACAAAATAATCTTCTTAATACTTTAGGTGGTACCGAATTGCAGCAATTGCAGCCATGTGGATGAATGGAGACATGGAAGAAAAAATGTGTTGTGACGTTTGACTTTACCAGAGTAATCCACTTTTAATTTCAATAAATACAAATCACAGACTGTCGGCCACACTTAATAACTTGAAAACTAGCCCTTGAAACTAGCAAAGGCAACAACTAGCCAGATGGAAAACAGTGACACACATAACACACAGCACCCCTTCTAAGGGGGTGTGGAGGGAGGGTTCTTGAAATGTAACATCCAATCAAACTGTTTCTGTAACACAAAATTCTAAAGACTTCCAGGGAGATGTGACAAAGACGTGATTTTGGAGGTATGGCAATGCGAGACTAAGCTACCCAGTGTGTGGGTTGGTAACACTTACATTGGTTGCTCAACTAAACGTTTTGAGATTATGAGGTAATTTGAGGTTTAGTGCGGCGCCCTGCGTCACTGCTCCAAGGGGGAGTTAGAGCATTGATTATGCTTACTGGAAAATACACTTTCAAAATTAAAAGAAGAGGCAAGTGGAAGGAGAAAAGACAGCATTCAGAGGTCAAGACAGCGCTGCTCTGAGACAAGCAATGGGACTGCTCTTGATAAATCAATGAGATTTTTAATTTCACTGAATCTCTGTTTGGGTATTGGTTAGACTAAAATTAGGTTATGGAAATGTTATGCTCTTAGTACTGTAGCCTACTCCCTACTGTCACATTGTACAGCGCCATATCTTCATATCGGAAACCCTGAGGGTTTTGTTTTTGAATTTTTCTTGGAATAGAAACACCATTTTATTAATAAAATGAATTAAGCTACGTTTCTTAAAGCCAATCCCATATACTGTGTTCTTACAAAAACGTTTTCAAATTCTCTAGTACAGCCAATATTGAAGATATCAAATGCTTCTCAAAGATGCCCTTTGGTGGTCAAACTAGCACTAACTAGCATTAATGGCAACGCTGGTTGACAATTAAATAATGTGCCATAGAATTTTGCAGCGGACCGCATGGTATGCTGCAGTATGATGCAACTTTTACAGGAATAATAAGTCATGATGAATATTATATTTTTCTATAAATACTCTCCAGATGTTGGTGTTATTCTTGGATGGTGAGTGTAACGTGTTGAAATTCATGTTGTATAATTACAAAAAATCGGAATAGTTCCATGATTGATATTACTGTACATTCCTTTTTATTGTTGTGAGTGCCCTTTTCAATGGTGCACACTTCCTTCTCCCCCTGTATTCCCCCTCATAAACATCCCCTGCCCCCTTACCTCTTACCGTCTACAGTTGTGATGTGGAAGAGGTAGCTTACTGTAAAATTGTCCCATGAAATCAATCAATGTATGTTAAAACAGTTGAGTTTATATGGTTACTGACAATATACTATAATTTTTACTATAAGTAATTTATGAATGTTTTGTCTTGTAACGTGTGCCTATTGTAAATGTTAGATAGCTACTGTATTTTATACTGTACGCTACATCGTCATTGGGGTAGCATGGCTAATCATGTCCACTTTCGATGTGAATTTGTACTTTGCAGAGGAGTTGGCATATAAGGGCACCACAGCATTTGTTTATGGATGTTTTTCCTGTCATTATCAGAAGAAGAAAATATCAGCACCAACCCTGATCCTTTTGATCAGATGATGATCAAAACACAATGATCAAAACACAATGAGGAGGCAATCTACACCGGTCACAAATGCAGCTGCCACTGCATTGAAGCCATTGGATGCAGTTTATCATTATGCATTTTGTATCAGAATGTAGACTGGCCCTTGTTGAAGTCTCGTAGATCACTGTATTGCGCTCTTTTTGTCTATAAAGCCCCCTTGCATAAACTTCCGCCATACCTTACCTCACTGTTAACCTATAGATGTACGGCCTACCGGACCCGGACTAAGGGATTGCTAACTCTGGAGGTCCACTGACTTGGGGAAATCTGATTTTAGTTTTTTTGCACCTACACCTACAATACACTTAAACATTTGAGTAATTGGTGCCTCTAGGGAGGGCTCTCCAACTAACCTGATTCAGTTTATCAACCAGCTAATTATGGGAATCATGTGTGCTAGATTAGGGTTGGACTGAAAACCTACAGGACGGTAGCTCTCCAGGAACAGGGTTGGAGATCCCTGCTCTAGGGCATTTCAGATGGTTGTTAGGGGACCTTTATACTGAAGAATGTAAAATGTTATTTATTATTGTGTTTTGCTTTTTGTGTGTTGTGTCGTTTAATGTGTTTATTGTATTTTGATGTGTATTGTGATATTATACAGGGCATATCTGGAAAAGAGATCTTGGTCACAGTATTGACTCCCTGTCAAAACAAAGGTTAAATCATATTTTTTAAAGTTATTTTACTGTAACAGTTGCTTGTTTTCCATTTCACTTGACTAAAAGCCCTCAGTAGGCTACACTTACCCTACCTGGTTTAACAACAATACGTTGTCGTGTGTCTTTTATATCTTGGCCATGCAGCCATGTTGCCATTCCATAAAATGTGTTTAAATCATCCATTCGTGAGAGAGCCTTGAATTCAAAATATACTGCACATCCTAAAATATATACACATTTGCCTCCCTGCATACTTCATTTAGCTTGTTCAAGTATCCATCCCCATTTCCAAAGAGTGGTTACTAAAGATGCACTCCTCCAAATGTATTTAAATTATTCAGTCCTATAATGCAGTACCAATGGTAGGCCTAGGCTATATCTTGCTTACTGAGAACGTGCCTCACATATAAAATAACATTTACCGGAGCCTAGTATTTTTTTTATCTTAGGAGAAGGGCATGTAGGACATACTAATTGAAGTCAATTACAATGTTGACTGCCAACACATATTGAGCACACACTGGATATTTCTTTTTACTCTTGCTATTACTCATCATTGTAGCCACAGCCGATTGGAGTAGATGTCAACGCAAAGACCGTCAATAACCTACAGAACTTGAGACCACCACATGCAATATTAAGCCTTAAAACACTTTGATTGACCAGTGAGTAACCAGCCCTCATCACATCTACAACTAATTTATTCATCAAAACCTAGCCCCTTTGCATCACCGCCAGCTATTGCGCTCATAATATGAAAAAATAAATAGTTCTGACACAGCCCTGGACCTATAGTGCTACCAACAGCGCTAAGATTTACCATTGTTAAAAGAGGCGTCAGAGCAGGCGAATACACAGATTCTACCGATGAAATTAAAGTGTGCTCGTTCTGGCTTGTGGTGAGGAGATTTTGGAGGTTTATGACAAAATTTATTGTTGTTAATATAGTAATGACTATATACAGTGGCAGAGCTAGGTGAATTGCCCATTAAAATATGTATGTACAAGCACAGAACAGCCGTGTCTTCAATTATAACTTTGGTTGTCATGCCCAAAAAATGCAGAATGAACGCACCCAGTGAGAGACATCAGGACAGGTGTATAGTTGCAGTTAAAATTATTGTGTGCAATGGAGCAGAATGTTCTGTTTTTTCTTTTCAAAATTGGGTGAATGGATATGTTGACCCTGTATTTTGACGCAGCAAACGATAATCAGTTGCCTCCAACCAAATTACAGTATTTTGAATAAAATAATTTAGTCCAGGTCATTATTTGACTTTGAAGTGGAATACATGTGTGAACACCAAACACATTTTCAATTTCAACTTATTTTAAAATAAATAGTGATTCCTGCAAGGGTGCCAATATATTATAGCGCAACTGTATCACCCAGAAAACTTTCCTGACTGAACTTTTACGATATGGATTCAGTGTATTTTCCGTGTCAGTTGTGCCTCTGCAAAGGATTGCAGCTATGGTCGAAATCTATTTTATAAAATAAAAATCTTAAGCTAAGGGGGATACTGTTTGACCTTGGCCAATGCTGTTGATTTCTTGCTGTAGCCTACAATTCTGAGCTTCCACAATTACAACAGTGAATTCCAGGCTATAGTGATATGGATTGTAATATGTCACTGGACAATGACAATGTTTCCACTTTAGTGATAGATGTTAGCAACAGATGAAGGGGTGTGCTAATTCAAAAAATGTAAGTTGTTATAGCAAGTGGCAAATAAATGCTAGTGTCACTCAAAACTGAGAAGGTGGTAATGAGGAAAAGTATAGGGATAGGTTTCCACACAGACAACCTTTCCTAACACACTTCTATGGAAGGACCACCTCTGCAAAATCATGATTAGTCTAAATAAACCGTGACGCTATCCAGTGCATTTATAAAAATTGTTTCTCAAAATACCAGACAGTTAATATAGTAATTTATTTAACATTTTGTGCCAGTTTCCCGGAAACAGATTAAGCCTAGTCCTTTATTTAATTGCTAAGCCTCTCTCATGGACAAACTATGTAAACATAAATGGTACTGTAGAATCTGGAAAGTGACTATGGAAACATTGGATAACGAGCAGCAGTTGTTCCGGTGCTTGGGCCTTTTGTCAAATGTTATTTGGAAGTATCAGGATAGTGCGAGGGTGTTTCTTAAACTGGGGATGTGGATACGCTGCTATTTCTCCCACAGCAGACACATTAAATGTCAAACTTAGCCACGCTTGAAATATCAAACATTGCCGTAGCCAGTTGGCATGCATGAGAAAATGTCTCTTTTGCCAGTCATTTTTAAAGAACAACTGCACCTAAAAAACAACTTCTCATTCGGAAACAGCATATAGAAGATATGAGTCAGAAACATTATTTTACTGTCAAAATCGACTACAAAGTGTAAATAGGATCATTTGGGTCAAAAAGTCAGTCTCATCTAAAACATCACAACATAAATTGTAATCATCAATCAATTGCAGCTGCACATGACCCAATCGTAATGCCTGTGGTAAATTTGGCTGTGAGTTTTCATTTGCGTCTCCCCCTAGAACTTAATTGAGTCTCTGACCAAATTATGCAAGATTTTTGTTCTGGGTTGATCATGACAGTCATGAGAGACTAGTGTGTTCACAACATCAATACAACTGTGATGAACGTCACAGTCAGTACCTGCTTGGCAGCCACTTCATAACCATCTGGGTTCATGGTAGGCAGGATGTGGATGCGCGTGTCATGGATGAGGCGTGTGATCCTCTGGTTTCCGGCCCGGTATTCCTCACATAGGAACTGGGAGAGCTGGATCAGCAGCTCCCGACCCAGCACCTCATTCCCGTGCATGTTCCCCACATACTTGAACTCGGGCTCCACTGAAAAACAAGAGTCAGGTGGCTGGAGGTCAGGAGGGCAAATGCATGAAAGGTCATAGATGCTCACATCCGCTTAAAGTGCTGTGCGTGTAGAAAACTAAAACAAGCAACCCCTCACCCCCACACTACCCATTAACCCTCCCCGGCTACTCAGGCTGCCACTGCATTTCTGCAGTTTTGTTTTTCTCAGAACACTGTGGAGCAAGAGCAATGTTATGCTAAGCGCCCGTTGACCCTGTTAGATGTTTAGAGAATTGGTGTGTGTGTTAAGCCACAATTTTGTCATGTTCTGACACCGTTCTTCAGTAGAATCCATCCCTTAGGCCTTTCACTGTGACACAGCACCATTTGATCAAGTGTGTTGTTGAACTGACAACATAGTATCTCTTGAATGTAATATTGATTCAATAGAAACACAAACAGTACATCAGCCAACAAAAGACAAAGAACAAGTGACATGATTGGATTATTTAGCTAGTGTCACCTGTTTCATGTAGGTAAAATACAAACTTATTAGGTTAGCAACTTACCAGGATAGACGTTTACCCCAAAAGGTATTGGATTACTTTATGACTTCATTCATGCTAATAGGGTGGACAGATCTCCAGTTCTCCTTATGGGAATTGAGCCCTAACTTTTCCAACAGATATGCTGCTAAAAAAAAGTAGCTTTTTATCCACCATTCTTACATTGGACAATGCTGGAGACTGGAGAGCACTTGCAGCAAGCACAATAGCAACTTTGATTGTCTTCTAACATTGCAAGACAGTCAAGTGAGTTTTAATATTGTGAGTTTTAATATAATACTGCCGAATGGCTAAATTGCAATGTGAATGTAGTGCTATGTATGTATTTTTATATCTGTTATGTAGTTTTTATTTTGTTTAATTTTTGGACCCCAGGAAGAGTAGCTGCTGCCTTGGAATATACAGTACAATATCAGGTATTTATACAGCTGCACCGTTGAAAGCATCTTGACTGGTTGCATTTCTGCTAAATATTTTCTTAACTCTATTTAAAAAAAATGCATTGTTTTTTAAACAAGTCAATGCCCCATAATTTAGCCCCATAATTTCTTCTCTGTCCACAGTTCCTGTTTTTCAGTTCTTTCACCGTGTCATGGAACACTCACACATCCCTCAATTCTACTAAGAAAGGCCTTTCAGCAAAAAAAATGCAAGCTCAGCCCTGGTCAAAAGTGTTACCACAGGAACTCCCAGCTGTCAAGCTTTTGACACAGTGGAGGGTGGTGTTAAAAACAGGTATATCACTGCATTTGTCAAACTGCATCCATTTTGGATAGTAATTGTTTATTATGAACCTATTTTACTTAAATTCAGTGTATAGAAAATAAACAAACAGGCAAACATGCTCACAATATATGCTGATTCAGTTGTGGTCCACAACAAGCCTACTAGCAAATAGAAGTACAGTGGACTATTTCTCCTATACTAAGCACAATATGTAGAAATCACTCCGTCATTGCCTGGTTGCTAAAATTCAGACTTTTCTGTTTATATGACAAAACAAGAAATGTATATAGTGTAGAGAATCATTGCACCATCTAAACCACTGAAAATCATATTTCCTTTAGACCTATTCCATTTGACTATCAGTTTTCCAAAACACTAAATCACAGCACAAAATAAAACTGCTTCAAATTAGAGAGTCAAATTATGAGTTTACATTTCATCTCACCAGGAAAAGCCATCACCCCCTTCAGATAACAGCAATATATGACATTTCAAAAAATATTCTCACTTTTCTTTTACGATATACAAAGAAACAAAACTAACTAATAAATATACATCTTGAGATGTTTGAAAAACATGAATTTAGTACAAGAGATTAGAACAATTATCTTGCAATATCATACCTACAAAACTAAGGACCTGATTCTGACACATCAGCACAAAAGATTGTCACCTGTGATGCCTCAGCAGTCGCCCTTGGAGCTGTTTTGCCTCAAGTGCATGGAGGCATGGAACGGCCAGTGGCTCTTGCCTCATGGGCCTTGTCTCTGACTGAACAAAAGTACTCTGTGGGAGAGCGGGAGGCCCTGGTTTGCATGTGGGTGTGCGAGCGCTGGCACTTGTACTTGTATGGCAGACCATTCAAACTCCGCACAGACAATCATGCCATCACAGCACTGCTGGCCACACAGGGTTCTGGACACAAGCCTCTACGGCTTTTCAGATGGGTAGACCATCTGAACCAGTATAATTTTGATCTTGAGTTCACCCTGGGATGCCAAAATGTTGTGGCTGACCTGCTATCCAGAGCGATGTCACCTGCATCAATGGTGTGCAATGGTGTGCATGTCCTGAAAACACGAGTGCTTTGCATGGCACATGAGGGGAACCTGGGCATCGTTAAGGTGAGACATTGAGTCCCTTGTGAAGGACTGCACAGCATGCCTGATGAGTGGAAAATCGGCCAGACACCAGTGAAATGGCCAACGGCTCCCTGGGACCACCTGGAGGTGGATATCTGTGGAGAGTTGCATGGGGAACCAGCATACTGGTCATTCATGACATGAATTTGAAATAGGCAGAAGCCGTGCCATTGTCCCCTACCCCCTCACAGATTATCATCCAAACACTGGATAAGCTGTTCTGTCAGTGGGGGTTGCCCAACACCATTATGACAGACAATGGCCCCAGTTTTTCTCTAATTATCTGTCTGTGTACCTTGAAAAGCAATCCATCAAGCACATCCAGAAGGCTGTGCACAACCCTCAAGCAAACGGTGGTGGTGGGGGGGTGGAACGCTTGAACAGGACCCTGAAGGAAGGAATTACGGGCCTACTTGGCTGTGGGGCGACCTTTTGATTTGGCTCTGTGCCTTATCCTACTCATATCAGGGCTACCAAGCCCTCCACAACTGGGGCGTCTCCTGCCTCCCTGATGATTGGCAGGGAACTGAAACTCCCTTTGGTCAGCCTCTGCCCAAAACAAAAGAACAGCAGCCAGGCAAGCCCATGTTAAAGTTGCACAGCAATGGATGAAACAAGATTATGACACGTCTCACAGAGTGAAACAAGCAAGTCTGAAAGCCCAGGACTGGGTACGGATCAGGATGTTGCATGGACTCCAGAATGTTATGAAGAGTGATCAGATGAATTGCAATTAATTGCATCCATCGGAACAAGCTCTCCACATTTTGATCCAAGCCCCTGAGAGTGGAACGACAGCTAGGGCCTGCAACATTCAAACTTCAGGATGGATCCCACTGGCATTCAAATCACCTCAGAAAGGTCCATTGCCTGTGGGGGATCCTTTACTGACCCGTCTGTCCACAACTCACCATGGGCAGGAGCAAGGTTAAGGTCAAGGGGCTCACACACCTCCACCCCAATATCAGGCTCAGTTCAGGGCCTGTCCACCAGTCAAACCTGAAATGCCTGCAGTTCCCCTGCCACCAGTCGCACCAGCTGCACCTCTGAACACTGGGAGACCCCAAGGGGTTATAGCTCCTCCCTCGCGGCTTAATCCCACCACAGTGTACGATTTCAAATATGCTTTACAGCAAAAGAACCACAAACGATTATGTTGGGTCACCACCAAACAACAATAAACAGCCATTTTTTTCCAGCCAAAGATAGCAGTCACAAAAAGCACAAATAGAGATAAAATTCATCACTAACCTTAGATGATCTTCATCAGATGACACTCATAGGACTTCATGTTAAACAATACATGCATGTTTTGTTTGATATAGTTCATATTTATATCAAAATATGAGTTTACATTGGCGCGTTACATTCACTAGTTCCAAAAACATCCAGTGATTTTACATAGCCACATCATTCAACAGAAATACTCATCATAAATGAAGATTATAATACAAGTTATACACATGGAATTATAGATATACCTCTCCTTAATGCAACCGTTGTGTCTGATTTTTAAAAAACTTTATGGAATAAGCAAACCATGCAATAATCTGAGACAGCGCTCAGAAAAATTGTCAAAATAGCCGCCATGTTGATGTCAACATAAACAAGAAATTGCATGATAAATATTCCCTTTCCTTTGATCTTCATCAGAAAGCTCTCCAGGAATCCCAGGTCCACAATAAATGTTTGTTTTGTTAGATAATGTCTGTTATTTATGTCCAAATACCTCCTTTTGTTAGCGCGTTTGGTATACATATCCAAACGCTCTTTCTGGTCAGACAACAACTTCAAAAAGTTATATTACAGGTCGAAGTAAAATTTCAAACTAAGTACAGAATCAATCATTAGGATGTTTTTAACATATAGCTTCCATAAAGTTCCAACCGGAGTATTCATTTGTGTCTTGATGAGCAATGGAACGCAAGTGGATCCTATGAGGAATGCGCGTGATCAGAAAATGGCTGACTGCCAGTCACCTGATTATACATTCTGCTCTCATTCACTCCCACAACACAATAGAAGTCTCATTCAAATTGCTATAGACGGTTCACATCTAGTGGAAGCCCTAGGAAGTGCAACATCATTAATATCTCAAGGGGATTTCAATGGGAAATGTTGATTTCTCCTCAGGATTTTGCCTGCCATATGAGTTATGTTATACTCACAGACATCATTCAAATAGTTTTAAAAACTTTAGAGTGTTTTCTATCCAATAATAATATGTCTATATTAGCAACTGAGACTGAGGAGCAGGCCGTTCACTTTGGGCAATTTATTCATCCAAGCTACTCAATACTGCCCCCCAGCCGTAAGAAGTTAAGAACAAATTATTTACAATGACAGCCAACCCAGGCCAAACCTGGACCACCCTATGGGACTCCCAATCACAGCTGGATATGATGAAGCCTGGATTTGAGCCAGGGACTGCAGTGATGCCTCTTGCACTGAAATGTGGTGCCTAGACAGACCACTGCGCCACTCAGGAGCCCTAAAGTAACCAAATCCCTTACCTAACCTTAACCATTTTAAATGTCAACTTTGATTTGGTAGGGACATCCAAAGGATCTTGAATAGCACGTAACTGTGAGTGTTTATCATCTGAGAGCTGTGTCCAGGAATACCCGGCAGGGGACACAAGATAAGAGAGACTGGTGTGAGAGACAGACAGTGGCCTGATCATGGAATCAGGAATTGGAATACAATTATGACATAGCCTGACAATAGATCACAGAAAAGGTTATTTTCTGATGGAAATATTGCTGCTCTCGGATCGCCACTTGACCATACCTGTGCATAGTTCCCTCTTCTCACAAGGAACCCATTTTCCTCAAGGACCCACAAGGTCTGCCATGATGGATTTTCTGCCATTAAGAATTTTTCAAAACACTTAAATGACATCTCCTCCAGAACCACAGTGCCAATCTGGATTAAACTTGATATATGGCATCTATGGACCAATGTGTTTCAATGCAATATTTTCCAGACTAGTATGTCATACAACTGACCAACAAACATTAATGTGGTCATGGTCTGGCACATAAATGCATTTAAATCAGACACATGTTCAAAGCCCTGTCAAGACTCAACATATACAAGCACATTCAGATTGACCACATGGTGGCGCTATAACAGGAACATGTTTATATCTCTTGATCTGTTTGACTCAGTGTTTAAATTGTACACCTTTGTGGTTATTGTGTTGTTGTGCTTCCTATTTGAGGTCTGGATTGTGATTCCTAGGATGTTTGTGTGATGTCAAAATCTTACTTCTTTTGCTATTCAAAGGTTATTCAATGGTGCTGTCAGGAAAAACACTATCACTTCCAAGGCTACAGATGGAGAGACGGAGAAGTTTGTCATAAGGTGGCTGGAGCTTGCACCAGACAGAGATGGAGGCAGAGACAAAGATACATTTACAGAGCATTCAGAAAGTATTTATACATTTTCTTATGTTACAGCCTTATTCTAAAAAGGATACAAATTTTACAAAATTTCTCATCAATCTACACACAATACTTCAAAATGACAAAGTGAAAACAGGTTTTTAGAATTTTTAACAAATAATAAACAAATAAAAAACAGAAATACCTTATTTACATAAGTATTCAGACCCTTTGCTATGAGACTCGAAATTTAGCTCAGGTGCATGCTTTTTCCAATGAGCACCCTTGAGATGTTTCTACAACTTCATTGGAGTCCACCTGTGGTGAATTCAGTTGATTTGACATGATTTGGAAAGGCACATACCTGTCAATAAAGTTCCCACAGTTGACAGTGCATGTCAGAGCAAAAACCAAGCCATTGGGTCGAAGGAATTGTCCCTAGACCCCGAGACAGGATTGTGTTGAGGCACAGATCTGGAGAAGTGTATAAAAACATTGCTGCAGCATTGACGGTCCCCAAAGGACACAGTGGCCTCCGTCGTTCTTAAATGGAAGAAGTTTGGAACCACCAAGACCCTTCCTGGAGCTGTCCAACCCGGCCTAACTGAGCAAACGGGGGAGATGGGCCTTGGTCAGGGTGGTGACCAAGAAGCTGATGGTCATTCTGACAGAGCTCCAGAGTAAAAGGCACATGACAGCCCGCTTGGAGTTTGTCAAAAGATACCTTAAAGACTCTCAGGCCATGAGAAACAAGATTTTCTTGTCTGATGAAACCAAGATTGAACTCTTTGGCCTGAATGCCAAGTGTCACATCTGGAGTAAATCTGGCACCATCCCTAAGGTGAAGCATGGAGGTGGCAGAATCATGCTGTGGGGATGTTTTTCAGTGGGAGGGACTGGGAGACTAGTCAGTATCGAGGGAAAGATGAACGGAGCAAAGTACAGAGAGATCCTTGATGAAAACCTGCTCCAGAGCGCTCAGGACCTCAGACTGGGGCAAAGGTTCACCTTCCAATAGGACAACGACCCTAAGAACACAAACAAGTTAACGCAGAAGTGGCTTTGGGACAAGTCTCTGAATGTCCTTGAGTGGCCCAGCCAGAGCCCGGACTTGAACCCGATTAAATATCAACAAAACTACTGAGTAAAGGGTCTGAATACTTATGTAAATGTGATATTCCCATTTCTTTTTTTTAATACATTTGCAAAAAAATATATAAACATTTTTGCGTTGTCATTATGGGGTGTTGTGTGTAGATTGATGAGGGAAAAAAACATTTGATCCATTTTAGAATAAGGCTGTTACGTAACAAAATATGGAAAAAGTAATGGGGTCTGAATCCATTCTGAATGCACTGTAGAAACACACATACAAACATGTAAGGCAGAGGTGGGCATCTCCAGTCATCGGGGGCCTGATTGGTGTCACACTTTTTCTCCATCCCTAGCAAACACAGCTGATTAATCAAATTGCATTCTAAACTGAAGATCATGATTGTAATATTTGTGTTGTGGAGAAATGACCAGGCAGGAAAGGGGAGGACAGTAGGTTTCGTTGAGTCAAAAACCCCTCGTGCTCTACAGCCCCCGGCACAATAGTGCACATCTGCATTTCCTATTAAGTGTATTAACATAACACTGCTGTAATACATTACTGCTTAGTAACAGCATAGTAACTAATCTAAACATATCACAGATACTACAATGATTAGGTAATTATTGGAGTCAGGCTGGGAACTCTAATGAACTTATCCTCTGCAGCAGAGGTAACTGTGGGTCTTCCTTTCCTCTGGCGGTCCTCATAAGACGCTTTTTTGGTGACCACATGATACCATGTGATATTTCATAGCTTTAATGTCTTCACTATTATTCTACAATGTTGAAAATTGTATAAAATAAAGAAAATCTCTGGAATGAGTAGGTGTGTCCAAACATTTGACTGGTACTGTGTATGTGACTTGTTTCAGGAAACTAGGCGTATGTCGAAAGCCACTACATCAAATGAGAGGCTTTTGATCGTTTCTTGTAATTCCATTTTTAAATGCATTTTTTGGTAGAAATGCCTTCTGGAACATGTGAACTTTCATGTGCCTTTTAATAACAAACGTGTATGCCATCTGTAAATACAAATCAAATGGTTAAATTTCGAGCCTAGTTGGTTTAGCCACGGAAAAAGTCAGCAATCTTCCCGCTAGCCATGATTGGCTGAGATAATGAATGGGCTGGACATGCTGAGAGATGAGTTTGGATTAGTCTGCCATGTAGCACCTTCTGTCTATAACATAAGCTGCTCAGTATGTGTAGAAAATCCTTTCTACTGCAGCTTTTTTTTAAGATATCATGGAGAGCTGAAAAATGTTTCCAAATCTTCTCAATAACATTGCTTCCCTGAATTTATAAGGTGCTGTCGACAAAGGTCAGTAGGAAAACATTGTGAATGACTACTTTCTGGAGGACGATCGGGCCATGCTGTCTCTCTATGACTCTGAAAATGAATCAGATGATGAGAAATTCCCTGATTTAGGTAAAAACATATTAATTGAACCAGACATTGTGGAATCTTATGATGACAGTGATGGGGAAGAAACATCGATCAACAGTGTTGTTGTCATAGAAGAAGTTGACCTTGTTTTTTGAAATCAGTGGAATGCCTGGTGGAAGCAGAGTATGATAAGGAGATTAATACAATTCTGGAGTTTGATTGCAAATGCGGAGGGAGTCAAAAAGAGAATACAGAAGGCTGCTGTATAAAACACCTGTCTCCAGATTCTTCAAACTAAGGGCAACCATGGCATCCATGACAGAGAAAGGGAAAGATATGATGATTCTTATGGCATTGCACACGGTCAGTTTAAGAGTCTAGCTACATTTTCAGATATGATATATTTCAAATTTTGACAGTCATGTGTAAAGACTGGCAAGGATGTGACAATTCATTTTTATTTCTCTAATGTTATTTTGTTGTTGTTTGCAGGTGCACTATTCTGACTGTATGCAGCCAGATCCCATCTACTTTTTAACAAGAACTAGTTTGTGCTCTGGGGCGTACTTTTTAACAAGAACAAGTATGTGCTCTGGTATTATGCCCGGCGGACCATCAACAAGATCCACCACAGTCTGGACCTTCACTTCCTGATCACAGGCCACAACAAGTTTGCCCCTGACTAGTGCTTCAGCCTCATCAAGCAGCGCCTCAGAAAGACCACAGTGAAAAAGAGATTGCTTGTATGGTGAAGAACAGCACTGTGACAGGGGTTAAAATCCCAGGGGTTAACACTACTGTTCAGTCGGGTGGTCAGGTGCCACAAAGAAAGTTACAATTGGTTCAGAACAGGTCAGCGCAGCTGGCCCTTAAATGTGCCCAGGAGCTAACATCAATAATATGCATGTAAATCTCTCATGGCTCAAAGTGGAAGAGACTTGTTTTTGTAAGAAGTGTTGACATGCTACTAGCACACAGCTCAGACACCCATGCAGACCCCACAAGACATGCCACCAAAGGTCTCTTCACAATCCCAAGTCAGGAACAGACTATGGGAGGTGCACAGCACTACATAGAGCCATGTCTACATGGAACTCTATTCCACATCAGGTAACTGATGCAAGTAGTATCCGATTCAAAAAACAGATAAAAATACACCTTATGGAACAGCAGGGACTGTGAAGAGATATAGACACACATACACATGATAAAACATACACTCTAGACACACGTACACATGGATTTATTGTAAATGTATGATAGTGGAGTAGTGGCCTGAGGGAAAACAATAAAGTGTATTGGATAAAGTGTTATGAAATGGAATGTCATGTAATACTTTAAACTGTATATAACGACATTAATGTTGCTGGACCCCAGATAGATTAGCTTGGCAGCAGCTAATGGGGATCCTTAATAAATACATACAAATCCCACAGCTAATTGGACTGGAGGATGGTACGATGCTGGTGGAATGCTATGGCTGGCAACAACACCTGACTACGTACTTCAGGCTGCTGCCACAGATCAAGCTGTACCAGCACTCCAAGTGAATATATTCTTAATATCTAAACTTGGGAGGTAAATTTATGTTACGCAAGGTTGTAATGTCTTGAAATGTTTTTTTTTTGTCTATTTTCCTGTTTTTACAGCCTCTGGAGCCTGGTGTTGTTGTCGCCAAAGAGCATTCGGACTCAGTCGGGACCAGGTTTCAGCTGTTGAGCAATGCTGACGTCCTTCCTCCCATAGATGGTCTGCCTGTGCAAGCAGCACCTGGACTGGACACAACTAGACAAACTTATTTGAGAAATCAGGGAGTTTTGCGACAAAGAGGGCATTGACATCACATGCCTTGCACCAAAGGGCAGGGGGCAGGACAGAAACTGGCTCTGTATCCTGTGCATGTGACAAATATTTTTTATTTATTTACACTACCCTTCAGAAGTTCAGGGTTACTTAGAAGTTTACTTGCTTTTGAAAGAAAAGCACATTTTTTGTCCATTAAAATAACATAAAATTGATCCGAAATACAATCTAGACATTCTTAATGTTGTAAATTACTATTGTAGCTGGAATTGTTTTATAGAATATCTACATAGGCGTCCAGAGGCCCATTATCAACAACCATCACTCATATGTTCCAATGGCACGTTGTGCTAACTAATCAAAGTTTATCATTTTTAAAGGCTAATTGATCATTAGAAAGCATTTGCAATTTTGCAATTATGTTAGCACAGCTGAAAACTGTTGTGCTGATTAATGAAACTGGCCCTTTTTAGACTAGTTGAGTATCTAGAGCATAAGCATCTGTGGGTTCAATTACAGGCTCAAAATGGCCAGAAACAAAGCACTTTCTTCTGAGAAATGAAGGCTATTCCATGCCAAGAAACGGAAGATCTCGTACAATGCTGTGTACTACTCCCTTCACAGAACAGTGAAAACTGTCTCTAACCAGAATAGAAAGAGGAGTGGGAGGCCCCGGTGCACAACTGAGCAAGAGGACAATTACATTAGAGTGTCTAGTTTGAGAAACGGACTCCTCACAAGTCCTCAACTGGCAGCTTCATTAAATAGTACCCCGCAAAAGACCAGTCTCAATGTCAACTTTGAAGAGGTGACTCCGGGAGGCTGGCTTTCTAGGCAGAGTTGCAAAGAAAAAGCCATATCTCAGACTGGCCAATAAAAATTTTAAATTAAGATGGGCAAAAGAACACAGACACTGGACAGAGGAAGTCTGCCTAAAAGGCCAGCATCCCGGAGTCGACTCTTCACTGTTGATAAACTTGGATTAACTAACACAATGTGCCATTGGAACACTGGAGTGATGGTTGCTGATAATGGGCCTCTGTGCGCCTATGTAGATATTCCTTTAAAAATCCGCAATTTCCAGCTACAATAGTCATTTACAACATTAACAATGTCAACACTGTATTTCTGATCAATTTGATGTTATTTTATTGGACAAAAAAATTGCTTTTCTAAGTGGCCCCAAACTTCTGAATGGTAGTGTATATAGTGTGTGTTTACCAGAGACGGCAATGTGAAGAACAACATGACCTGCACCAAAATCAGATTAGGATATAGGACAAGGACTAAATAAAGTGTATATTGTAAGCTACTACTTATTGTAAGGTTCTACACTACCTTACGTGGCCTCACATGTGAATCCCTAAAGAGATGGGTGGGGCTAAGGGTTAAGAGGGTGGGAACGATGCTGAATCGGTGTAGATAAAGAAGAGCTCTCCAGTAGGTATCCCAAAACATTCAAGGACCATTTGCTCAGAAGTGGGGTTACAATTTTATCAACTTTCAAAGCAGAATTACATTCCCATTGTTCCTCAACTGCATTATATTATATACTATTTTATAGCTCTGAGTCTCTACTTACATAAGACCGAATTGAGGCAGTCGGTAACATATGTAAGCAGCAGCACAGCTTAGGTTTATTACTTGTAACCATTGTGTTTTGTATCCAGAAGTGGGTTGGGCCTTTTTGTGTGTAAGAAGAGAACAGCATTTTATTGTGTTCATCTACAAAGTCCTCATGCAAAACCTCCTATGTATCTATCATCATTAATAGGGGCTCCCAAGTGATGCAGCAGTCTAAGGCTGTGCCACTCTCCAAAATCAAGTTAGACTTCCAAATTACCATACCCGATCTCAGGCTTGTATAACACTGGAGGCTGTCTCCACAGAGTTGGGTAAAGCTATGTTAAAGTATTTTTGCACCCTTTATTTTTAATAATTTAAAGAGCTTTCTGAAATGAGATGTTCTGGCCCCACTTGGTCAGTTCAGAGTAATGATCAGAGACCTCTATGCTGATAAATGTTGTCTGTTTTCCTTAATATGTTTTTACATTTTGAATATTGAATATTGTATATTGTATGTGTTTGATGTATTTATGCAGTGCTCATCTGTAAAAGAGACCATAGTCTCAAAATAAAGGTTAAATAAACATACTTTACTGTACATTACTGTACTGTACCTACTGTACTGCATTTTACATTACATTCCAGCACTGCACTATACTTTACTGAACTGTATAATACTTTACAGTGCTAAATTGAACTAAACTGTACCATACTGTACTTTGCTATACTGTGCTGAACAGTATACTACTACACTGTACTGTCCTGTACTGAACAATATTCTACCTTATTGTACTGTACTTTAATGTACTGAACTAAACTGTAGTGTACTGAACTATATTCAAGTTTACTCTACTGGATCTTGTTTTTCCCCCATTTAAACTGGTCTTGCTCTGGTCATGGTCTCGATACACTGGTCCTTGGTCTGGGTTTCAGAAAGTCTGGGTCTGGATATAATGAGCTTTGGTCTTGACTTCATCGCTGGTACTCACACCAATTTGTGACCGTCCGGCTCAAATCGGTCTCATGTAGCAAAATTTAAATTGTGTATTTTACATTGGATAAAAGTAGAGACTCAGAGCTACAAAATGGTATATTATACACTACAGTTGAGGAACAATGGTAAAGTAATTTTGCTTTGAAAGTTGATAAACTTGTAAACTCACTTTTGAGAAAATGGCCTTTGAATGTTTAGTTACTACTATTGGAGAGCCCTTATTGGTCTACACCGTTTCAGCATCGTTCACACCCTCTTAAACTTTAGCCCCACCCATCTCTTTAAGGTGTGATTTGAATGTACTAACAACAGCAGTCAAGCACCCAAGCTAACTTGCTAGCTACTTCCAGACACCTAAGTGAGAGAGAACAGCTTACTGAAAATTACTCCCTCTAAAGGAGCTGGTTAGGCTTTATGCTATCCAGAGCGTTGACTGCAACCATTGACTCTGACTGCAACTGTGCTGTCAGATTGTCCGTTTGTAAATTCAGAGAGTTTCACATTCAGAGCGTACAATGAACACTCTGGCCGATGGGTAGGATGGATCCCACGTTCTGACCTCACAATGGCAGTTATACACCCAAGCTAACTGGCTAACATTGGCTATCTTTTTAGCTACTTCCAGATACATCATGAGAGAACACCTGACTCTGATCATTTTACTCGCCTTAGCAGAGCTGGTTAGGCTATTTTCATGGTATCCAAAGTGTTGGTGACTGTAACTATGCTGCTGGCAACTATTTAATTATGTTTTTTTGCAGACGTTTATTGACACCGGACATATTCAACGGGTGGTCGTAAATTCATCAGTTATTCTATGCTCACTGGCACACTCAGACGAGAGTGCTCTGAAATCGTAGTAGAATTTACGAATGGACCTGAAATGGTTACTTGGAGTATTTTGGAGTATTTTGTTAAGACATGTAGCGATCTAGCTAGCAAGGTAAACAATGAACCATAATCCCAACTACAGGTAGCTACCAACCAGGTTCAACGTTAGCTAGCTAAGATTAGGCTATAGCTAGCTAAGCAAATGGCTCTGAGATATGAATAATAAGGCCATACACGTAACATTAGCTAGCTAGCTAGGTAAACAATTAACCATAATCACAACTCATGACGTTACTACCCTGGATGAATCTACAGGTAGCTAACCGACAAGGTTCAGTGTTAGCTAGCTAACATTAGGCTATAGCTAGCTAAGCAAATGGCTCTGAGATACGAATAAGGTCATACATGTAACGTTAGCTAGCGAGCCAGCCAGCTAATGTTAGCTAGGTAAACAATGAACCATAATCACTACTCATGACGTTACCACCCTGCATGACTCTGCAAGTTAGCTAGCCAAGCAAATGGCTCTTTCTGTCAAAATTAGAAACATGTAATATCTGAAAATATAGCTAGCTAGACTACCTTACCCATATACATCATTCATGGTTGGACGCGTCTTCTATCGGATGCCATGGTTGCCCTTAGTTTGAAGATGTAATCCGGAGACAGGTATTTTCTCCATCACTTTAGCTATCATACTCGAATTCCACTGAATTTAAAACTCAGTCCTCCAGAAAGTGGAGAGCAACACTTTTGCAGTTTTAATACCAAATACATAAAAATAAAAAAAGCTGTGTTAGACAGGATTACCTGGACATACTGACCAGCTCAAATACACAGAAGCGTGCTAAATGGCACACCAATCCAAACTTATTTCTCGGTATGTCCAGCCCACTCATTATCTCTGCCAATCATGGCTAGCGTCAAGGTTGCTCACTTTTTCTTTGGCTAAACTAACTAGGCTCGTAATTTAACAATTGTATTCGTATATACAGATTGCATGCAAGTTTGTTATTAAGGCACATGGAAGTTCACATGTTCGAGAAGGCATTTCTGCCAAAAAAAAAACACATTTTGATAAAAAAAAGTGTACTTTCAAATAGCTCTCCTGTGAAGTTGTGACCCATGACATATGCCTAGTTTCCTGAAACGGGTCGCATTTTATACACTTCAGGAAAAATGTAGAATATTGAGAGGCATGGTCAGCAGGGGGCTCCATTTCCTCCAAGAATGACTTGAATTGTCATGCCCAAGCTTCATTGGGTCACAGCAGCAATAATTTTTAAGATATCAACCTAATGTATAATGCATTTAAAGATCTTGTTTTGCAAGTCATAAAATGTGGTTCAGGTACAACATAACAACAACAATCTGTTGTTTAAATCAACCCTCAAGGTGTTTTTCAAATATCTATTCTATAATATATCAACCGGGACTGGTGGCTTCTTAGTATAGTAGGATAGAGAGAAACAATGGCCGCATGTGTCCTTTACACACAAAACACTCTGAGAGACTTCAGCTGACTGCTGACGCAATGTTGACGTTCAGGCTCATTTTTCAAAATAAAAGCCTGAAACTATGTATTGTGACACTAGACACATTAGGGAAGCCATAGAAAAGGAATCTGGTTGATATCTCATTCACTTCTCAATAGGGATGCATAGGAACGCAGAGCTTTCTAAATAAGATTTTTCTCAGGCTTTCGCCTGTAATATCAGTTCTGTTATACTCAGACAATATTTTTACAGTTTTGGAAACTTTAGAGTGTTTCCTATCATAAGCTGTCAATTATATGCATATTCTAGCATCTTGTCCTGAAAAAAATAGCCAATTTACTTTGGGGACGTTATTTTTCCAAAAATGAAAATAGTGCCCCCTAAATTCAAGAGGTTAAGCCTTAGCCCCAGCCATCTCTTTAATGATTCAAAGTGTAGTAAACAACCAAATATTTCAAGACTAAAAGTGGTGAAAGTAGTAGCAAAAAATATATGCTAATCTAATTTTGGTGTGGGTCATGTTGTTCTTCCCATTACTGTCTCTGGAAAATATACACACAATATCAAATAGAATCATGTGCATTTGTCACATGCACAGAACACTAAAGGTGTAATGTTAGGTACAGTAGTTTTCCTACTGAGCTTTGGCAATAGCGCTATTAACTTCAGGGCAGCAATGTTGAGAGCAGTAGCAAAACATTTTCAGTTCTTTGTGATATCTTTCAAAAAAGATGCGTTAGACAGGATTACCCAAGCATACTTAGCAGCTCATGTTATAGACAGAAGCATGCTACATATCAGACCAATCTGAACTCATCTCTCGGCATGTCCAGCCAATCCATTATCTCAGCCAGTCATGGCTAGCGGAAAGGTTCTGTATTTTTCCGTGGCTATACCAGCTAGGCTCCTTATTTAACGATTGTATTAATATTTACAGATGGCAAGTTGTTGTTAAGGCACATGAAGGCATTTCTACAAAAAACATTATTTTGGTCAAATAAAATAAAAACTTTTAAATTCCTATCCTGTGAAGTAGTGACGTGCGACATATGCTTAGTGTCTTGAAACGGGTCACATATATTTCGGAATGTATTTATGAATGTATATGACAATATATTTTAAATGCATCAGAATATGTATTTAATGTATTTCAAAATACATTCTGAAATACATTATTGATGTCACGTTCTGACCCTAGTTCTTGTGTTATTTGTTTGTTTTAGTTGGTCAGGACGTGAGTTGGGTGGACATTCTATGTTTTGTGTTTCTAGGTTGGTTTTCTGTGTTCGGCCTAGTATGGTTCTCAATCAGAGGCAGGTGTCATTAGTTGTCTCTGATTGAGAATCATACTTAGGTAGCTTGGGTTTCACTGTTGTTTTGTGGGTGATTGTTACCGTGTCTGTGTTTATTCGCCACACGGTACTGTTTCGGTTTGTTCACGTTTATTGTTTTTGTATTCATAGTGTTCAGTTTATGTTTTTTAAATAGCCCTTACACAGCCTAGAGGTGCGTTTTGGGTCATTGTCCTGTTGAAAAGCAAACGATAGTCCCACTAAGCGCAAACCAGATGGGATGGCGTATCACTGCTGTATGCTGTGGTAGCCATGCTGGTTAAGTGTGCCTTGAATTCTAAATATATCACCACAGTGTCACCAGCAAAGCACCCCCACACCATCACACCTCCTCCTCCATGCTTCATGGTGGGAACCACACATGCGGATATCATCCGTTCACCTACTCCGCATCTCACAAAGACACGCCGGTTGGAACCAAAAATCTAAATTTGGACTCATCAGACCAAAGACAAATTTCCACCGGTCTCATGTCCATTGCTCATGTTTCTTGGCCCAAGCAAGTCTCTTCTTCATATTGGTGTCCTTTAGTAGTGGTTTCTTTGCAGCAATTCGACCATGAAGACCTGATTCACGCAGTCTCCTCTGAACAGTTGATGTTGAGATGTGTCTGTTACATGAACTCAATGAAGCATTTATTTGGGCTTCAATTTCTGAGGCTGGTAACTCTAATGAACTTATCCTCTGCAGCAAATGTAACTCTGGGTCTTCCTTTCCTGTGGTGGTCCTCATGAGAGCCAGTTTCATCAAAGCAGTTGATGGTTTTTGAGACAGCACTTGAAGAAACTTTAAAAGTTCTTGAAATGTTCCAGATTGACTGACCTTCATGTCTTATAGTAATGATGGACTGTCGTGCTCGGGAGAGGCGAAGTTCGGGTCATGTGTCCTCCGAAACATGACCCGCCAAGCTGCTTCTTAATACCTGCTCGCTTAAGGAGTCGCTAGAGCACAATTTTAGTTTAGTTTATTTTATTTTTACAGGGACAGTGCACATTAATCAACGTTTCAGTAAAAGTGCCGGTTTTAGCCAGCCGGCTAATTTTCAACCGCAGTCCCTGGGCAGGTTATTAAAAACAATTACAATATAGACAATAGCACCATAGACATAGCAACATAGCAACATAGGACAAGCAAGACATAGCATACAGACAGAGCAACATAGAACAAAAAGCAGCAAGACAAAATTCATAAAAGCAACAAAGTGTTTCCATACCTCACAAGCTACAGACAACATGGAAAGCGGCAACACACAGCTAGGGACCATGTTCACAAATCTGATTGACCTTTAGCCATGTCTTCAAGCATTTTGTGAAAGTGTGATATGTGGTGCAGTTATGTGTGTCTGATGGCAGTGTATTCCAGACATGGGAAGCTCTCACAGAGAATGCAGATTTACTAAAGGTGCTTTTCCTTAGGGGAACTATACAGTCACCTCTCATGGCAGACCTTGTGGATCTGCTGCCATATGTCTGGGTTTTCTGTTTAACAAAAATATTGAGTCTCTGCTAAGTAATTACATTTTAGTTAGTGTTCCATGGCATTGGCTTGTACAGAAGTGGAACAAAGTATAGCGAGTAGGTCTCTACATGCTGAAGAGAATGTGGTTTAAGGTCAAGTTAAGGTTGTGTTTCCAACCTAAGGTTGTGTTTCCAAGTTGAGTCTTGGACCAATCGTGGGTTTCATTTATGAAAAAAAGTTTTGGGTTTCTACTGTCATGTGCTATTGATCTGATTTGATCATTTTTTTTGTGGCAATACTAGAGGGCTACACTTGAGGCAAGTTGATATGATAAAGGATGCCATTGCACGGAGCTCAAAGAACCTGACAAGAATGACGAAACGCCTGAGAAAGGTGAGAGGTGCAATATCATTGTTACCGTTGTCGATCAACACAGAATTATAAGCAATGTTAACTCTGGAAAAAACACCAGTTTAGTTTACCTATATTCACTCTGAGAAAATGTTTGCTCACTTAAAAACTGTATGTAAAAAGGGTGTTTTTAATCATCAGGCTTTTGGTATATTTCATGTGTTATTTACTGGACAGCTTAAAGGGGCAGTTCAAGATTTTACACAATTAGCTTGCTTTCCAACCATCCCAACCAGTGTTTCCCACAGGAATTTAGGTTACTTGTCATGGTTGCAGGCCGGGAAGGGCAGCATGGCGCGACTGGGGAGGCTTGCACCACTGCTGCTGCTCTATTTTGTTATTCTTGTGAGCCTACACTATTCAGTCAAATAAACTAAAAGCTGTTATGTTTTGAGTGTTTTGGGTACAATTGTGTTTTGAGTACAATTGTGTTTTGAGTACAATTGTGTTTTGAGTACTGATTTTAGAGCTGCAACTAACACCTATTTTGATAATCAATTTGTCAATTGTTACATTATTTTATTTAGAAAAACATTTCACTTACATTACACCTTTTAAGACAGAGAAATAAACCCCAAATCCCTTTTCAAAGGCAGGTACATAGTATTTACAAAGGTTATACCATTATGTGTTTCACTTTACATTAAGTTGCTTGCTTCTGGGTAAGTACATTATAGGTGCATGCATATCCATTGTTAATACATTGCTCTTACATGTAATTCAGTACATCCTTTAAGCCAAATAATATGGAAATAAGATAACTGAAGCAGTAGTTAATGATAGGGTGTGCATTGTTACAACAGCTGACGGAGTCCTAGCCTAGCTTATTTTGGTGGTAGTGACTTATGTTGTTACATGCAACAAGGTTAAATAATAGGATGCATTGTTAACATGGTGCTATACAGGAGACTGCAAAAGTGTAATTACAAAACATGTTAGTTACATTTGGAATAAGACATCTAAATATATCATGAGTAATTACACATGTGGAATAACCTCCGACAAGCTGATATGCAATTGCATGTCCTTGTTCCACTAATAACCTATAACGCTTAACCCTTATTACACTGTAATTACATATTATTTAGATAGTAATTACATGTAACTACTATGTTATAAATACATGTATTACTATTTAGTTACATATTAATGAATGTACACTTAAGGAAAAGCGTTACCAAGTGGGTATATCAGAAGAACTCTTAAATGAAAACCAATCAAACAATGTTTCCATCCAACCATTTTATGTGAGTAAAGTACCTGTTGGATAAAAAAACTAATGTCAGGCCATGAAACAGCATAATTGTCGATAAACTTTCCAAATGTCGACAAAAAAAATATAATTGAAGGGTGGATCTTTTTTTAGTCTGTGAAACAGATCATATTGCAAATGTCAGTGGAAACGCTAGGTTGTGCATTTGTTGATAGAATAACCATCAAGCTTTCAGTCACGCTTTGCTATGTTGTGTGGTCCTCCCACTACTAATTGTAAAATCATACAGTTTATTAGGCTACAGACTCAATAATTTATGATGAACTTCACAGAGTGGTGAAAGTGCATGAGAGGAGCAAGATGCTCCTTTCCAATAAATATCGAAGGTCTTCATTTTATGCTGGAGCTACAATGATCGGTGCTTGGCTGCCAAATGACAAATAAAAAATGATCTCGCTCTTATCCATCATCTCATCATGTAGCATACCTTGAAGGAGGTGAGAAGCCATAAGTTAACCAAACATCACAAGCCCTCTCTAAAGCCGTAAAGTTAAGAATGGACCACTCACTTGCTTCGTGGATGCCTGGGGTATCACTGAACTCCAGTACATAGAGGTGGCGTCCCTCCACACTGCGCCCAATGCTGTAGATCCGTGTGATGTATGGGCACTCGCTCTGCACTACGAACAGGGCCCGCACTAACTCCTCATAGCGGTGGTGCTGGATGTCAGATGCCCAGGCTACAGTCCCATTTAGGCCAATGAGAAGGGCCCCGAGCCAGACAATATTCCACCCCAGCCACATGGTCACTCACTGTAGCAGGGAATTGGAGATGAGTTGAGCTTCCCTTGACTGCCAACCCCTCTCTTCGTCTAACTGCCTTAGAGCCTGTCTCTCACTTATTCTCTCTGTTCCTCTAACTTTGTCTCTCTCTCTCTCTCTAATTCTCTCTCTCTCTCTCTCTCTGTCTCTCTCTCTGTTTTCTGCCTCCTCCCACGAGCGCCCTACACCCCCACACTGAAGAGCAAATAAGGACAGCCCCCTCTCTCTTTGTCTTGTTCCCTTACTCTCTCAACTGCCTCTTTCCTTTGGTCCCTTGTCAAGTACGTGCTAGTTGCTTCACTGGCATTAAGTGTACATAAGAGGCTGTCTGGTTTTACTATGTCAGTACTCCCCCCTCTTCTCTTCATTATTCCTCTCTTGCCAAATGTAGGGGTTTAGATTGACAATAACTCCTGGCAGGGGTTTGTTCTCTCTGCCACTGACTACAGTAAAACTACAAACATATGGAGTCGGAAAGGGAGACAGAGTGTGTGTGTGTGTGTGTGTGTGTGTGTGTGTGTGTGTGTGTGTGTGTGTGTGTGTGTGTGTGTGTGTGTGTGTGTGTGTGTGTGTGTGTGTGTGTGTGTGTGTGTGTGTGTGTGTGTGTGTGTGTGTGTGTGTGTGTGTGTGTGTGTGTGTGTGTGTGTGTGTGCGTGTGAGAGAGAGAGAATGATACCTAACTCACATATGTTACTTGAAACATTTATTGGGAATTGTTTATATGATCCCCTTTCAAGCAGTCACATTTTTACCACATTCTTGTCAGCATTCACCTTTTATAACGCCATTGCTTTCTGCAACTGAGCAAGAGTAATTCAACTTTGACCCTCTTGTTGCAATCGTTGTCTTGGTAACCTGACATGAGAGCAAGCCTTAAAACAAACAGAAATGGACTGCTTTCATTTCTTAACATTCACAACAGTAAGTTAGCAGCTCGCCATACTTGTAAATTCTTTGTAAATAATTACCTTGAAATGTTCCTGTTATGGTGAATAAGAAGTTGGCGACAGTTAAATTCAAACTTTGTCACATATTTTCGGTTAATTATATGAGCTGGTTAGCCAGCTAGATAGCTAACAAGCAAACATAGATAGCTAACAAGCTAACAATAAACCGAAACATTGTCTAGAGTCTAGAGGAAGTTGCTTTCAGTTGCCTGGCTTGCTAGACTGACATAATGAAAGCTATCTGCATTTTTGTCCAAATTTGGTTATTGACATAGCCTTGTTCTATGTTCTCTACCTATATAGTAGTCTAAATACCCAAATTCATGTTGTTAAGTTCACAATAATACAAGATAAAAATTGCTGACACCATTTCGAACTTTAAAGCCATTTATCTCAGAATCATCTTTTTGCTGGTAAAACCTCAATATCCTATATTTAGCTTTGCTGCAAGAAAATAGAGCAAGTAACGTTGCTATTTGTACTAGGCTGCTGCGATGTCAGACTGATGTTTTGTGTTTATACTTTTTCATAATGAGGAGGACAAGTTTGGTCGTTATTTAATGCGTGCCAAAGACAGTAAGATGTAAGGGGACGTTTATACTGAGGGGTTGGCAGGACTTTTAAAGACATTACCGCGATCATGACTAGGTTGGTCGCAGGAAGTAAAAGTACAGGCTTTGGAAATAAAATACATTTTTCCCCCCATTTTCTTAAATGGAGTCCACAGATTTTGAAGTATAAGGTCATTAGCCCTTTTAAAAAATAAATATGATTGATAATTTTGCTCACAATGTCATTACCCTTCATGTAAATGTAAAGTCCCCTAAACGTGGTTCTGGTACTGGTTCCGACCGTCATTTTTGCCAATAAATCAATCTGTGGACACGTAGATTGAAATAGCATTGAGCGATAAACCTGGTTCCCAGATAGGCTGTGAAATCTGAAACCACGTGAAGCTGGGATGTCCCTCCTACCATTTAATTTGTTTTCCAACTGTCCATCAACTCCTGGCTGAACCTTACTTCACAGCCACTGACAGCAGGAGAGAGTGGTTTAATCACTGTAGCACATTCAGAGATCAATTTATAGACATTCATCTCAAATAATTAATAGATTTGAAACAAAAAACACTTTCTGCTTTTCATAGACGGGCAATACTCAAATGAGATGAAAGGCGACTTCCTAACGAGTTCAGGAAGCCAAGCTAGAGCTCTTTTAGATGTTCACAGTGATGGGGGCAGAAGTTTTGATCAAGAGAGAACCTTTGAAAATATGCAGTTTCTCTAACAGTAAGCATACAAATATGTATTTTACAGATATAAGGAAGGGGAAATCTTATAATTACTCATGTTATAATTTGATTAAACCATATTTAGAAAGCATATAAGTCATTTCAAGCCTTATTCATACAGTTTCGTTGAATAGGAAATAAATCCTATACAATATTTAATATTTTCATATTTTTATAATATTTGTACTGTTTAATTGAGCTTATGTCCTCAAAAGAGACTACACCTCAGCAATTTATAGCTATTTTACCAGAACGAGGAGATTTGAACTTTTTGGGAGTATACCTCATTACTAGATATTGTTTATTGCTCTCTCATTATAGATACATTTTCAATTACATTTAGTTACATTTAACTTTCCTTTCAATGACAATGACACATGGATTTAGATTTACCAAATTATTAACGCAATCCCAAAATTTGTGACATACTAAAAGGGTGTGATTACTCTAAAAACATATTCAATAAAGACCCCTCCCCAATAACTGTTTGCCCTGGAGGGTATTCTCAAGGTCTTTACAACCTTTGTAATAAGTGATTTTCAAGGCGCTAAAACCAATTACATAAAACTTAGAAAGAAATATTAGGTAAAAGTATTTTAATAGCCATATTTTATTGATCCACGCAATATATTAAATACTTTCTTTCTACTATTCAACATAATAGACAGATGTCTCTAAATCCCCCCAAAAAATCACTACAACTCTATTCATCACTATTGGGACATGCCAGTTTGATTGTCCAAAGAACTTTCCACATTGCATAGAAATAAAGTTTTGCAGTATAAGTGACTTACATTATGTTTATTAATTAATCAAATTAAATGTATTTATATAGCCCTTCTTACATCAGCTGATATCTCAAGGTGCTGTACAGAAACCCAGCCTAAAACCCCAAAGAGCAAGCAATGCAGGTGTAGAAGCACGGTGGCTTGGAAAAACTCCCTAGAAAGGCCAAAACCTAGGAAAAAACCTGGAGAGGATCCTGGCTATGAGGGGTGGCCAGTCCTCTTCTGGCTGTGCCAGGTGGAGATTATAACAGAACATGAACAAAATATTCAAATGTTCATAAATCAACAGTTTAGTATAAACAAAAACATGTATGATGCATAACTATTTACAATTTAAAGTTTTTTTCATGGTTGCAAAGGCGAGGGACACAATATCCCCCAAAATCGAAGAATGACCAGGGTTGTTTTAGCAATACCACCCCCTCTCTTCAAAATACATTGATGCCTCCATCATTCATTAACTCTTGTGTGACGACAAACAGTGGATTTTGTGTCTACCCCCACTTCTGGGAAAAACAGCTTCACTGATCCAAAGGTTCAAAGAGATCAGTGCCAATTCCCAACAGAGGTGCGCACACACACACACACACACACACACACACACACACACACACACACACACACACACACACACACACACACACACACACACACACACACACACACACACACTGGTTTCTGTCAACCAAGAGACTATAAAGCTGTCTTCTCATCCACCACATGGGGCATCATTTATCAACCGTGTGTACATTCCTCACTAAATTCTGGGGTACCGTGTGCAACAAATTAGTGGAATTTATGGCATGTAGATTCAGTCTATCACCGTGTTTTATCACTGGGGACAATTGTCGTACACATCACTGCATTTTGTATAGTTCTGTTGGCTGGGAGTCTCTGACTACCAAAAGGGCCCCCTGTTCTGAAAGAGCTGCAAAACCTGGACCCGTACAAATCAGCTGGGCTTGACAATCTGGACCCTCTATTTCTGAAACTATCCGCCGCCATTGTCGCAACCCCTATTACCAGCCTGTTCAACCTCTCTTTCATATCGTCTGAGATCCCCAAGGATTGGAAAGCTGCCGCAGTCATCCGCCTATTCAAAGGGGGAGACACCCTGGACCCAAACTGTTACAGACCTATATCCATCCTGCCTTGCCTATCTAAGGTCTTCGAAAGCCAAGTCAACAAACAGGTCACTGACCATCTCGAATCCCACCGTACCTTCTCCGCTGTGCAATCTGGTTTCCGAGCCGGTCACGGGTGCACCTCAGCCATGCTCAAGGTACTAAACGATATCATAACCGACATCGATAAAAGACAGTACTGTGCAGCCGTCTTCATCGACCTTGCCAAGGCTTTCGACTCTGTCAATCACCATATTCTTATCGGCAGACTCAGTAGCCTCGGTTTTTCTGATGACTGCCTTGCCTGGTTCACCAACTACTTTGCAGACAGAGTTCAGTGTGTCAAATCGGAGGGCATGCTGTCCGGTCCTCTGGCAGTCTCTATGGGGGTGCCACAGGGTTCAATTCTTGGGCCGACTCTTTTCTCTGTATATATCAATGATGTTGCTCTTGCTGCGGGCGATTCCCTGATCCACCTCTACGCAGACGACACCATTCTGTATACTTCCGGCCCGTCCTTGGACACTGTGCTATCTAACCTCCAAACGAGCTTCAATGCCATACAACACTCCTCCCGTGGCCTCCAACTGCTCTTAAACGCTAGTAAAACCAAATGCATTCTTTTCAACCGTTCGCTGCCTGCACCCGCACGCCCGACTAGCATCACCACCATGGATGGTTCCGACCTAGAATATGTGGACATCTATAAGTACCTAGGTGTCTGGCTAGACTGTAAACTCTCCTTCCAGACTCATATCAAACATCTCCAATCTAAAATCAAATCTAGAGTCGGCTTTCTACTCCGCAACAAAGCCTCCTTCACTCACGCCGCCAAACTTACCCTAGTAAAACTGACTATCCTACCGATCCTCGACTTCGGCGATGCCATCTACAAAATAGCTTCCAATACTCTACTCAGCAAACTGGATGCAGTTTATCACAGTGCCATCCGTTTTGTTACTAAAGCACCTTATACCACCCACCAATGCGACCTGTAATGCTCTCGTCGGCTGGCCCTCGCTACATATTCGTCGCCAGACCCACTGGCTCCAGGTCATCTACAAGCCCATGCTAGGTAAAGCTCCGCCGTATCTCAGTTCACTGGTCACGATGGCAACACCCACCCGTAGCACGCGCTCCAGCAGGTGTATCTCACTGATCATCCCTAAAGCCAACACCTCATTTGGCCGCCTGTCGTTCCAGTTCTCTGCTGCCTGTGACTGGAACGAATTGCAAAAATCGCTGAAGTTGGAGACTTTTATCTCCCTCACCAACTTCAAACATCTGCTATCTGAGCAACTAACCGATCGCTGCAGCTGTCTATCGGTAAATAGCCCACCCAATTTTACCTACCTCTCCCCATACTGTTTATATTTATTTACTTTTCTGCTTTTTTTGCACACCAATATCTCTACCTGTACATGACCATCTGATCATTTATCACTCCAGTGTTAATCTGCAAAACCTCCTCATGCATTTTGCACACACTGTATATAGACTCTTTATTTTCTACTGTGTTATTGACTTGTTAATTGTTTACTCCATGTGTAATTCTGTGTTGTCTGTTCACACTGCTATGCTTTATCTTGGCCAGGTCGCAGTTGCAAATGAGAACTTGTTCTCAACTAGCCTACCTGGTTAAATAAAGTTGAAATAAAATAAAATAAATTGGTATACAGCATACTTTTTGTATATAAAGCAGTTCTTCAGAAACTCCCACACTACCTCAGCTCATGTATTAATTGGAGATCCAGCAATTTTCAGACCAGCTCTTTGGACTGGCTGGTTCTGGAGGTTCCGCGTGTCTCCTACTGACCTGGGGGGGAAATGCTTTTAGTTTTTTTGCCTCCAGCTCATGAAATAGCCTTCAGGTCACCTTGAAATTAGACTTGCAGGTCTCCATTGGACAGTTTAGATTGAGTTTAAGGAAGGGTTCTTGGCAATTTCTCACATGGAATTGCCTTCATTTCTCAGAACAAGAATAGATTGATGAGTTTCAGAAGAAAGTACTTTGTTTTTGGCCATTTTGAGCCTGTAATCGAACCCACAAATGCTGATTCTCCAGATACTCAACTAGTCTAAAGAAGTCCTGTTTTATTGCTTCTTTAATCAGCACGACAGTTTTCAGTTAAGCTAACATAATTGCAACAGGGTTTTCTAATGATCAATTAGGCTTTTAAAATGATAAATTTGGATTAGCATACACAAGGTGCGATTGGAACAGGAGTGATGGTTGCTGATAATGGGCCTTGGTACGCCTATGTAGTGACCCCAAACTTTTGAACAGTAGTGTACATACAGTACCAGTCAAAAGTTTGATACACCTACTCATTCAAAGGGTTTTCTTTATTTTTACTATTTTCCACATTGTAGAATAATAGTGAAGACATCGAAAGTATTAAATAACACATATGGAATCACGTAGTCACTAAACAAGTGTTAAACAAATCTAAATAGATTTTATATTTGAGATTCTTCAAAGAAGCCACCCTTTCCTTTGATGAAAGCTTTGCTGTCTGCAGGATTGAAGGTCCCCAAGAACGCAGTGGACTCCATAATTCTTAAATGGAAGAAGTTTGAAACCACCGAGACTCTTCCTAGAGCTGGCCACCTGGCTAAACTGAGCAATTGAGAAAAAGGGCTTTGGTCAGGGGGTTGACCAAGAACTCGAAGGTCACTCTGGCAGAGCTCCAGAAAACCTCTGTGGAGATGGGAGAACCTTATAGAGTGACAATCATCTCTGCAACACTCCAATCACCAATCAGGCCTTTATGGTCAAGTGGCCAAAAGGAAGCCACTGCTCAGAAAAAGGCACATGACAGCCCGCTTGGATTTTGCCAAAAGGCACCTAAAGGACACTCAGGCCATGAGAAACAAGATTCTCTAGTCTGAGGAAACCAAGATTGAAGTCTTTGGCCTGAATGCCAAGCATCACATCTGGAGGAAACCAGGCACAATCCCTATGGTGAAGCATGGTGATGGCAGCATCATTCTGTTGGGATGTTGTTCAGTGGCAAAGACAGGGAGACTAGTCAGGATCGAGGGAATGATGAATGGAGCAAAATACAGAGAGCTCCTTGATGAAAACTGGCGACGGTTCCCCTTCCAACAGGACAACGACCCTAAACACACAGCCAAGAAAATGCTGGCTTCGGGACAAGTCTCTGAATGTCCTTGAGAGGCCCAGCCAGAGCCTGGACTTGAACCCGATCGAACATCTCTGGAGAGACCTGAAAATAGCTGTGCAGTGACACTCCACATCCAACCTGACAGAGCTTGAGAGGAGATGCAGTGAATTTAGGAAACTCCCCAAATACAGGTGTGCAAAGCTTGTCATGTCATATCCAAGAAGACTTGTGGCTGTAATCACTGCCAAAGTTGCTTCAACAAAGTACTGAGTAAAGGGTCTGAATACTTATGTAAATGTCATATTTCCTTTTTTATTTTTAATACATTTGCAACCATTTCTAAACACATTCTTTGGTTTGCTATTATGGGGTATTCTGTGTAGATTGAAGGGGAAAAATACATTTAATCCATTTTAGAACCGTAATGTAACAAAATGTTGAGAAATTCAAGGGGTCTGACAAATTTGCAAAAAATTCTAAAAACCTGTTTTCGCTTTGTCATTGTGGGGAATTGTGTGTAGATTGATGAGGGAAAAAATATTTTATCAATTTTAGGATAAGGCTGGAAACTAACAAAATGTTCTAAAAAGTCAAGAGGTCTGAATACTTTACAAATGGATTTGACATTTTTCTAGCAGCAGATTATGATTGATAATATCCAAAGCTGCACTGAAGTCTAATAAAACAGCTCCCCCAAGCTTGTTATTATCACTTTCTTTCAGCCAATCATCAGTCATTTGTGTGCCGTACATGTTGAGTGCCCCTTACTTTGAGAATGCTGAAAGTCAGTTGTTACTTTATTTTCTGTGAAATAGCATTGTATCTGCTCAAAAATCATTTTTACTAAGGATTAGTTGTAGGCTGATAGGTCAGCTGTTTGAGCCAGTAAAGGGGCACCACTTTCCTGTAGCTTTTGCTATTCTTGCATAGCAGAATGACTTTTGCTTCCCTCTAGGCCTAAGGGGCACCACTTTCCTGTAGGCTTAGATTCAAGAGATGGCATATCAGAGTGGCAATATAGTCTTCTATCATCCTCAGTAATTGTCCATCTAAATTGTCAGACCCAGGTGGCCTGTAATTGTTAATCAATAGACAACAATACTTTTTTCACCTCTTCCACACTTTACAAAATACAAAATTACAATGTTTTTCTTTAGGTAGTCTTTCATATTTTGGTCAGCTAATAGTTGGCAATATCTGTGCCCCCTTCTTTTTGCCCAAAGTTTAATTTAAGGTGCTCCAAAGCTTTTTACTATCCTTCTTTCCCCCTTCTGATGACCAGGTGGCGAATCGCCTCTCTGCATGTCTGGCAGACATATCAGTGTGGATGACGGATCACCACCTCAAGCTGAACCTCAGCAAGACGGAGCTCCTCTTCCTCCCGGGGAAGGACTGCCCGTTCCATGATCTCGCCATCACGGTTGACAACTCCATTGTGTCCTCCTCCCAGAGCGCTAAGAACCTTGGCGTGATCCTGGACAACACCCTGACGTTCTCAACTAACATCAAGGCGGTGTCCCGTTCCTGTAGGTTCATGCTCTACAACATCCGCAGAGTACGACCCTGCCTCACACAGGAAGCGGCGCAGGTCCTAATCCAGGCACTTGTCATCTCCCGTCTGGATTACTGCAACTCGCTGTTGGCTGGGCTCCCTGCCTGTGCCATTAAACCCCTACAACTCATCCAGAACGCCGCAGCCCGTCTGGTGTTCAACCTTCCCAAGTTTCTCACGTCACCCCGCTCCTCCGCTCTCTCCACTGGCTTCCAGTTGAAGCTTATCCGCTACAAGACCAACGGAGCTGTGAGGGGAACGGCACCTCAGTACCTCCAGGCTCTGATCAGGCCCTACACCCAAACAAGGGCACTGCGTTCATCCACCTCTGGCCTGCTCGCCTCCCTACCACTGAGGAAGTACAGTTCCCGCTCAGCCCAGTCAAAACTGTTCGCTGCTCTGGCCCCCAATGGTGGAACAAACTCCCTCACGACGCCAGGACAGCGGAGTCAATCACCACCTTCCGGAGACACCTGAAACCCCACCTCTTCAAGGAATACCTAGGATAGGGTAAGTAAGGGTAAGTAATCCTTCTCACCCCCCAACAAGATTTAGATGCAAGTGGCTGTTCCACTGGTTGTCATAAGGTGTATGCACCAATTTGTAAGTCGCTCTGGATAAGAGCGTCTGCTAAATGACTTAAATGTAAATGTAATGTTCTTTATATCATTTAGAATTGTTTAATAATACAGTTTCTTCTTCTTTTAGTTTAGTCACATGATTTCTCAATTGCTATGCTGAGCCCAGGAAAATGAACAGGTAAAGTAGACTACAATATTGAAAAGTTGGCCTAATAATGCTAAAAAATAATGCTTAAATAAACATACTGCTCGTCTTTACTGTATGCTGTACATTTTTACATTGTATTCCATGACATGTAGGTCTAGTAAAGATCAAACAAAGTAATGGGCCTAGACAGCTGCCTTGGGGAATTCATGATTCTACCTGAATTATGTTGGAAAGGCTTCCATTAAACAACACCCTCCATGTTCCATTAGACAGGTAACATTTTATCAATAATATAGCAGGCGGTGTAATGTTATTAACACATACTTTTTCCAGCAGCAGACTATGATCGATAATGTCAAAGGCTGCACTGAAGTCTAACAAAACAGCCCCCACAAAGTTTTTATCACCAACTTCTCTCAGCCAATCATCAGTCATTTATGTAAGTGCTGTGCTTGTTGAATGTCCTTCTCGATAAGCATGATGAAAGTTTGTTGTCAATTTGTTTACTGTAAAATAGCATTGTATCTGGTCAAACACATTTTTTTCCAAAAGTTGACTACGTGTTGGTAACAGGCTGATTGGTAGGCTATTTGAGCCAGTAAAGGGGGCTTTACTATTCTTAGGTAGTGGAATTACTTTTGCTTCCCTCCAAGACTGAGTGCACACACTTTCTAATAGGCTTAAATTGAATATGTGGCAAATAGGAGTGGCAATATCGTTCACTATTATCCTCAGTAATTTTCCATCCAAGTTGTCAGACCCCGGTGGCTTGTCATTGTTGACAGACAACAATAAAAAAAATCACCTCTTCCACAATAACTTTACGGAATTTAATAAACAAATGCAGGCTGCTTCTATCTTCAAAATGCTTTAAATGCGTCAATATCCAAAATGTTTAAAGTGCGCGTGGGCAACCTCATGCAACAGCAAAATATTTTCAAAAAGCGTATACTGTACAGTACTGTATTTCTTCATCAGCATCTTTATGCTTTTGTTAATAAAAGAATGATTAAAATACTATTTAAAAATGCAGATGTTTATTTCGTTAGCATTCATAACAAATTACTTTGGGAATAAATATCACTGAATGACAGAAATATTGGAAAAAAATAGGCTAATGAAGGTAAACAAAATGTTGTTTACTGGAAAATACTCTTTCAAAATTAATGGAAGAGACAGCAATCAGAGGTCAAGACAGGCGTGGGAACTGGTCCTGATAAATCAACAATTTTTTCATTTTCACTGAATTTACATTTTGGGTATTGGTTAGACTATTATAGGATTATTTTGCTCTTACTGTAGTACTATTCTCTTCTCCCGACCAGTCACATTGTACAGCGTCATTATGGGCTATTAGTAGGACAATAGACTCTTGCCAAAAAGGAGAGTAGCGGGAGAATTGTATAGTGAAATGTATTTCTTAGTTAGGTTGGCTGTATCACAACCGGCTGTGATTGGGATTCCCTTCAGCAGGTCACAATTAGACCAGCGTCGTCCTGGTTTGACCAGTGTAGGCCGTCATTGTAAATAGAAGTTGTTCTTTTTAACTGACTTGCCGAGTTAAATAAAGGTTAAGTTATACAGTGCCACATTTTCCTAACGTAAACCCTTCTTTTTTCTTGGAATAGAAACACCGTAAAATGTCAAATTATTTAAGCTACAAAAAAGGTTTTATGAGGCGACAGTGGGCTTTTGGTTTCTCTCCCTCTGATAACATAAGCAAATAATTCTAAATGACAAATTGGCTTTATTTACAAATTAGTAAGAATGTCTCACCTCATGTTCAAGAATGGCCTTTTTCTTGCTCACTTTCGGTTATTTGAAAATGAAATAATCTCCAAAATATTGCTATTTTTAAAACAAGCCATGGAAAGTTGGTTGCAATTTCAGTTTAATCCACCAGAAAATACATAACAAATAATACAACAAATATTGTGGATGAACTCAAGTATACTAATTGATTTTTTTTAAAGTCATCAATTGGAACCTTTAACATGTGGAAGGGGGAATTTTATTTATTTATTATTATTAACCCTGTTATTCACAAGCGTAGCAGGCTGTGAATTCTGCAAACAACGTATTTAGAATGGGCTATTAAAAGGACAATATAGGTGAAGTCAGAAGTTTGCATACACCTTAGCCAAATACATTTGATCTCAGTTTTTCACAATTCCAGATATTTAATTCAAGTAAAAATCCCCTGTCTTTGGTCAGTTAGGTTCACCACTTTATTTTAAGAATGTGAAAAGTCAGAATAATAGTAGAGATAATGATTAATTTCAGCTTTTATTTCTTTCATCACATTCCCAGTAGGTCAGAAGTTTACATACACACAATTAGTATTTGGTTGCATTGCCTTTAAATTGTTTAACTTGGGTCAAACGTATCGGGTACACTTCCACAAGCTACCCATAATAAGTTGGGTGAAATTTGGCCCTTTTCTCCTGACAGAGCTGGTGTAACTGAATCAGGTTTGAAGGCCTCCTTTCTCGCACATGCTTTTTCAGTTCTGCCCACACATTTTTTATAGGATTGAGGTCAGGGCTATGTGATGGCCACTCTAATACCTTGACTTTGTTGTCCTTAAGCCATTTTGCCACAACTTTGGAAGTATGCTTGGGGTCATTGTTCGTTTGGAAGACCCATTTGCGACCAAGCTTTAACTGATGTCTTGAGATGTTGCTTCAATATATCCACATAATTTTCCTACCTCATGATGCAATCTATTTTGTGAAGTGCAGCAGACCCTCCTGCAGCAAAGCACCCCCACAACATGATGCTGTAACCCTGGTGCTTCACGGTTGGGATGGTGTTCTTCGGCTTGCAGGTATCCCCCTTTTTCCTCTGAACATAAAGATGGTCATTATGGCAAAACTGTTCTATTTTTGTTTCATCAGACCAGAGGACATTTCTCCAAAAAATACGATCTTTATCCCCATGTGCAGTTGCTGTCAGGACCCGGTTACGAACCCGGGTCTCCGGAGTGAGAAACAGTCACTTAACCAACTGAGCCACGAATAGTCGGCAGAACCCAGAAGATGAGGCAGACACAGCAGTACTTGAGACGGTGTATTTAATGAAGTAAAAAGTGAAGTTCTTCAGGAAAACATGTAACTCCACAACCTCAAAAGGAATCCTACAAGAACAAAGGTAATCCTCCAAGACAAAAAAGGTAAATCCACAAGGTGGAAGGTAAAGCACAAAAAGCCTCAAAAGATACTCAAAAAACAAACAAACAAGAACAAAAAACAGAATTCCACAAGAGAGTCCATCGGGAACAACAAGAGTTCTCAGAGTACTAGGGCTGGGTGCTAACATACAAACACAGAGCAAAGAACAGAGGAAAACAAAGTGTTTAAATACAATCAGGGGAAACGAGGCACAGGTGCAAATAATAATGGGGATCAAGGGAAAACAAAAGGTCAAAAGGCACAATGGGGGCATCTAGTGACCAAAAACCGGAACAACCCTGGCCAAATCCTGACAGAATCCCCCCCCCCCCTAGGAACGGCTCCTAACGTTCCTACCAGCTCTCTCAGGGTGGAGGGCCCTGAACTGACGAATGAGGTCAGGGTCCAGTATGTCTTTGGCAGGAACCCAGGAGCGCTCCTCGGGACCGTAGCCTTCCCAGTCCACCAGATACTGCCAGGACCGCTGCACCCGGCGGGAATCCAGTATCCGATGGACGGTATAAGCCGGCTGGCCTCCAATGACACGAGGCGGAGGGGGAGGTCTGTCTGCCGGGACAAGGGGAGAAAAAACAACAGGTTTTAACCTGTTAGACCTATAGGGGCAGTATTTCATTTTTGGATAAAAAGACGTGCCCGTTTTTAGCGCAATATTTTGTCACGAAAAGATGCTCGACTATGCTTGGAATTGATAGTTTTGGAAAGAAGACACTCTGACGTTTCCAGAACTGCAAAGATTTTCACTGTGAGTGCCATAGAACAAAATCTACAGGCAAAACCAAGTTGTTTGAGTGACCAGGAAATCAACAGGATTTCTGGAGGCACGTTTTCCATGATCGCCTTATATGGCTGTGAATGCGACAGGAATGAACGGACACTTCCTATCGTTTCCCCCAGGTGTCTGCAGCATTGTGACGTATTTGTAGGCATATCATTGGAAGATTGACCATAAGAGCCTACAATTACCAAGTGTCCCGCACGGTGTCTGCGTGGAAATTGGTGCGCAAAAGTCAGGTACCAGTATTTTTCCATCCGAATCAGAGAAGAATGCACGCTTCCAGGGACGGCATTTCAATGAAGAGATATATGACAAAACACCTTGAGGATTGATTCAAACAACGTTTTCCATGTTTCAGTCGATATTATGGAGTTAATTCGGAAAAAAGTTTGACGTGTAGGTGACTGAATTTTCGGTTAGTTTCGGTAGCCAAATGCATAGTAACAAAACGGAACGTTGTGTCCTACACAAGCATCTTTCAGGAAAAACTGGACATCTGCTATGTAACTGAGAGTCTCCTCATTGAAACATCTGAAGTTCTTCAAAGGTAAATTATTTTATTTGATCCCTTTGCTGGTTTTTGTGAATGTTGCATGCTAAATGCTAACGCTAAATGCTAAGCTAGCTATCACCACTCTTACACAAATTATTGATTTTCTCTGGTTCTAAAGCATATTTTGAAAATCTGAGACGACAGGATTGTTAAGAAAAGGATAAGCTTGAGAGCAGGCATATTTATTTCATTTCATTTGCGATTTTTAGAAATCGCTAACGTTGCGTTATGGTAATGAGCTTGAGGCTATGATTACGCGACCGCATGCGGTGTGGGTCGGCCTAAGAGGTTAATAAGGAAATGTGAAACGGGGGATTAATCTTAAAGGATCTGGGTAAGTGTAGGCGATAAGAAACTGGGTTAACTCTCCTGGCAACCTTAAAGGGACCGATGTATTTTTGGGACAGCTTGCGAGACTCCACCCGTAGTGGTAAGTCTCTTGTGGAGAGCCAGACTCTCTGGCCGGGGCGCAGGGTAGGCCCGGGACGGCGACGTCTGTTGGCTTGTTGTTGGTACCTCTGTGAGGAACGCATAAGATTAAGACGGGTCTTCCTCCACATAAGCCGACAGCGTCTGACGAACTTCAAGGCTGAAGGCACTCTGACTTCTGCCTCCTGGTCCGGGAACAATGGAGGGGCATAGCCAAACTGACACTCGTGCGGAGACATACCAGTGGAGGAGGAGCGCAAGGTGTTGTGCACGTATTCGGCCCAAACAATGAAGGACGACCATGTGGACGGGTTGTTACGAGTCATACATCGGAGGGTGGTTTCCAGCTCTTGATTCATCCTCTCAGTTTGGCCGTTGGACTCCGGATGGTACCCTGAAGATAGACTGGCAGAAGCCCCCATGAGTTGGCAGAAGGCCTTCCAAAACCTAGAGGCGAACTGGGGACCTTTGTCAGAAACCATATCTTGAGGAATGCCGAAGACTCGGAACACATGATTAATTACCAACTCAGTCGTTTCCTTGGCAGAAGGTAACTTAGTCAGAGGAACGAACCTGGCCGCCTTTGAAAACCTGTCGATAATGACTAGGATAGTAGTATTGCCATGGGATGGAGGAAGGCCAGTAATAAAGTCCAACGAGATATGGGACCAGGGTCTGTGGGGAACAGGTAAAGGGTGAAGGAGTCCTTGCGGGCGGAGGTGAGAAGATTTGCCCTGGCAGCACACGGGGCAGGCATTGACGAAAGTGGCAACGTCTTCTCTTATGGTAGGCCACCAGAACTTACGCTGGATGAACTCCAAGGTGCGACCTACGCCCGGGTGACAGGTGAGGCGAGAGGAGTGCCCCCACAGAAGGACCTGAGTCCTCACTGCCTTGGGGACAAACAACCGATTGGCAGGACCTCCTTTCGGGTCCAGTTCAATAGCTTGAGCTCGTCTCACGGTATCCTCAACTTGCCACGAGATCGGAGCCACGATCTTAGCAGCAGGAAGGACAGGCATGTCCGTGTCATCTCGAATGGCAGGAGCGTAGACTCGGGACAGGGCATCCGGTTTGAGATTCTTCGACCCGGGCCGATAGGTGAGGATAAACTGGAATCGATTGAAGAAAAGAGACCATCTAGCTTGACTAGAGTTCAACTGCTTCGCCTGCTGGATATACTCCAGATTTTTGTGGTCCGTAAGCACTTGAAACGGGTGAGAAGCCCCCTCGAGCCAGTGCCTCCATTCCTTCAATGCCATCTTAACCGCTAGGAGTTCACGATCCCCCACATCGTAGTTCCTCTCAGCCGGGGTAAGCCGGTGTGAGAAGAAAGCGCACGGATGAAGCTTCTTGTCTTCACCCCTCTGAGACAGGACAGCTCCAACACCAACCTCTGAGGCGTCTACCTCCACCACAAACGGTTAATCCGTAGTCGGTAGTATCAGGATGGGAGCAGAGAGGACGCGCTGCTTGAGTCCTTGGAAGGCCGTCTCAGCTTCTCTTCCCCACAAAAACCTTGCATTGCCACCCTTGGTTAAAGCTGAGAGAGGGGCTGCCACCAAGCTGAAGTTCTTGATGAACTTGCGGTAAAAGTTAGTGAAGCCCAGGAAACGCTGAACTTCCTTTACGGATTTGGGGGTGGGCCAATCCGCTACCGTCCCTACCTTCCTGGGGTCCATTTGGACTTGACCGGGTTCCACTACAAATCCCAGGAATTGTACTCGGGATGAATGGAATTCACATTTTTCCGGCTTAACGTACAGATGGCTGTCTAAGAGGCGTTTGAGTACTTGTCTGACATGCTTAGTGTGTTCTTGAAGAGAGCTCGAAAAGATGAGGATGTCATCCAAGTAAACAAACACAAATATGTTAAGCATATCCCTAAGCACATCGTTTATGAGCGCTTGGAACACCGCTGGGGCGTTGGTCAGGCCGAAGGGCATCACCAAGTATTCATAGTGACCAGTAGGCGTGTTGAAAGCGGTCTTCCACTCGTCACCAGGTCTGATCCGCACAAGATGGTATGCATTCCGCAGGTCAAGCTTAGTGAAAACAACTGCTTCCTGGAGCAGCTCGAAGGCTGTGGCCATAAGGGGTAGCGGGTAACGGTTACGGACGGTTATGGCATTGAGTCCCCGGTAGTCGATGCAAGGACGTAATCCACCGTCTTTCTTGGCCACAAAGAAAAACCCTGCTCCCGCCGGGGAGGTGGATGGACGCATGAGGCCTGCTTCCAGAGCGTCCTTGATGTAGGTATCCATAGCAGCTCGTTCGGGTGGAGATAGGGAAAAGATCCGACCCCTGGGAGGGCAAGTGCCCGGAAACAGTTCGATGGGGCAATCATAAGGTCTATGGGGTGGTAGCATGGTGGCCCTCTGTTTGCTAAATACCAGTTTGAGGTCATGGTAACACTCGGGAACTCGGGTCAGGTCGATGGATTCTAAAGACTCGGGAGTAGAACTCGGGGAATTCGGGAAAATACAAGTAGCTTGGCACGTAGGACCCCACTGCTTGATAGTGCCCACAGACCAGTCGATGTGAGGATTATGGCTGTGAAGCCAGGGGTATCCAAGGACGAGAGGGAACTCGGAACAGGAGATCAAATGAAAGTTCATCAATTCCTGGTGTTGTGAAACTGAAAGTCGCAAGGAGGTAGTGACATGAGTGACAAGTCCAGATCCCAAAGGGCTTCCATCCAATGTAGTAACCCTCATGGGGTCACTTAGAGGTTCAGAGGGAATGCCATTCTCCTTCGCCCAGACACCATCCATGAAGTTACCTGCGGCTCCAGAGTCTACCAAGGCTTGAAGGTGAAGCTTGTGGTTGTCCCAGGAAAGGGTGACTGGAATGAGCAGACGGGAGTTGGACGGATGGGAGGAGGTTATGTTTCCCGTTACAGTTCCCCCCGGTCTGTACGGGACAGAGCGTTTCCCTGGAGCCCGAGACTTGGAACGGAAATGGCCCGGTTTGCCGCAATATAGACAGCGTCGCTCCCTCATCCGGCGGTCTCTCTCAGCCTGGGAGATGCGTCCAATCTGCATGGGTTCCGGTGGAGCCAGCAAGGATAAAGGTGGGGACTCGGAGCTGGGACTGATAGGGGTTAGAGGTCTACGGTTGAGTTCTCTCTCTCTCAGACGCTGGTCAATGCGTGAGGCCAACTTGATCAGGGACTCGAGATTGTCCGGTGGTTCCCGAGTGGCCAGTTCATCTTGGATAGTGTCGGAAAGGCCTTTCAGAAAGCACACCGTGAGCGCCTCGTTGTTCCAGCCACTTGCTGCTGCCACCGTGCGGAACTGGATGGCATAGTCCGTCACGCTGCGCCAACCTTGGTGGAGAGTCAGGAGCTGTTTGGCTGAGTCAGGACCACTGCTTGGGCCTTGAAACACTTGTTTGAATTCCTCAGCAAAGTCAGAGTAGCTGGCACAGCAGGAACTATGGGCATCCCACACAGCAGTAGCCCAGGCCAGGGCTTTTTCCGACAGCAGGTTGATGATATATGCGATCTTAGACCGGTCGGTGGGGAACGACGAGGGTTGCAGCTCGAAGGAGAGAGAACATTGGGTGAGAAACCATTTACAAGCACTTGGATCACCTGAGAACCGTTGGGGAGGTGGAAGACGAGGTTCAGCCAGAGGGTTAACTGCCATGGGTACGTGAATCTGAGGTACTGGGACGGGAACTGTTGCCGGGGTAAGTCGATCAGATATCTGCTTTATGGAAGTCAGCATCTCTGACAGAAGATGAGAATGTCTAGCCATTAAGGCCTCTTGCTGAACCAGGGCGGCTTCGTGGCGTTGGACAGTCTCCTGGTGGTGGGACAGCATGGCAACAAGGTCCTGGGAACTGGCTACCTCTGGGTTCATTTTTGGCTCTGTGTTTCTGTCAGGACCCGGTTACGAACCCGGGTCTCCGGAGTGAGAAACAGTCACTTAACCAACTGAGCCACGAATAGTCGGCAGAACCCAGAAGATGAGGCAGACACAGCAGTACTTGAGACGGTGTATTTAATTAAGTAAAAAGTGAAGTTCTTCAGGAAAACATGTAACTCCACAACCTCAAAAGGAATCCTACAAGAATAATAATAATATAATCCTACAAGAACAAAGGTAATACCCTCCAAGACTGAGCCAAAAGGACCATAAATCCTCCAAGACAAAAAGGTGGAAGGTAAAGCACAAAAAGCCTCAAAAGATACTCAAAAAACAAACAAACAAGAACAAAAAACAGAATTCCACAAGAGAGTCCACCGGGAACAACAAGAGTTCTCAGAGTACTAGGGCTGGGTGCTAACATACAAACACAGAGCAAAGAACAGAGGAAAACAAAGTGTTTAAATACAATCAGGGGAAACGAGGCACAGGTGCAAATAATAATGGGGATCAAGGGAAAACAAAAGGTCAAAAGGCACAATGGGGGCATCTAGTGACCAAAAACCGGAACAACCCTGGCCAAATCCTGACAGTTGCAAACCGTAGTCTGTTTTTTTTAATGGCGGTTTTAGAACATTGGCTTCTTCCTTCCTGAGTGGCGTCATGGAAATTTCCTGTATTTACCAAATCACGAGAGCAAACCACACACAAGTCAGAGTTAGTTATCACAAAGTCTATCTTTAATTATATCAGCTCCATCACAACCCTGTGATTCTCAGATCAATTCATTGTTTATAAATTAATTCTCTGAGAGTCCCTTACACATTGCAACTGAGATCCTTTATAGCAAAGACACACATAGCCAGACAGCATCGGCATAATTTATCGTTCAGCTTTGTCTCTATGGTCTTTTCTCAAAATCAGATCCATAAACAAATCCTTATATCAACAGGCATATATCAAATCCACCTCCTTGACAAGATCACAGAGACACATTGACTGGCACACAGACATTGTGGAGCCAAGAGATACACGCTTGACCACTCCCCTCTCTCCGGCCCAAGTAACTTAGTCTTGACATAGAACAGATACTGCAACCCCGCCACAGTATTATACAAACACATTCTGATGAGAAGTAACTTACAAACATATGATGAATATAAAACATCTTACCTATGTTACCAACTAATTCTGATTATTCCCCAACAGTGGCCTTTCAGGTTATGTCGATATAGGACTCGTTTTACTGTGGATATAGATAATTTTGTACCTGTTTCCTCCAGCATCTTCCTGGGATTGCTCCAGCATCTTTCTGGGATTGCTTTGCACTTTCCGCACCAAAGTATGTTCATCTCCAGGAGACAGAACCCGTCTCCTTATTGAGAGGTATGACGGCTGCATGGTCCCATGGTGTTTATACTTGCGTACCATTGTTTGTACAGATGAACGTGGTACCTTCAGGATGAAGGTGCTCTCAAAGATGAACCAGACTTGTGGAGGTCTACAATTCTTGGCTGATTTCTTTTAATTTTACCATGATGTCAAGCAAAGAGGCACTGAGTTTGAAGGTAGGCCTTGACATCCACAGGTACACGTCCAATTGACTCAAATGAGGTCAAGCATATCAGAAGCTTCTAAGCATGACGTAATTTTCTGGATATTTCCAAGCTGTTTAAAGGTACAGTCAACCTAGTGTATGTAAACTTTTGACCCACTGGAATTGTGATACAGTAAATTATAAGTGAAATAATCTGTCTGTAAACAATTGTTGGAAAAATGACTTGTGTCATGCACAAAGTAGATTTGACTTGCCAAAACATAGAAATAAAGAAACAGGTCTATAACCCAACTCCGCCTCAGATCTATACCCAAATCCGCCAATCTCCCCATGTGCCCCCTCCAAAATACATTTTTGGGGCTGCCTCTCAGGCTTCCTTGCTAGCCGTGTTCCCTCGTAACAATGGGCCCCTTCACCCGCTGCCTCCGCCTTCCTGGCTGCTTCCACCTGTTCCCATGGAAGGCGATCCCTTCCGGCCAGGATCTCCTCCCATGTCCAGGATCCTTTGCCGTCCAGGATGTCATCCCATGTCCAGTCCTCCTTTTTTCCACGCTGCTTGGTCCTTTTGTGGTGGGTAGTTCTGTCACGGACGTCGTAAGAAGCGGACCAAGGTGCAGCCAAGGTGCAAGGACCAAGGTGCAGTGTGGTACATAGTCCTCTTTATTAGAATGTCTCCAACAAAAACAATAAACAATATAAAACGACCGTGAAGCTTAACAGGGCTATGATGCCTCTACCAAAGTTAACTACCCACACTGAAAGGAGGGAAAAGGTGGTCTTTTGGTTTCTCTCCCTCTATAAACAGAAATAAATCATTCTAAATAACTAACTGGATTTATTTACAAATACATTTACATTTAAGTCATTTAGCAGACGCTTTTATCCAGAATAGGTAAGAATGTCTCACCCCATATTCAAGAATGGTCTTTTTCTTGCTCACTTTAGGTTATTTGAAAAGGAAATCATCTCCAAAATATTGTTATTTTTTAAACAAAGCTATTATTAGTACTATTACTATTAATTAATTAGACAAGCATGGGGACAGGTCTTGATAGATCAGTGAGATTTGTATTTATTTCACTGATTATTTCACTGATTTTCACTGTGTTTTCTTGGAATAGAAACACTATAATATTAATACAATTAAATAAGCAACATTTCTTAATCAATCCCATATACTATATTCTTACAAAAAAAGGTTTAAAATTCTCTTGTACAGCCAATATTGAAGTCTATCAAATGCATCTCAAAGATGCCCTCTGGTGGTCAAACTAGCACAAACTAGCATTAATGGTAAAAATGTCTAACAATTAAATAACGTGCCATAGAATTCTGCGGCAGCCTTCAAGTTGTGGTGCAGTATGACACAACTTTTACAGTAAGAACCACTGTGTTTTGTACTTTTTATCATTATTTTATCAACGAAAGCATAAAGATGTTGATGAACAAAAACTGTATATGCGTCTATATGCGTGTTACATGGTCCAGTTACAGCTTCTTCTGAAAAAGTAGAAACAAGTCAATTTTTTGGCGTGCGCGCGAGACAGAGGAAGAGCAGTTCTTACACTATTGTTTTAAATTCAATCACTCTCTTCTTCTTCATACTCATCATTCCGTTAATTCAAATTAAATTGTAATAAGTTTAGTCAATCCCGTAGCAAAGTTTAAAAACAGCCGGATTTGTGAAATTGCTTTATTCAACATTTTGCGGTTGCTTGATGTTTGCAGAATCAGTAGGTGTAGGCAAAATCATAAACAAATAGGTAACTGTGATATGACTAAAGAGTTAATCAGGGTGATATTTTCCACACAAATAGACAGGTATTTCCTTTCCATGGTAGCGATCTTAACTGTCACACCCTGACCATAGTTTGCTTTGTATGTTTCTATGTTTTGTTTGGTCAGGGTGTGATCTGAGTGGGCATTCTATGTTGGATGTCTAGTTTGTCTGTTTCTGTGTTTGGGCCTGATATGGTTCTCAATCAGAGGCAGGTGTTAGTCATTGTCTCTGATTGGGAACCATATTTAGGTAGCCTGTTTTCTGTTTGGTTTTGTGGGTGATTGTCTATGTTGATTGCTTGTGTTAGCACAGTTCTAATTAGCGGCACGGTCGTTATTTGTTTATTGTTTTTGTATAGTTTTTATTCAGTGTTCATTGCTTTCTTTAATTAAATATTCATCATGAACACATACGACGCCGCATTTTGGTCCTCCGATCCTTCTCGCCTCTCCTCTTCAGATGAAGAGGAGGACGACCGTGACATTAACTATTTTTGCTAACTTTCTATAAAAATGTATTGGAGTGATTTCTTCTTTCGGGATGTGTCACTCTGGTAAATAAATCCAGTTTGTTATTTGAATCCTACAGACGAAGAACCATATATGTGACATTTAAAAAAAAGAGCTATACATGAAAAATCATTATTGGACACACTTTTTCTATAGTGAACCGGTTTCACAAGCTTTCCACAAGCTAATTAACAATCATTTTAAATTTAAAGATGGGCTCTCGTGGAATAACCGTTTAAGTGCACCACTCAGAATGGACGGACAAGCGCACAACTTTTCTGTTGCTGATGAAAATCACTGAAATCTGGGAAAGAAACGTAAAACAAAACTAAAAGAATGGAAAGACAGGCAAAGGAAGATCTTACGGGATGCGGGAAAACCCTATACAAATCGTAAGGGTCAAGAAAAAACTGGGAAAAGCTGTCCAAAAGAGGTATGTGGAAGAACCGTATATCAAACTAGCTAGCTATGTTGTATTTATTGTATTGATATTATTTATTGTATGTTCCTGTTCACAGGGCTCCCTTGCAAATGATACCCTGGTCTCAATGGTGACCCACCTTGTATTAATAACCTTTTATTAATAATATTTTTTTAAACAAAATAATAAAACAAATACGAATTCTAGCTTAAGAGGTCGTGACTGTGTGTTAGCCTTAGCTAATTGTCTAGCTACAGTGCCTTGCGAAAGTATTCAGCCCCCTTGAACTTTGCGACCTTTTGCCACATTTCAGGCTTCAAACATAAAGATATAAAACTGTATTTTTGTGAAGAATCAACAACAAGTGGGACACAATCATGAAGTGGAACGACATTTATTGGATATTTCAAACTTTTTAACCAGAAGGGGACTAGGGTTCCAATTTTGGAACCCCCCCCCCCTCCCCCCACGTTCAGCTGGAAGGTGGCGCATGGAACGCAAAAATATTCCTAAAAATATTTAACCTCCACACATTAACAAGTCCAATGGCTCAAATGAAAGATAAACACCTTGTTTATCTACCCAGCAAGTCAGATTTCTAAAATGTTTTACGGCGAAAACATAGCACATATTTATGTCAAACCACCACCGAAGACACGTTGACAAGTTGAAAAAAATATGCAATCAACAAACGCAGGATTAAAAGAAAGATAATGCACTAACCTTTTGAAATCTTCATCAGATGACAGTAATATAACATGTTACACAGTACATTTATGTTTTTTTCAATAATATGCTATATATATCCATAAATCTCTGTTTACAATGATGCATCGTTCAAAAAATGCTACTCAAATGTCCTGAGAAATGACGATAGCTCCGGCAGATAACAAGGAATACACATCATAAACTTAATATGCATGTTCTACATATATATAGTTAGATACACTTCTTCTGAATGCAATCGCTGTGTTACATTTATTTTTAACGTTACAGGTTTCGTTCACTAGGCTATACTATGAGTCGGCGCTCAAAAAGTAGCATTATGGCTCCTCTATCTTGGAGTCCACATAAACCCAAATTTACCACATAAATATTCCCTTACCTTTGCTGTTCTTCCATCAGAAGACCTGGAAGGAATTATACTTACCAAAAACAGCGTTTAGTTTTGCAGTCTGTGTCTTTCGGTTCTCAAACATGACACATTTCGGTTGAAATGTAGCCAAAAGTCAAGTGGATGCGCACCAAAACGTCGAACTTACATATTATATGTCGATTAAACTTGTCAAACTAACTTCATAATCAAGCTTTAACATGTTATAAAGGTGTACAGCAATCGTGAGGACGAACAGAAACGCATGCATTGTATAATCGATCTTGGAAAAAAGACAGGACCTGAGCAGAGCGCGCATAAAAGTGACCTGTTTTTTCACGTGACCGAAAGGTTTCGGCCCGCCAAAACTCTCGTGAGCGCGCGATTCTCACAATGAGAAGCCCCATTGAAAGCTGAGATCGCGCTGAAGACAGAGAGACTGTTCCCAGACCTGTAACTGCTTGGGAAGGGTGGGGGCGATGACGTCAAAGTTGGGCCAACTTTTCTGATGACAAGAGAGAGTTTGGGAGAATGACTGCCCTAAGAGTTCTGCTTTACATACAGACATAATTTAAACGGTTTTAGAAGCTTTAGAGTGTTTTCTATTCAATAATATTTTTTATTTGCATATATTAGCAACTTTTGACAAAAAAAAATTATGTTTACTATGGGCACGCAATTACTCCAGCGGGGGCAGTAGACAGCCCTATCCCCAAGAGGTTTAACAAATCAAAAACTGAAAAACTGGGTGTGCAAAATTATTCAGCCCCTTTACTTTCAGTGCAGCAAACTCTCTCCAGAAGTTCAGTGAGGATCTCTGAATGATCCAATGTTGACCTAAATGACTAATGATGATAAATACAATCCACCTGTGTGTAATCAAGTCTCCGTATAAATGCACCTGCACTGTGATAGTCTCAGAGGTCCGTTAAAAGCGCAGAGAGCATCATGAAGAACAAGGAACACACCAGGCAGGTCCGAGATACTGCTGTGAAGAAGTTTAAAACCGGATTTGGATACAAAAAGATTTCCCAAGCTTTAAACATCCCAAGGAGCACTGTGCAAGCGATAATATTGAAATGGAAGGAGTATCAGACCACTGCAAATCTACCAAGACCTGGCCGTCCCTCTAAACTTTCAGCTCATACAAGGAGAAGACTGATCAGAGATGCAGCCAAGAGGCCCATGATCACTCTGGATGAACTGCAGAGATCTACAGCTGAGGTGGGAGACTCTGTCCATAGGACAACAATCAGTCGTATATTGCACAAATCTGGCCTTTATGGAAGAGTGGCAAGAAGAAAGCCATTTCTTAAAGATATCCATAAAAAGTGTCGTTTAAAGTTTGCCACAAGCCACCTGGGAGACACACCAAACATGTGGAAGAAGGTGCTCTGGTCAGATGAAACCAAAATTGAACTTTCTGGCAACAATGCAAAACGTTCTGTTTGGCGTAAAAGCAACACAGCTCATCACCCTGAACACACCATCCCCACTGTCAAACATGGTGGTGGCAGCATCATGGTTTGGGCCTGCTTTTCTTCAGCAGGGACAGGGAAGATGGTTAAAATTGATGGGAAGATGGATGGAGCCAAATACAGGACCATTCTGGAAGAAAACCTGATGGAGTCTGCAAAAGACCTGAGACTGGGACGGAGATTTGTCTTCCAACAAGACAATGATCCAAAACATAAAGCAAAATCTACAATGGAATGGTTCAAAAATAAACATATCCAGGTGTTAGAATGGCCAAGTCAAAGTCCAGACCTGAATCCAATCGAGAATCTGTGGAAAGAACTGAAAACTGCTGTTCACAAATGCTCTCCATCCAACCTCACTGAGCTCGAGCTGTTTTGCAAGGAGGAAGGGAAAAAATGTCAGTCTCTCGATGTGCAAAACTGATAGAGACAAACCCCAAGCGACTTACAGCTGTAATCGCAGCAAAAGGTGGCGCTACAAAGTATTAACTTAAGGGGGCTAAATAATTTTGCACGCCCAATTTTTCAGTTTTTGATTTCTTAAAAAAGTTTGAAATATCCAATAAATGTTGTTCCACTTCATGATTGTGTCCCACTTGTTGTTGATTCTTCACAAAAAAATACAGTTTTATATCTTTATGTTTGAAGCCTGAAATGTGTCAAAAAGTCACAAAGTTCAAGGGGGCCGAATACTTTCGCAATGCTCTGTATATGCATATTCTAGCCAGTTTCATTTGGGTACGTTTTTCATCCAACCATCAAAATACTGCCACCTACACTCAACAGGTTAACAAAGTAGGCCAGTTGAGAACAAGTTCTCATTTACAACTGTGACCTGGCCAAGATATATCAAAGTTAGTGCGACAAAAACAACACGGAGTTACACATAAACAAACATACAGTCAATAAGAGATAATAAAATAAAAATTGAAAAATCTATGTACAGTGTCTGCAAATGTAGAACAGTAGGGAGGTAGGCAATAAATAGGCGATAGAGGCGAAAATAATTACAACTTAGCATTAATACTGGAGTGATAGATGTGCAGATGATGATGTGCAAGTAGAGATACTGGGGTGCAAGAGGGTAAGTAATAATATAGGGATGAGGTAGTTGGGTGTGCTATTTACAGATTGGCTGTGTACAGGTACAGTGAACGGTAAGCTGCTCAGACAGCTGATGCTTAAAGTTAGAGAGGGAGACAAGACTCAAGCTTCAGAGATTTTTGCAATTCATTTCAGTCATTGACAGCAGAGAACTGGAAGGAAAGGCGGCCAAAGGAAGTTTTGGTTTTGTGGATGACCAGTGCAATATACCTGCTGGAGCGAGTGCTATGGGGTGGTGTTGCTATGGTGACCAGTGAGCTGAGATAAGGCGGGGCTTTATGGCGACGGATATGTAGTGAGGGCCAGCCAACGAGAGCATAGGTCGCAGTGGTGGGTAGAATATGGGGCTTTGGTGATAAAATGGATGGCACTGTGATAGACAACATCCAGTTTGCTGAGTAGAGTGTTGGGGGCTATTTTATAAATGACATCGCCGAAGTCAAGCATCGTTAGGATAATCAGATTTACGAGGGTATGTTTGGCGGTATGGGTGAAGGAGGCTTTGATGCAAAATAGGAAGCCAATTCTAGAGTTAATTTTGGATTGGAGATGCTTAATGTGAGTCTGGAAGGAGCGTTTACAGTCTAACCAGACACCTAGGAATTTGTAGTTTCCACATATTCTAGGTCAGAACTGTCCAGAGTAGTGATGCTAGTTGGGCGGGTGGGTGCGGGCAGCAATCGGTTGAAGAGCATGCATTTAGTTTTACGAGCATTTAAAAACCGTTGGTGGCCACGGAAGGAGTGTTGTATGGCATTGAAGCTCATTTGGAGGTTTGTTAGCACAGTGTCCAAAGAAGGGCCAGATGTATACAGAATGTTGTGGTCTACGTAGAGGTGGATCAGAGAATCGCCAGCAGCAAGAGTGACATCATTGATATATACAGAGAAAAGAGTTGGCCTGAGAATTGAACCCTGTTGCACCCCCATAGAGACTGCCAGAGGTCCGGTCAACAGGCCCTCCGATTTGACACTTTGAACACTATCTGAGAAGTAGTTGGTGAACCAGGTGAGGCAGTCATTTGATATTCCAAGGCTATTGAGTCTGCCGATAAGAATGCTGTGTTGCAAGCCTTGGCCAGGTCGATGAAGGTCGATGAAGACAGCTGCACAGTACTGTCTTTTATTGATGGCGGTTATGATATCGTTTAGGATCTTGAGCGTGTCTGAGTTGCACCCATGACCAGCTCGGAAACCAGATTGCATAGTGGAGAAGGTACAGTTGGATTCAAAATGGTTGGTGATCTGTTTATTAACTTCGCTTTCGAAAGATTCTAGAAAGGCAGGGCAGGATGGATATAGGTCTATAACAGTTTTGGTCGAGAGTGTCTCCCTCTTTGAAGATGACCGCGACAGCTTTCCCATCTTCGGGGATCTCAGATGACACGAAAGAGAGGTTGAATACGCTAGTAATTGGGGTTGCAACCATTTTTCTTTATTTAAAAAAAGAGGGACTAGATTGTCTAGTCCAGCTGATTTGTAGGGATCCAGATTTTGCAGTTCCTTCAGGACATCAGGTGTCTGGATTTGGGTGAAGGAGAAGCGCGGGGGGGAATTGCTGCAGGGGGTGCTGAGATGTTGGTCAGGGTAGCCAGGTGGAAAGCATGGCCAGCCATAGAAAAATGCTTATTGAAATTATGGATTTTTGTACATTTATCAGTGGTGACAGTGTTTCTTATCCTCAGTGCAGTGGGCAGCTGGGAGGAGGTGCTCTTATTCTCCATGGACTTTACAGTGTCCCAAAACTTTTTGGAATTTGTGCTACAGGAAGACAATTTCTGTTTGAAAAAGCTAGCCTTAGCTTTCCTAACTGACACTTGGTATTTTGGTACCTGACTTCCTTGAAAAGTTGCATATCGCGGGGGTTATTCGATGCTAATGCAAAACGCAACAGGATATTTTTGTGCTGGTCAAGGGCAGTCAAGTCTGGGGTGAACCAAGGGCTATATCTTTTATTAGTTCTACATTTTTTGAATGGGGCATGCTTATTTAAGAAAAGCAGTTTTGAAGAACAACCAGGCATCCTCTACTGACATGATGAGGTCAATATCCTTCCAGGATACCCAGGCCAGGTCAAATAGTAAGGCCTGCTCACTGAAGTGTTTTAGGGAGTGTTTGACAGTGATGAGGGGTGGTCGTTTGACTGTGGACCCAGTACGCACACTGGCAATGAGGCAGTGATTGCTGAGATCCTGGTTGAAGACAGCAGAGGTGTAATTAGAGGGCAGGTTGGTCAGGATTATATGTAAGACGGTGCCCATGGTTACAGATTTGTGGTTGTACCTGGTAGGTTCCTTGATGATTTGTGTGAGATTGAGGGCATCTATCTTAGGTTGTAGGATGGCTGGGGTGTTAAGCATGTCCCAGTTTAGGTCACCTAACAGTACAAACTCTGAAGATAGTTGGGGGTGATCAATTCACATATTGTGTCCAGGGCACAACTGGGGGCTGAGAGGGGTCTATAACAAGCGGCCACGGTGAGAGACTTGTTTCTGGAAAGGTGGATTTTTAAAAGCAGGCTTGAATTAACCGAGGGCCTGGGTTAACCTCTACATCACCAGAGGAACAAAGGAGGAGTGGGATAAGAGTACGGCTAAGGGCTAAATTAACTGGTTGTGTAGTGCGTTCGGAACAGAGAGTAAAAGGAGCAGGTTTCTGGGCGCAGAAGAATATATTCAAGGCATAATGTACAGACAAAGGTATGGTAGGATGTGATTACAGTGGAGATAAGCTAAGGCATTGAGTGACGATGAGAGAGGTTTTGTCTCTAGAGGCACCATTTAAGCCAGGTGCGGTCACCGCATGTGTAGGGTTGGAATATAAGGGCTAGCTAAGGCATATTGAGCAGGGCTGGAGGCTCTACAGTAAAGTAAGACAATAATTACTAACCAAAACAGCAATAGATAAGGCATATTGACATTAGGGAGAGGCGTGTGTAGCCGAGGGATCATAGGGTCCAGTGAGTAGCTAGGCGAGCTGGAGTTGACATGGAGTGTCTCATCCTGCAAAAGGGATTTTACAGGCGAAGAAGACAGGACTGATATGGAAGGGAGTTTAGTCCAACGGTAGCTATTCCTGTAAATCCACCATGGCTACTCCCGAATCCAGTAGTTGACCTAGAAGTGTTAGATAGACTACAGAAAGATAGGGTGTTGATCCGTCTGATTTGTTTAAGAGACGTCTGGATACCGTGTATCAGGATTTTGTGGCCATTTACACAGATGGTTCAAAAGATCAAAGGACAAGACGTTCTGGGTCAGCATTTGTACTGCAGGAATTTGGGGTGGAAGTCAGAAGACATATTACAGATCATCTGGCTGTACATACAGTGGAGATGATGGCCATACTGTTGTCCTTGCAGTGGGTGGAGGAAGTAAAGTCAGACAGAGTATTTATTTGCTCTGATTCATGTGCAGTGTTAATGAGTCTCCAGTCCTTGAGGTCACATAGCAGACAATATCTGCTTTATGAGGTGCTACAAACCCATGGCAGATTTAGACAGATGGGTATACAGATAAGATTTACTTGGGTCCCAGCCCAAGTGGGGGTGGAGGGGAACGAGCAGTTGATGTACTGGCTAAACAAGCACTTCGAAGTAGGAATGTTGATGTTGTAGTTTCAATGAGCAAGGCAGAGACAAAAAGCCTGATATGGACAGTGATGGTGCAGAGATGGCAGGAGCAGTGGAATGGTGATACTAAGGGCAGGCATTTATTTCAAGTACAGAGGAAAGTCGGGGAGTACGGCAGGAAGGGACAGATAAGAGAAGGCTATTTTTACAAGATTAATGGTGGGATACAGCCAGTTGAATAAGTCATTGAATGTTATAGGAAAGCATCCAACGGGAAAGTGTGAAAAAGAGACCATGGAGCATGTATTGCAACAGTGTGGGCAGTATCAGAGGCAGAGAGAGAGGCTGAGACCTAGTATGAGGGATAGGGGATACAGGAAATTTATTTAAATAGTATATTGAGTAGAACGTCATTAGATATAGTCTGACATATTTTGTTTTCTTTTTTAAGAGCAACGGGGCTGGCGGGTAGGATTTTAGTTTCTCCTTGTCTCTGGCCCACACTCCAGCACAGTAGGTGGCGGTAATGACCCGTAATGTTGGATGCCAACTACCGATAAGGAGTTGGAGTTCAAGGTGTTGGTGAAATTCAAGGACCAAGGTGGAGTCACAACGGTGAGTCCGATCATGTTGACTAGGGATTTGGAGAGTAACGTAGGAGAGGTTGTGTCTGCTAAAGTTCTTTGTGATGGAAGTTTGGTGGTGTTTCATCTCAAGTATGAGAAGGCGCTCAAACTCAAGCAGGTATGTAAACATGTGGTTGTCTTGATCCAGTACCATACTGGATCAAACTGGATGGAAGTTGGTGAAAGAGTTATTACAGGAGTTCCAGAAATTGTTAACATGCAAGAAATAAAGGACCACTTATTGAGGCAAAGAGCCTCCAGATGATAAGAGATGGGAAGAAGGTGGATAGCTTGTCAGTACTACTGAACTTTGAGGATCTGGTATTGCCAGGAAAAGGGTTTATGAGTTACTATGTGCGAGCATATGTTCCGAAACCAGTGTGTTGCTAAAACCCCATGTGGCGGCGGTGTGTAAAGGCAAAAGGAAGTGTGGGGGAGAACATGCATATGGGGGAATGAGGAGACTGGGTCCAGTTAAAGTGCTGTAACTGTGGGGATGCCCATAGTGTGGCGTATGGGGGTTGTTCAGTGATGAAAAGACTGGTGGAAGTGCAGTAGGTGAGGAGTGAGCAAAACATTGAGAATGCAGGAGCAGTGAAGGTAGTACACACAGAAACAATCGAGGCTCCTAGAAGAGCAATTATTCCAGGGCAGATTGGGATGCAGGTTGAGTGTGATGTAGGGAGCAGAGTGGGGGTTACAGGTTGTTACATTTGTGACAGCAGCAATCAATTGCACAGAGACATTACAGTCAAAGACTAAGAAGATACAGATTATAGTGGAGCAGGCAGTGATGTGTCTTGGGATCACAGGACTGACATGGGAAAATGTACAGGATGACCTCAATAAGATTGAGAATCAGTTCAGCCAGGAATCATATATTGGTTAATTTTCATTATGGTCTTAATCGTTCAATGGAATTACAGAAGTTTGATGGCTAATGGGCAAGAGTTCAGAATCTTGAAGAGTTACCAGCCAAACCTGATAAAGTATATCGACAGGAGACATGGCTTAAACCTACTCTTAATTTTGTATTACAAGGTTATGTTGCAGTCCGTAGAGATAGGGTGGCAGGGGGGAGGTGGTGCCAACTTTATAAAGCGGGGAATCCCATGTAGGTGTGTGGGAGAGGGAGTTGAACAGGAGTATGTAGTGGTAGATGTGTGGTTGGGAGGGGGGAATATGGTAATAGTGAACTTTTACAACCCGTGTAAGAGACTAGAGTTGCTGGCCATTGAGAATATAGAAGGTCAAGATAGGAGACAGTTAATGTGGTGTGGGGATTTTAATGCTCATAGTCCATCCTGGGGAGGGTTACAGAGTCATGTAAATGTAAAGTGTTGGAGGAGTCCCGCAGCAATGTTCCAACATATAGTGGAAAGCCTTCCCAAAACAGTAGAGGCTATAGCAGCAAAGGAGGGACCAACTCCATATCAATGCCCATGACTTTGGAATGAGATGTTCGACGAGCAGATGTCCACATACTTTTGGTCATGTAGTGTATATTCTGAGTCAGGGGAGGATGGACACAATGTTTTATTTATTTTAGCTTTCAATCTTCAATAGCTCTTACAAAAAGCATGCCCTGACTATAGAAATTAAATATTTTGAGTCAAAATAAAATTACAAATGTATAATTGTCATAGTAATGGCACAGTTTATGTAAGAGCTATTGAAGATTGAAAGCTGAAAATAATATATATATATTGTATATGCAAAGAAGTCCAGATACTGCTTCTCCAATAGAAATCCCAGATGACGCTTGTAGGTGATGTCATGGCAGCTAAACTCATATACAAAAACACATCCTAGGGTCCAACGGAGTCGCTCTGAACTGTGCATGTGCAAACCCGTCAAATGAAAAGGCACTTATTCGCTATAGTTTTTGACAAATGTAAACGTGTCAGTTAGTAACTTTCACAAGGTTATAGTAATGACATGTTCAGCTACTTAAGACATTGAATCAGGGGTGAAAGTAGATTTAATTTCTTACTGGTATGAGACACGCAATCCCAATTAATTTCATGTATGATCTTAAATGTTTTGAAACAAAAATAAAAAAGGATTTTAATGCAGTTCCACATGTACTTAGAGGAATATATAAAAGTGAATATATTCAAATTAGCCCATAACTCAACCTATACAACAACATATATATATATATATATATATATATATATATAACAACTATATATGCTTTAACTTTAAGCAAGGTTCATAAAGACTAGATCTTTTCTAAATGAAACGTTGAGTATTTATCTAAAGTTAACATTGGCAAGTCAAATTCAAGAACTTTCAGGGACTTTTTCGAGAAATTAATTGTAATTTTCAAGGACCTCAATGTTATATAATTGTGCATTCGGAAAGTATTCAGACTCCTTGACTTCTCCCACATTTTGTTACGTTACAGCATAATAATGACAAAACAAAAATAGAACCGGAAATATTTCATTTACATAAACCCTTTACTTTGATGAAGCACCTTTGGCAGTGATTATAGTCTCTCGTCATCTTGTGTATGACGCTACATGCTTGGCACATCTTCATTTATGGAGTTTCTCCCATTCTTCTCTGCAGATCCTCTCAAGCTCTGTCAGGTTGGATGAAGAACGTCGCTGCACTGGCTGGGCCACTAAAGCACATTCAGAGACTTGTCCCAAAACAACTCCTGCATTGTCTTGGCTGTGTGCTTAGGTCTGTCAAGAGTGCAAAGCTGTCATCGAGGTTACTTTAAAGAATCTCAAATATAATATATATATTCATTTGTTGAACACTTTTTTGGTTACCACATGATTCCATATGTGGTATTTCATAGTGTTGATGTCTTCACTATTATTCTAGAATGTAGAAAACAGTCAAAATAAAGAAAAACCCTTGAATGAGTAGGTGTGTCCAAACTTTTGACTGGTACTGTATGCCTATTGTAATGACATTCAGCGATTGCATAATTGAATTGCATCCACTGTTTTCCGCGCACGTCTGTCACTCACCTCCACGTCGTCTCGATCTCGACCACTCATCTCTGACTTTTCACATCGAACCACAACACAAGTTGGAGCGTATACCACCTGGTTTGAAGTTAATTCACTCATTTCATGCGGTAATGTAAAATAGTGATGTAATAGCCTAGTTTTCTTGGTATTTTGTATTAATTGTGATCTGCTCACATTTTACCGGATACGGCGTAGCCCCACTATTTATTTTGCAGGGACGCCGGACCAGAAAATTAACAACTAAGGATGAATTTTTCACTTCTACCATTGACTTCCCAAACCCCGGTATTTTTGCACTATGGAAATGTCGCACCCCCTAGTATAACACTCCCTTCTCTGCACTAATACAAGCTTAGGGAACCTTCATACCTTGTGGATGTCCTATGTGGAAGTGTTGGTGGCCCCCTTGCTGGAGGCAAGGATATGTGGAATGGTAACGTCCCACCTCTCCAACAGCCAGTGAAATTGCATGGCGTCAAATTCAAAACAACAGAAATCCCATCATTAAAATTTCTTAAACATACAAGTATTTTACACTATTTTAAAGATATACTTGTTGTAAATCCAGCTACAGTGTCTGATTTCAAAACGAATTCACAATGAAAGCACACCAAACGATTATGTTAGGTCAGCACCTAGTCACAGAAAAACACAGCCATTTTTCCAGCAAAAGAGAGGAGTCACAAAAAGCAGAAATAGAGATCAAATTCATTATTAACCTTTGATCTTCATCAGATGACACTCATAGGACTTCATGTTACACAATACATTCATGTTTTGTTCGATAAAGTTCATATTTATATCCAAAAATATCAGTTTACAGTTGCGCGTTATGTTCAGTAGTTCTAAAACAACCAGTGATTTTGCAGAGAGCCACATCAATTTACAGAATTACTCATAATAAACATTGCTAAAAGATACAAGTGTTATGCATGGAATTTTAGATCCCCTTCTCCTTAATGCAACCACTGTGTCAGATTTCAAAAATACTTTATGGAAAAAGCACACCATGCAATAATCTGAGTACAGCGCTCAGACACACAAACAAGCCATACAGATATCCTCCATGTTGTGGAGTCAACAGAAGTCAGAAATAGCATTATAAATATACACTTATCTTTGATGATCTTCATCAGAATGCACTCCCAGGAATACCAGTTTCACAATCAATTTTTGTTTTGTTCGACAAAGTCCATAACTTATGTCCAAATACCTTTTTTTCGTTTGCGCATTTAGTTCACAAATCCAAATTCATGAGGCGCGATCACTCGGTCCAGACAAAGTCAAAAAGTTCCTTTACAGTCCGTAGAAACATGTCAAACGATGTATAGAATCAATCTTTAGGGTGTTTTTAACATAAATCTTCAATGATGTTCCAACCAGACAATTCCTTTGTCTTTAGAAATGCCGATTTCCGATGTGTGTCAAGAATGGTCCACCACCCAAAGGACATCCAGCCAACTTGACACAACTGTGTGGAATGCCTTGTAGAGTCCATAACCCATCGAATTGAGGCTGTTCTGAGAGCAAATTAGAGGGTGCAACTCAATATTAGGAAGGCGTTCCTAATGTTTGGTATACTCAGTGTATCGTTGTCATAGTCATGGAACGCTTTGTGTAAGAGCTATTGTCCATCCTCCCCCGATTCTGAATATATCACTATCATAGTCATGGCATGCAGTATCTAACAGGTAATATCTAACAATTCCACAACAAAACCTAATATCTAACAAATTCCACAACAAAACCTAATACACACAATCTAGTAAAGGAATGCGATAAGAATATAAGAATAAGTATAAAATATATATATGAGCAGTGACGAGGCTAAGGTGCAAAAGGTAGTAAAGAATAGATAGTGAAAGATACATTATAGACAAATGAGATGAGTAATGCGAGATATGTAAACATTCTTAAAGTGGCAGCCGCGCCTCTGTGCTAGTGATGGCTGTTTTACCAATCTGATGGTCTTGCGATAGAAGCTGTTTTTCAATCTCTCTGTCCCAGATTTGATGCACCTGTACTGACATAGCCTTCTGATAGAAGCGGGGTGAACAGGCAGTGGCTCGTTGGGTTATTGTCCTTGATGATCTTTTTGGCCTTCCTGTGACATTGGGTGTTATAGGTGTCCTAGAATTGGAGGCGTGTTTGGCCATGCAGTCGTGGGTCAACAAGGAGTACGGGAGGGGGCTGAGAACGCACCCTTGTGGGGCCCCAGTGTTGAAGTTCAGTGGAGTGGAGATGTTGTTTCTACCTTCACCACCTGGGGGCAGCCCATCAGGAAGTTTAGGACCCAGTTGCACAGGGTGGTGTCAAGACCTAGGGTCTCAAGGTTAATCGAGAGTACTATGGTATTGAATGCTGAGCTGTAGTCAATGAACAGCATTCTTGCATAGCTATTCCTCTTGTGCAGTGTGATGGCGATTGCATTTTCTGTGGACCTATTGGGATGGTAAGTGGGTCTAGGGTGACAGGTAGGGTGGAGGTGATATGATCCTTGACTAGTCTCTCAAAGCACTTCATGATGACAGAAGTGAGTGCTATGAGGCGATAGTCATTTAGTTCAGTTATCTTAGATTTCTTGGGAACAAGAACAATGGTGGCCATCTTGAAGCATGTGTGGACAGCAGACTGGTGTAGGGATTGATTGAATATGTCCCTAAACACACTAGCCAGCTGGTCTGGGCATGCTTTGAGGATGCGGCTAAGGATGACATCCAGGCCAGCAGCCTTCTGAAGGTTAACATGTTTTAAATGTTTTACTCACGTCAGCCACGGAGAAGGAGAGCCCACAGTCTTTGGTAGCGAGCCACGTGGGTGGCACTGTATTGTCCTCAAAGTCCAAAAAGAAGTTGTTTAATTTGTCTGGAAGCAAGACGTCGATGTCCGCGACGGGGCTGGTTTTCCTTTTTGTAATCTGTGATTGTCTGTAGACCCTGCAACATACGTCTCGTGTTTGAGCCATTGAATTGTGACTCCACTTTCTCTATACTGACACTTTGCTTGTTTGATTGCCTTACATAGGGAATAACTACACTGTTTGTATTTGGCCATATTTCCAGTCGCCTTGCCATGATTAAATGCGGTGGTACGTGCTTTCAGTTTTGCGCGAGTACTGCCATCTATCCGCGGTTTCTGGTCCCCGTATTCGATTTACCAAAAGGAGGGCGGGGGAGGGCCTTGTATGCATCGTGGAAGTTAGAGTAGCAATGGTCGAGCGTGTTACTCATCGTGTACAGCAATCAATATGCTGATAGAATTTAGGTAGCCTTGTTCTCAAATTGGCTTTGTTAAAATCCCCAGCTACAATAAATGCTGCCTCAGGATATACAGTTTCCAGTTTGCATAAAGTTTAGTGAAGTTCCCTGATGGCCTTCTTGGTACCCGCTTGCGGGGGGATACACACAGCTGTGACAATAACCTAGGAGAGTTATCTTGGGAGATAATATGGTCGGAATTTGATTGTGAGGAATTCTAGGTCAGGTGAACAAAAGGACTTGAGTTCCTGTTTGTCGTTACAATTACACCATGAGTCGTCATCAATGAAACGTACACCCCTGATGCGCTGAAAATCCCGCTGGCTGTATGGACCATGACAGCCTATCCCCAGCTAGCCATGTTTCCATGAAACAGAGTATGTTACAATCCCGGATATCAATTTGGAAAGCAACTGTTTCCCTGATTTTGTCGACTTTGTTAATTAGGGACATTAGCGAGTAATATACTTGGAAGCGGTGGGTGGTTTGCGCACATCCAAAGCCTCACTAGAAGACCGCTCCAGCACTCTCCAGCGGTGTTGTTTTGGAATCAGTTCAAATGCCCTGGGAGGTGCAGACAAAGGATTCGCTTTGGGAAAGTCTAATTCCTGGTTGAAGTGCTGGTTGTGCTGGTAAATTGATGTCTCTGATGTCTCGCTGATATCCAATAATATCCATTATTCCATATAATTTCATGTGTGTTATTTTATAGTTTTAATGTATTCACTATTATTCTACAATGTAGAAAATAGTAAAAATAAAGAAAAACCCTTGAATGAGTACGTGTTCTAAAACGTTTGACTGGTAGTGTATATAACATTTGTGGTGCTACAACTAATGTATCCTTGGATTTTAAATTCTTTACCTGTTCTTGGGTGGTAAAAAAAAGTGGTTTGTCATGTGTTACAATGTACACCGTGGCCACAATTGTAATTGCCATTATGGTGTCAAGCTTCTTGGTTAGCTTCATGCTGTGCATAATGGAATTGGCTAGAGTGCGCACACAGTGAAAACAAATGCTAAGGGTCAACGGTGTGAACTTGCATAAATTTGGATCGCTTTTGAGGATGTTTCAATACAATCGATTTGATACGACTGGCATACTAACATCAAGGCGGTGGCCCGTTCCTGTAGGTTCATGCTCTACAACATCCGCAGAGTACGACCCTGCCTCACACAGGAAGCGGCGCAGGTCCTAATCCAGGCACTTGTCATCTCCCGTCTGGATTACTGCAACTCGCTGTTGGCTGGGCTCCCTGCCTGTGCCATTAAACCCCTACAACTCATCCAGAACGCCGCAGCCCGTCTGGTGTTCAACCTTCCCAAGTTCTCTCACGTCACCCCGCTCCTCCGCTCTCTCCACTGGCTTCCAGTTGAAGCTCGCATCCGCTACAAGACCATGGTGCTTGCCTACGGAGCTGTGAGGGGAACGGCACCTCAGTACCTCCAGGCTCTGATCAGGCCCTACACCCAAACAAGGGCACTGCGTTCATCCACCTCTGGCCTGCTCGCCTCCCCACCACTGAGGAAGTACAGTTCCCGCTCAGCCCAGTCAAAACTGTTCGCTGCTCTGGCTCCCCAATGGTGGAACACACTCCCTCACGACGCCAGGACAGCGGAGTCAATCACCACCTTCCGGAGACACCTGAAACCCCACCTCTTTAAGGAATACCTAGGATAGGATAAAGTAATCCTTCTCACCCCCCCCCCCTTAAAAGATTTAGATGCACTATTGTAAAGTGGCTGTTCCACTGGATGTCATAAGGTGAATGCACCAATTTGTAAGTCGCTCTGGATAAGAGCGTCTGCTAAATGACTTAAATGTAAATGTAATATGGGCTGTAGCCTACTCAATGGAATACTCCTGGTTTCTATTAGTGCCAGTGAGTAGGCTTTGACGTTCTCTCTAGCATGGGTATAGACCTGTTCAATGGCACTCTTATCATACCAGCGTCCCAGCTTCCAACAAATGTTCCCAGAACTTTAGAAAACGTTACCTAAAGAGTCTCATTAGGTCAATTAGAATTGCTTCATCCGATTTTGGATCGTTTTCATTGTCGCTCTCGTCACTTTCATCCGGAGGCAAATTCCCCACTGAGTTCATGCTGCCCCTTAAACACGCAGCAGTCCAGCCTTTCGAAACCCGTTGATGATAGTGGATTTTATGACAATGCTCCACGCTGTCAGGACCCACTGGCAGACTTGACCATAAGTTGCTCTTCGCATGCGACCCGTTTTAGTGAAGGATTTCTCCCCACTTGTCATCTAAGCCTCCCACTGAACACGGAGCACCACCAAATACTTTGGGCCATCTGCTTTTCTTCCCTCTGAAAGCTTTTGTTGTCTTTTTGTACTGAGTCAGTTCCTCACGCTGCTGTTTCCAACATCTTATCATCGACTCATTAAGGCCAAGCTCCCGTGCAGCAGCTCTATTTCCTTTTCCAACAGCCAGATCGATCCCCTTCAACTTGAAAGCTGCATCATATGCATTTCTCTGTGTCTTTGTCAAGATGAGGGTGACAAAATTACTACCGTAATCAGAATGATGGGAAGTTTGAGCGCGCTCGATTTACGTTACATTATGTGACGGTGCTCAGTGACGGTGCATGAATCTTGTGAAAGCGGGAAAAATCCATAAATTAGCCGCATCATTGTATAAACCGCGAGGTTCAAAGCGTGGGTATAAAGTAGCGGCATATAGTTCGGAAATTACGGTAATGTGTCCAGTTTTCTGTGTGTTAGGGGAGTATTCCATCAACGTCCCATCAAACATACACAGAACTTGGTTGCCATGTTCTCAGAACATAATATATTAATGTCCTAGATACGTTTATGAGAACGTTGCAAGGACATAAATGTGTCCAAACAAATTCATCACTGACCCAATCAAGGCCCTGATTGGTGAACCACTGATCCATTCATAGCTCTTTGTCTGTTGGTAAGGTTAGGGACACACACACAGTGCTTTTAACATAATTAACACACATTATGTTGTGCATGAATACAGTAATTGTTATTCAACATGTCCTCACCTGGGATTTGAACTCACAACCTCTTGGTTCATGGTGATCCGATCTTCCTGATACGCAACCATGTCAGGTATCAGTTATTCTGATTATTCTCATAATTTAAAATATTTACTTATTTCAGTATTGAAGGTGTTTCTGCAGGGGTGTCATGCAACCCAAAATTGGGAGTGGTCCGGAGGGGGGCTAGTGTAACCCCCCGGGTCAGAAAGTTTGAGAATGTAGCATTTTTTTTAAACACCTGAATAAGCTATGTCCAAAATATGTCTATTTTTCAGGAATATCTAAGCATACAGCTTGAGCTTTATATTTTTGTGTGCTTAGTTAGTAAATCGGGAGGTGGCTTAACAAGAAGTGAGCGTGAAAGGGGGATAGCCTAGGGAAGACCAGAACACATGAGAAAAATAAACTTTTATAATAAAGCATTGCATGCATATTATCACATTTGTGTAGTGGCATGGAGCAGTATAGTAGAGGCCCTTACACATGGGGAACATTTTTGTAGCCACATTTCATGCAATTCTACATCATTTTACTTGACTGGAGACTTTGCCAGAAGCTTTTTTAATTAATACATGCTGTTCACTGACATATTTGCCATGCTGTCCCAAGTGTAGGCTATGACTTGTTATTAGGATACACACAACCCACAGCTAGGCAATTTAAAAAAATAAGCTATTGATCCTCTGTGGCTAAATAATGGGCATGTTCATGGTGTAGTAGGCTATTTCTGAACTGACAGCAGTTGTTCTTTAACTTTGGTAAATGTACTTCAATGTATCTACTAAGAAGTAAATGATGAAAATGACGTCTCCTGACCCCTCCTGTCTCAGCCTCCAGTATTTATGCTGCAGTAGTTTATGGGTCGGGGGGCTAGGGTCAGTTTGTTATATCTGGAGTACTTCTCCTGTCCTATCCGGTGTCCTGTGTGAATTTAAGTATGCCCTCTCTAATTCTCTCTTTCTTTCTCTCTCTCGGAGGACCTGAGCCCTAGGACCATGCCTCAGGACTACCTGACATGATGACTCATTGCTGTCCCCAGTCCACATGGCCATGCTGCTGCGCCAGTTTCAACTGTTCTGCCTGTGATTATTATTATTTGACTGTGCTGGTAATTTATGAACATTTTAACATCTTGGCCATGTTCTGTTATAATCTCCCCCCGGCACAGCCAGAAGAGGACTGGCCACCCCACATAGCCTGGTTCCTCTCTAGGTTTCTTCCTAGGTTTTGGCCTGTCTAGGGAGTTTTTCCTAGCCACCGTGCTTCTACACCTGCATTGCTTGCTGTTTGGGGTTTTTGGCTGGGTTTCTGTACAGCACTTTGAGATATCAGCTGATGTACGAAGGGCTATATAAATACATTTGATTTGATTTGATGAAGTGCAACGCTGGAGAGATGAGTTGCAGGCTCATGTCTATCAGAGCAGAGAGAGGGAGATGGATCATAGAAAGTGAACAATTGATGAAGAGGCAAACCAAATGAACTTTGATCGCTTTTATTCAACATTTTTTATGTTATTCAATTATTTTTCATGCCATGAGAGGTACCAGATTCGGCCAAATAGGTCCCTGAACTAAACAGTCCAAAACGGAGAGGTGCCGGATCCTGTTCCGGCAGGATCAGGCTCCAGTTAAGCACTGGTTATTGCTTGCTTTTCTAAAGTTTTACCAACCTTGTCAACAGACATGCCAGCGAAGATACAGATAACTGACAAAATAATGGAAACACTTTAGTAAATTTGGGATATAAAGTATAATGAAAGCAGGTGCTTCCACACATGGTTCCTGAGTTAAGCAATGAACATTCCATTCCATAATACTTAGGATGACAATACCTCTATACCTCTATCCACAGGGCACGAGTGGTCACTGAATGGTTTGATGAGCATGATTAAATTATGTAAGCCGTATGCCATGGTGGTCTCAGTCACCAGATCTCAACCCTATTGAACACTTATGGGAGATTCTGAAGCGGCGCCATCAACAAAACAGGAAATGATGGCATTTCTCATTGAAGAATGGTGTCACATCCCTCGAATATCCCCCGCTATCATCCAGAAGGTGAGGTCAGTACAGGTGCATCAAAGCAGGGACCGAGAGACTGAAAAACAGCTTCTATCTCAAGGCCATCAGACTGTTAAACAGCCACCACTAACATTGAGTGGCTGCTGCCAACACTCAACTCCAGCCACTTTAATAATGGGAATTGATGTAAAATATATCACTAGCCACTAAACAATGCGACTTAATATAATGTCTACATACCCTACATTATTCATCTCATATGTATATGTATATACTGTACTCTATATCATCTACTGCATCTTTATGTAATACATGTATCACTAGCCACTTTAAACTATGCCATTTTGTTTACATACCCTACATTACTCATCTCATATGTATATACTGTACTCGATACCATCTACTGCATCTTGCCTATGCCGTTCTGTACCATCACTCATTCATATCTTTATGTACATATTTTTTATCCCTTTACACTTGTGTGTATAAGGTAGTAGTTTTGGAATTGTTAGTTTAGATTACTCGATGGTTATTACTGCATTGTCGGAACTAGAAGCACAAGCATTTCGCTACACTCGCATTAACATCTGCTAACCATGTGTATGTGACAAATAAATTTGATTTCGAATTGATTTGATTTGAATAGAGTTTCAAACCCTTGTAGAATCTATGCCAAGGTGCATTGAAACTGTTCTGGCTTGTGGTGGCCCATTGCCCTATTAAGACACTTTGTTTCCTTTATTTTTGCTGTTAACTGTAGTTCGACAAACTAGCTCCTCTAACTTGATTGATAGCCTGAAGTGGCTTCTTGGAAGCTAGTTATGAGAGGTTCCCAATCTGCCAATTTGCTAGGTGGCTGGTACTATTACAGAGAAAATATATATATTTTTAAGTTTAACAGGACAAATCTGAGAGGGCTCGTGCCCCTGTGCCCGCTATGCCCCTCTGGCTTTCTGTACAGTTGCCTAATGTTGGTGGGGCATATTAACCTGTTTTAACTGCTGAATAACTATGATCAACAAAACATTTTATTTTGCACTATTTTTAAAATGCTTACTTTTACCCCTTTTCTCCCCAATTGGTAGTTAGTCTTGTCCCATCGCTGCAACTCCCCTACGGACTCGGGACAGGCGAAGGGCGAGAGTCATGCGACCTCTGAAACACGACCCAGCCAAACCGCACTGCTTCTTGACACACTGCTTGCTTAACCCAGAAGCCAGCCGCACCAATGTGTCGGAGGAAGCACTGGCTGGAGACCGAAGTCAGTTTGAAGGAGTCGCTAGAGCGTGATGGGACAAGAAAAACCCGGCTGACCAAACCTAACCCGGAAGACGCGAGTCCAGTTGTGACCTGGAGACCCTCACGGCTCAAGTTTTTGGAAGATCCTTGCCTTTTGGCTGTTCCATTTGTGGTTTCAGGGTGGGTGACAACAGAGTTAGGTGCTGTGGAATTAGTGAGGGTAAACAGAAGTAGTCTTGTGATAATTGTTTGTTTCTGCTGGTCACAGGGAGAAGGCGTTCAGCGTGAAACGAATGTGGGCAAGAAACATGAATTGTTTTGTTCTCAAGGAAAGGAGTGATTACTGGGGTAGTAGTAAAAGGTGACCAACTGAAGAGGAAGATTCCCGGTGTTTGTGATGCTTGTCGTTTGGTGCAACACAGACAGGGTTTCTTGAGTGGTGAAACAGAAGTCATTGTCTGTTCTTTTGAGATTTGATGTTGAGTCTTTGACCGACAAAGTGATACAATCATCTCCTTTGTATTGATCACATTGAGGGAGAGGTTGTTGTCCTGGAACCACACGGACAGGTCTCTGACCTCCTCCCTATAGGCTGTCTCGTAGTTGTCTGTGATCAAGCCTACCACTGTTGTGTCATCGGCAAACTTAATGATGGAGTTGTGCCTGGCCGTGCAGTCATGAGTGAACAGGGATTACAGGAGGGGACTGAGCACGCACCCCTGAGGGGCCCCTGTGTTGACGATCAGTGTGGCGGATGTGTTGTTACCTACCCGTACCACCTGGGAGTGGCCCATCAGGAAGTCCAGGATCCAGTTGCAGAGGGAGGTGTATAGTCCCAGGGTCCTTAGCTTATTGATGAGCTTTGAGGGCACTATGGTGTTGAACGCTGAGCTGTAGTCAATGAATAGCATTCTCACATAGGTGTTCCTTTTGTCCAGCTGGGAAAGGGCAGTGTGGAGTGCAATAGAGATTGCATCATCTGTGGATCTGTTAGGGGGGTATGCAAATTGGAGTGGGTCCCAGGGTTTCTGGGATAATAGGGTTGCTGTAAGCCATGACCAGCCTTTCAAAGCACTTCATGGCTACAGACGTGAGTGCTACGGGTTGGTAGTCATTTAGGCAGGTTACCTTAGTGTTCTTGGGCACAGGCACTATGGTGGTCTGCTTAAAACATGCTGGTATTACAGACTCAGCCAGGAAGAGGTTGAACATGTCAGTGAAGACACTGGCCAGTTGGTCAGTGCATGCTCGCTGTACACGTCCTGGTAATCTGTCTGGCCCTGTGGCCTTGTGATATTTATAGCAATGGTTATCATCTGCACTGCAGGGATGGAACGTAAATCACAGAAAATTGAGGTGGCAGCTGCAGAGAGGTATTTGGTTGTGCGAGAAGTTGTTGTCCAATCCTTTCCGGTTGTTGGCCTGAGGTATGACTAAAGAGATTTAAATAGTGGAGTAGGGTGGTATTGTTTTATTATTATTATTATTATTATTATTTTTGTCAGTTATGTGTTAGATCAGGTATTCCCAAACTGGGCAATGTGCAATGCCTTCAGGGGTACTCCAAATAAAAACCTGAAAAAATTAAAACACTTTAAAACACTTTTTTATTTTTCTTCACATTTTCAAACAATCCATTTAGATTTTACAACGGTGCTATACATTCGGGTAAGGGTTTTTCTCGCCTGAGTAGCCTTGTTTCACTGCCAAAAATACAATTGAATCATCTATTGTTCAGCGAAATAACAATGTGATATCAAATACAGGTAGCCTAGTCAAATAATTAACATCCAATCACATTAACCGTTACTCTCTCGTGGGAATTCCACTAACGGTCCGTATGTAGCCAAACATAGCTACTGCTCATTCTGTTTGCTCAAAAATGGATTTATGGTTAACAAAAGTAAGGCCCGTGTCCATAGAGACACATACCAGCTCTAGTGGTAGTACTGCTACTTGTCTGACCACTTGCATGATGATGAGTTTCTCACACGACTGGCCTATCTGGGTGATGTTCTTTCTCACCTGAATGATTTGAATCTAGGATTACAAGGACTCTCCACAGAATTTAGGCTATGATTAAGAAGTTGGAGCTCTTGTCTGTCTGCATTAACAGGGACATTTATTTCCATCACTGTATGATTTTCTTGTGTGCAAATGAACTCAAGCTTACGGATAATGTCAAATGTGATATAGCGAAGCACCTGAGTGAGTTGGGTGTGCAATTACGCAGGTACTTTCCCGAAATGGATGACACAAACAACTGGATTCATTATCCCTTTCATGCCCTGCCTCCAGTCCACTTACTGATATCTCAACAAGAGAGCCTCATCGAAATTACAACAAGCGGTTCTGTGAAAATTGAATTTAATCAGAAACCACTGCCAGATTTCTGGATTGGGCTGTGCTCAGAGTATCCTGCCTTGGCAAATCGCGCTGTTAAGACACTGATGCCCTCTGCAACCACGTACCTACGTGAGAGGATTCTCAGCCCTCACTAGCATGAAAACTTAATACAGGCACAGACTGTGTGGAAAATGATTTAAGGCTGAGATTCTCTCCAATACTACCCAACATCCCAGAGTTATGTGCATCCTTTCATGCACACCCTTCTCATTAACCTGTGGTGAGTTATTCCCAATTTTTGATGAACAAATAGTTTTATATGTAAGATGGCTAAATAAAGAGCAACATTTATTGTTGATTATTATATTATTTTTTGATCCTGATCCTGATCCTATAAGAGCTCTTTGTCACTTCCCTCGAGCCTGGTTGTGACAAACTCCCACTCATTCTCATGTTCAATAAATGTATTGTGTGTGTGTGTGTGTGTGTGTTTGAGAATGCGCTGAGTCTGACCCTTGTGCAAGAGTGGGCATGCAGGTGGAGGTTGAATGTTTGCAGGGGTACAGGACTATAAAACGTTTGGGAAACACTGTAGATGATAGGGTATTTGTTTATTTATATTTTTTTCAAGCAAAGTATAAGGGTTATACTCCAGTCTAGTAGGTGGCGGTAATGCAACATTTATTGGATGCTAACCGCCGTTAAAACTCATCGAAGAAGAAGCAACAGCAGCCGCTTTTGACTCTTAGGACATAGCTAATATTACCACGTTGTTTCATTTTAGCGTGGAACAAATATACCAGTAGCTAATTAATCTAGAAATGAATTACTATCAACGGCGTTTTATATCTTTCCGTTATTTGTTCTAGATGGTTTTATTGTTGTATTCAGCGCTAGTGCCATTTGGCTAGCTAGTAACGTTAGCTAACGCGTTAGTGAAAGAGTTTTGACAGGACAGCTCTAGCTACTTTGTTTACGTCTTGCTTTACGAACTTCACCTGGCAAGCTGGCCACTCCGGTCCACTGTGGAACTAGGACACGGCATGGCTGTGGGCATATAGGCATATCCAACAATTGTATTGTTCTGTCAGCCTTCCTGCCTTGGTAAATAAAAAGTTGCAGAGTTGTTGGAGCGCTAGAGAAGGCCTTTAATAGCCTGACACTATCACACCTGATAAAACCGATAAAACATTCTGATTGAACTGATCAACTAGACATGGTCGGAAGCGTCATAGCTGAATCTGTTGTGTTAGTGCAGGGCTGAAAAAAAGTCCTGCACACTCCAGTTGGAGACTACTCCGGAGGCTTCACAGCAAATATCACGTGAAAGTCATTCTGTCCAGGGTAACTGACATATTACACTCTCGAGCCCTCCACAGCTGAGAGGGATGGAGAAAGTCCCTGTCAAACAGAGCCAAGTGTGTGGGCTGTGGGAGCTGAAGGAGCAGTTGGGGACCGGAGGGTTTGGACATGTTTACCTGTACCAGCACCTGGTGAGTCCGGATCATATGACTACACATACACATAAAGCCATCTGGAGATGAAAGTCTCAAACAACATTATCTTCTGAGATGTTCAGCAGGAATGCTGTGTGTGTGTGTGTGTGTGTGTGTGTGTGTGTGTGTGTGTGTGTGTGTGTGTGTGTGTGTGTGTGTGTGTGTGTGTGTGTGTGTGTGTGTGTGTGTAGGAGACATCAGAGAAGATAGCAGTGAAATTGTGTCGTCTGGAGCTGAACTCAAAGAACAGAGAACGCTGGAGTAGAGAGATACAGATTATGAAGAAGTGAGTGTCACATCTACACATCTAGTAATAACCACACAAACACTGTCAGAACTGGGTTCAAATACTATTTTAAATAATTTCAAATACTTTAGCTGTACTTGCCTGCTGCACATATATCACTCCAGTGTAAATTGCTGAATTGTAATTACTTCGCTGCTATTGGCCTATTTATTGCATTACCTCTTTACGTCATTTGCACACACTGTATACAGATTTTTCTATTTTGTTATTGACTGTACGTTCATTCATCCCATGTGCAAATCTGGTTCGTTTTTGTCGCGCTGCTTTGCTTTATCTTGGCCAGGTCGCAGTTGTAAATGAGAACTTGTTCTCAATTGGCCTACCTGGTTAAATAAAGGTGATATGAAAAAAATGGAACCAATAAAACCTCAAAGTGCAAACCCACCTTACCTGGCGCTCCAGAGAGATATCCTACAAAGAAAGCTAGATCTAGTCAGGGTTTTCTAAATCTAACCAGCTTGACATTCAGGCTGCATCCGTAGTATGACGGTGGATGTTGCTCATCTGCTTGCCGCTAACTCTAGCAGGTTTGTAACTGCATGTAGCACATGGCTAGTCGAATGCCAAACTCTTCATTGAGACTATACTAAAAACGTCAAGCCATGGGGGAGTCAGTCAGTGCCACATTTCCATTTGTGCCAATATCAAAATGAAAGAAAAGAGTGTGCAAAGCTGTCCTTCTGTAGCACAGTTGGTAGAGCATGGCGCTTGTAACGCCAGGGTAGTGGGTTCGATTCCCGGGACCACCCATACGTAGAATGTATGCACACATGACTGTAAGTCGCTTTGGATAAAAGCGTCTGCTAAATGGCATATATTATTATTATATTATTATCAAGGCAAAGTGTGGCTATTTGAAGAATATCAAATATATTTAGATTTGTTTTATACTGTTTTGGTTACTACATGATTCCATATGTGTTATTTCATATTTTTGATGTCTTCACTATTATTGTAATTTAGAGGTTGACCGATTATGATTTTTCAACGCCGATACTGATTATTGAATGACCAAAAAAAGCCGGTATCGATTAATCTGCCAGTTTTTGTATTTATTTATTTGGAATTTGACTGCCTTCATGACTCGTGACAGCTGGTCACTGTAACAGACCTTGTCTGAAGGCTAATATCCATTCTATGAATTCTATTTCTGATTGAAATAACACCCACCCTGTATAAAAGTAAAAAACAATCAATTTTTTTTATGAATACATTTTATTTCCAAGAAATTGTCATAGTTTGACAACTCTGTAAGCTTTAAAATGAAATCAAACTAAACCCTTTATATTTTCCAGTGATGAAGACCATAGATGTCTCATGGTAATGGTGGGATATGCAAAATGGGTCAACTTTGAGCACCTTTTGTCTCCTGAATGTTTTGTCATTTATGTCCAATATGTCACTTTCTGACAACTTCCATTGGCAAACATGTATGGAAAGTTTTGTTTAAATCTAAAGGGATGCTGTGATTGAATTCAAACAGATTTACTCCATAGGAGCATAAACACAGGGATCCCATGGATAGAGTGTACAGTAACTATAGATCATCTTTTGCTGCTCTTGACCTTCTCTGTCCTTTTCTCCTGTGTCCTACTTCCTTGTCTTGTCTCCTCGACTCCTGACTCCTATCTTGTCTCCTTGCCTCTTCAGGTTGAGCCATGATAATGTGGTGAGAGCCAGGGAGGTTCCAGAGGAGATGAGTTTTATAGCGCTCAATGACCTGCCACTACTGGCCATGGAGTATTGCTCTAGAGGAGACCTACGCAAGGTACACGCACGTGCACACATACACACAACACACATACACACAACTGCAGTGATGCCATCTGTACAGTACCTTCAGAATGTATTCATACCCCGGCCTCCCGGGTGGCACAGTGGTTAAGGGCGCTGTACTGCAGCGCCAGCTGTGCCACCAGAGACTCTGGGTTCGCGCCCAGGCTCTGTCGCAACCGGCCGCGACTGGGAGGTTTGTGGGGCGACGCACAATTGGACCAGCGTCAGTAGGGATTGGCCGGTGTTGCGGGCCGGGCGCAGTGCACGCTAACCAACGTTGCCAGGTGCACAGTGTTTCCTCCGACACATTGGTGCGGCTGGCTTCCGGGTTGGATGCGCGCTGTGTTAAGAAGCAGTGTGGCTTGGTTGGGTTGTGTATCGGAGGCAGTACGGGAGTTGTAGCGATGAGACAAGATAGTAGCTACTAAACAATTGGATAGCACAAAATTGGGGAGAAAAAGGGGTCAAATTATAAAAATAAATAAATAAATACAAAAAAATGTACCCCTTTTCCACATTTTATGTTTTTAGAAATGTTTACAAATTAATAAAAAATGAAAAGCTGAAATGTCTCGAGTCAATAAGTATTCAACCTATTTGTTATGCCAAGCCTAAATAAATTCAGGAGTAAAAATCTGCTTAACAAATCCCATAATACATTGCGTGGACTCGCTCTGTGTGCAATAAACATGTTTAACAACTACCCCATCTTTGTACCTCACACATACAATAAACTCTAGTGTCCCTCAGTCGAGCAGTGAATTCCAAGCACAGATTCAACTACAACTACAACTACAGGTTTTCCAATGCCTCCCCAAAGAAGGGCGCCTATTGGTAGATGTGTAAAGAAATTTAAAAGCAGACATTAAAGATCCATTTGAGCATAACGCAGTTATTAATTACACTTAGGATGGTGTATCATTACACCCAGTCACTACAAAGATACAGGCGCCATTCCTAACTCAGTTGCCGGAGAGGAAGGAAACTGCTTAGAGATTTCACCATAAGGTCAATAGTGATTTTAAATCGGTTAGAGTTCAATGGCTGTGATAGGTTAGTATTGTAGAGTTTTCTCCTAAATGACAGAGTGAAAAGAAAGACGCCTATACAGAATAAAAATATTCCAAAACATGCATTCTGTTTGAAGTAAGGCTCTAAAGTAATACTGCAAAAGAATGTGGCAAAGAAATTGTATTTTTTCCTGAATACAAAGCCTTAAGTTTGGGGCAAGTCCAACACATCACTGAGTACCACTCTTCATATTTTCAAGCATGGTGGTGGCTGTATCATGTTGGGTAGACTTGTCACCGGCAATGACTAAGGAGTTTTTGGGGGGGATGAAAATAAATGGAATAGAGCTAAGCACCGACATCATCCTAGAGGAAAACTTGGTTCAGACACTGGGACACATTCACATTTCATCAGGACAATTAACTAAAACACAAGGCCAAATATACACTGGAGTTGCGATGCTCCTGAGTGGCCTAGTTACAGTTTTCACTTAAATCGTCTTGAAAATCTATTGCAGGACTTGAAAATAGCTTTCTAGCAATGATCAGCAACCAACTTGACCAATATTGTACATTCCAGGTGTGCAAAGCTCTTAGAGAGATACCCAGATAGACAGCTGCCAAACGTGATTCTAGCATGTATTGACTCTGCGTTTAATACTTATCTTTATTTTCCATTTTTATTTTTAACATTTTTATTCCACTTTGACGGAGTATTTTGTGTAGATCGTTGACAAAAAAATACATTTAAATCCACGTGAATCCCATTTTGTTGCATAACAAAATGTGGGGAAAAAATCAAGTAGTGGGAAAACTTTCTAAAGGCAATGACTTGTATGTGACTGTTTTTCCTGGTCCCTGTAGCTGCTGAACAAGCCAGAGAACTGCTGTGGACTGAAGGAGAGTCAAGTCCTTTCTCTACTCAGCCATGTTGGTAAGCTGCCCTTTATAGTAAAATACACTCGTTCCTTCTAGAGTTTGCTTTCCAGGGGTGTATTCATTAGTGTACACCAAAGCAAAATGCTTTGCAACAAAACATTTTTTGACAAACAAGTGTTGCTTATTTAGATATTGGTCCCCCTGTTTTGGCCCATTCACTTCTATTTGGTTCCAGTTGAGGCTGGTACATTGATACTTTGCAAGCACCATTTGGGAGTTTCTTTTCATTTTAGGTAATGTATCATTATTGTACACACAGGGTCTGGTATCCAGTACCTCCATGAGAATAAGATCATCCACAGGGACCTGAAGCCTGAGAACATCGTACTGCAGGAGACCAGTGGGAAGGTGAGTGCACACACACACAAACAGGTATTTGGAAACTCAAATAAGTATTGGTGCTGTCCATCTCTCCTCCCTATCTTTCCCTCTTTCTATTTATCTTTCCTCTAGTTTGTCCATAAGATCATAGATCTGGGTTACGCTAAAGACTTGGACCAGGGCAGTCTCTGTACATCCTTCGTCGGAACTCTGCAGTACCTGGTGAGACCAAAACTTTTTTTTATACACTGACAATATATGCTTTTGAATCTATTTCCAATGGGAATTGTGTGTTACGTGTGTGTGCATGTTAGGCTCCAGAGCTGTTTGAGAATAAGCCCTATACTGTGTCAGTGGACTACTGGAGTTTTGGGACCATGATCTTTGAGTGTACCTGTGGCTTCCGCCCGTTCCTTCACAACATGCAGCCGGTTCAGTGGTGAGTGTGTGTCTGGCACTAAAATAGAAGGCAAATAATTGTATATTCTTGTAGAACCAGTAAAAGTGTGTGTGTGTGTAGGACCAATAAAGTGCGCAACAAAGGTCCCAAGGACATCATGGCTGTAGAGGATATGAATGGAGAAGTGAGATTCTCTACACACCTACCCTACCCCAACAATCTGAGCAGGTACACATGCACACACACACACATCACTCATAGTGGTCCTGTATGGCTCAGTTGGTAAAGCATGGTGCTTGCAACGCCAGGATTGTGGGTTTGATTCTTTGGGCCACCATGCATAAGATGTACAGTACCAGTCAAAAGTGTGGACACACCTACTCATTCCAGGGTTTTTCTTTATGTGTAGTATTTTCTACATTGTAGAATAATAGTGAAGACATCAAAACTGAAATAACACATGAAATCATATAGTAACCCAAAAAAGTGTTAAACAAATCAAAATATATTTTCTATTTGAGATTCTTCAAAGTAGCCACCCTTTGCCTTGATGACAGCTTTGCACACTCTTGGCATTCTCAATCAGCTTTACCTGGAATAGTTTTCCCATGTATGCTGAGCACTTGTTGGCTGCTTTTCCTTCACTCTGCAGTCCAACTCATCCCATACCATCTCAATTGGGTTGAGGTCAGGTGATTGTGGAGGCCAGGTCATCTGATCCAGCACTCCATCACTCTCCTCCTTGCTCAAATAGCCCTTACATAGCGTGGCGGTGTGTTTTGGGTCGTTGTCCTGTTGAAAAACAAATTATAGTCCCACTAGATGGGATGGCGTATCGCTGCAGAATGCTGTGGTAGACATGCTGGTTAAGTGTGCCTTGAATTCTAAATAAATCACTGACCGTGTCACCAGCAAAGCACCATTTCACCACCACCTCCATGCTTCACGGTGGAAACCACACATGCAGACATCATCCGTTCACCTACGTCTCACAAAGACACAGCGGTTGGAACCAAAAATCTCAAATTGTTACTTGAACTCTGAAGCATGTATTTGGGCTGCAATCAGAGGTGCTGTTATCTCTTATTAACTTATCCTCTGCAGTAGAGGTAACTCTTGGGTCTTCCTTTCCTGTGGCGGTCCTCATTAGTGCTAGTTTAATCTTAGCGCTTGTTGAAACAATTTTGTTTCTGGTGTCCTCTGACAGTTCTTTGGTCTTGTGGAGTTTGGAGTGTGACTGTTTGAGGTTGTGGACAAGTGTCTTTTATACTGATAAGTTCAAACAGGTGCCATTAATACAGGTAACGAGTGGAGAACAGAGGAGCCTCTTAAAGAAGAAGTTACAGGTCTGTGAGAGCCATAAATCTTGCTTGTTTGTAGGTGACCAAATACTTATTTTCCAACATAATTTGCAAATAAATTCATTAAAAATCCTACAATGTGATTTTCTGGATTTTTTTTCTCATTTTGTCTGTCATAGTTGAAGTGTACCTATGATGAAAATTACAGGCCTCTCTCATCTTTTTAAGTGGGAGAACTTGCACAATTGGTGGCTGACTAAATACTTTTTTGCCCCACTGTATGTGAAATGTTTTGGTTCGCCGGATCTCTCTCGGTGGACAGAGCCGCCTTGTGAAGGGAGTTGGGCATTTTTGCGGCACACTTGTAAGGCTCTGATTGTCCAAAATGGTTCCAACAAAATCTAATACTGTTGTCCTTCTTTGTAGTTGTCCGGTATCTGGTGACTTGTCTCGTAGTCCTGAACAGAACTACTTAGTTTATTTTCCTTCCATTTGCTCCTGAAGATGCTTCTTTGAAGATGGGCTAGCCAGACAGGTCGATGGTTCCCAGTGGGGTGATGAGAGTAGCGTAATACGATGGTTTGAGCAGAATAGTATGGTCCTACTTGAATTTGTTTTCGAATATACTTTAGCTGCATTAAGTAATCAGCCGTACCAGTGATTGTCCAGGAGGTGAGTTTATAGTCTCTACCTCGTGTTGAGATTCAAAGTTCAAACGACTTTAAACGTGTAGCTGCAGCTACACACTTTTGTGTTCTGGTATGTTAATTCTTAACCCCATCATTTTGTTCGAAATTGCGTTTTCGTCAGGCTGACACGCTCTCTGACCTCACTCGGGCGTGACTTGTCACTGCAAAGTTTATGTAAAACAATTATCTCTCATCAGTCCCTCCAGTATTCTGCGATCGCATAATTCAATGCAAAATCAACACATCTGCACATATTATGCGAGAGCTTGCAATTTTGACCTAGCACATAAAAGGGTCCAATCAAAGCAGGTTTGTAATTTTGACCAATTACTGCACTGTTACTGTGGAAAATGGCCCAATCCAAAAACTCGTCAACAAAGTTTTCTCCCTGGCCTGTCAGCGTATTCACTTGCTAAGATGATGGGTGATTTGTTGATGACTGACAGGCAGTACAATGAACAGAAATCATTCTCATTTGCCAACAAAAATAACAGCTAACGACCATGCAAAACAATTTCCAAATGTTTTTGGAAACTGGAGAAATTCGACAATCACTTCGAATCAGTAAAGCATATGAGAATGTCAGAACAGTTGCAGCAGCAGATCACCATGACTGAATTGGTAACGTGGAAGACTCTGGCAAGCATTGAAAGACTCAAGGTGAGTGGCGTTTTACTCAAACATTTACTCCGCTAACCTTGGCTTTAGTAGGGTGGTCGCCACTCTGCTCTCCCCAGTCTGTCTAGGGAGAGTGCTGCTCAAAGCAATTTGTCAGCTTTGCCGTTTTAAACTCTCTGTAAAACTTATTACAGATCACGAAAGCACAATCTTTCTCAATATTTTAGAAATGGAATAGTACATATCAACCACAACTCTATTTTTTTGTTTTTGTTCTTTATCTCCCCTACGGCCCTTTCAGAAAACATCTATTTTTTTGTTGGGGAGGGTTGCATCTCATGTTGATAGCAAGCCCCAAGCCTGATGGAGAGGTGTGTGTGTCTGTGAGTGGATTATGACAGAGCAGTATTCGCTTTTGAACATGTTAGAGTTTTGGCGGGAAAAGTCTCCTGAAACAAAGTAACTTTCCATTGGTGAATTTGGAGAGGGAGACCTGAATCTTCTCAACTTGATTTACATACAACAGGACATTGTTGTTAAGTCCCCCGATCTGACCTATTTGGATCCTCACAGGGCTGTCATGACAATGACGAGAGTGTGCAAAGCTGTCAAGGCAAAGGGTGGCTACTTTGAATAATCTCACATTTATTTTGGTTACTACATGATTCCCTTTGTGTTATTTCATAGTTTTGATGTCTTCACTATTATTCTACGATGTCGAAAATTGTCAAAATTAAGAAAAACCCTTGAATGAGTAGGTGTGTCAACCTTTGACTGTTACTGTATGCGCATGACTATAAAATCATCTGCTAAATGGAATGTACAGTATATTATTGCATTATATTAGCAGCCGTTTTCGGAACTTGTGATCCCGTCTATTTAAAATGTTGTTTTGTTTTTGCTCAATGTGTTACCTTTTTCTATGTCAGGAAAATTGTACTTTTTCGTGTGTCTGTGTGTAGGTCCCTGTTAGAGCCAGTGGAATCTCTGCTACAGATGCTGTTGCTGTGGGACCCTGCGACAAGAGGAGGAGTGACAGACCGTGACACACACACACCCTGTTGCTACACTACCCTACAGAACATACTCAACATGAAGGTACACACACACACTGCAATGCTTGAAAACAACTTAGCCTCTTGCGACGAGCAATCCCGTATCCGGGAGCGGAATTATAGCCGCAAGCTCATTACCATAACGCAACGTTAACAATTCATGAAAATTGCAAATTAAATGAAATAAATATATTGGCTCACAAGCTTAGCCTTTTGTTAACAACACTGTCATCTCAGATTTTCAAAATATGCTTTTCAACCATAGCTACACAAGCATTTGTGTAAGAGTATTGATAGCTAGCATAGCATTAAGCCTAGCATTCAGTAGGCAACATTTTCACAAAAACAAGAAAAGCATTAAAATAAAATAATTTACCTTTGAAGAACTTCGGATGTTTTCAATGAGGAGACTCAGTTAGATAGCAAAAGTTCAGTTTTTCTAAAAATATTATTTGTGTAGGAGAAATCGCTCCGTTTTGTTAATCACGTTTGGCTAAGAAAACCCCCCGAAAATTCAGTCATTACAACGCCCAATTTTTTTCCAAATGAACTCTATAATATGGACAGAAACATGGCAAACGTTGTTTAGAATCAATCAAGGTGTTTTTCACATATCTATTCTATGATAAATAATTCGTGCCAGTTTGGTTTCTCCTCTGAACCAAATGAAAAAATGCATGCAGCTGGAGATTACGCAATAATTTTGACGGAGGACACCAAGCAGACACCTAGTAAATGTAGTCTCTTATCATTTACATTTACATTTAAGTCATTTAGCAGACGCTCTTATCCAGAGCGACTTACAAATTGGTGCATTCACCTTATGACATCCAGTGGAACAGCCACTTTACAATAGTGCATCTAAATCTTAAGGGGGGGGTGAGAAGGATTACTTTATCCTATCCTAGGTATTCCTTAAAGAGGTGGGGTTTCAGGTGTCTCCGGAAGGTGGTGATTGACTCCGCTGTCCTGGCGTCGTGAGGGAGTTTGTTCCACCATTGGGGGGCCAGAGCAGCGAACAGTTTTGACTGGGCTGAGCGGGAACTGTACTTCCTCAGTGGTAGGGAGGCGAGCAGGCCAGAGGTGGATGAACGCAGTGCCCTTGTTTGGGTGTAGGGCCTGATCAGAGCCTGGAGGTACTGAGGTGCCGTTCCCCTCACAGCTCCGTAGGCAAGCACCATGGTCTTGTAGCGGATGCGAGCTTCAACTGGAAGCCAGTGGAGAGAGCGGAGGAGCGGGGTGACGTGAGAGAACATGGGAAGGTTGAACACCAGACGGGCTGCGGCGTTCTGGATGAGTTGTAGGGAGTTTAATGGCACAGGCAGGGAGCCCAGCCAACAGCGAGTTGCAGTAATCCAGACGGGAGATGACAAGTGCCTGGATTAGGACCTGCGCCGCTTCCTGTGTGAGGCAGGGTCGTACTCTGCGGATGTTGTAGAGCATGAACCTACAGGAACGGGCCACCGCCTTGATGTTAGTTGAGAACGACAGGGTGTTGTCCAGGATCACGCCAAGGTTCTTAGCGCTCTGGGAGGAGGACACAATGGAGTTGTCAACTGTGATGGTCAATCTTCCAATGATATGCCTAGAAATACGTCACAATGCTGCAGACACCTTGGGGAAACGACAGAAAGTGTAGGCTCACTCCTTGCGCATTCACAGCCATATAAGGAGACATTGGAACACAGCGCCTCCAAAATCTGGGGCATTTCTTGTTTGAAATTTCATCTTGGTTTCGCCTGTAGCATCAATTCTGTGGCACTCACAGATAATATCTTAGCAGTTTTGGAAACGTCAGAGTGTTTTCTTTCCAAAGCTGTCAATTATATGCATAGTCAAGCATCTTTTTGTTACAAAATATCTTGTTTAAAACGGGAACGTTTTTCATCCAAAAATGAAATACTGCCCCCAGAGTTTCAAGAGGTTAACAAGTGGTTGCGGCACTAGCAAATTCAGCCTGAATGCAAGGGACTGTTCAATCTTGTTAATTGGATAGTAACATGAGCCTCTTGTAAATTGATGTGACTAATGGTCTTGTCAAACAAATCCATACAATTATGCATATGTGTGCATTCTAGGTGATGCATGTGTTGGACATGACGTCGGCCCAGCTTCACTCCTTCGTCCTTGGCAGTGAGGAGGGGTTACACTCCCTGCAGCAGCGTGTGGAGACACACACCCACACACACATCCCTCCGCTCAGCCAGGAGCTGCTGTTGGAGACTGGAGTCTCCCTGGACCCTCGCAGACCACCAGCACATTGCCTCCCTGATGGACCGGTACAAGCTCGTGCGTCCACACACCAGACGGGTTCAAATACTATTTAGGGTATTTCGATTACATTTTACATTAACATTTTTGTAATTTAGCAGACTCATATTCACAGCGATTTACAATTAGTGCATTCATCTTAAGATAGCTTGATAATCAGTGAAATCTTTACCATGTTTATCTCTCAATAACAGAAGGATGACACAAGTGAAGTTTAGTCTAGAGCTGTAGATTGGCTGCAGCAAGTAATCTTTCAATGCAGCAGGTAATCATTCTTCGTCATGACTTCATGTATTGAGTTTATATATCAATTCAGGGGTCAATTTGACTCATGGTTTTTGTTATGATATTATTTTTGCGTTAGTGTATTGCAGTGGCCCTCAGTGACGTTTAAGATGATGGAAGACAATTGCTTTTTTTTAATGAGCATGGCATTATTTCTATTACTGGATGACCGTCATTTTTATTCTATTCACCCAGTTCAATGTAACATCGATAGGTTTAGGCCACAACATGATATTTCAATTGTCCCTATACCCGTCATGATGTTTCTACAACTAAGCCTATGAATGAAAGGTTACAACGCAGGTGCACAGGTCAAGAGAAATTGGAGTAATCAAGGTGACAGTGACACATTCGATACCGCCTTGCATCCTCTCGACTGCATCTAGCTGATCTAGGGTGTAATCATTAGTCCAACAGTTACAAACAAGACTTTCTATTGGACAAAATCCCTGTTTCGTTCCAGTTGCTTCCGTTTTAAGATGTTTTTTTCTACAGAATCGGTGGAATGATTCATACACAAACACTGTTCACTTTCATAGCAGCCACATACAAACAGCATGTTAATTTTGCTCGTTGAATAATTATTTCTCGCATCTACACGATTTCTTCCGCTCGCTCACCTTTTCCCTTTGCGTGTATACTTCAGTGCACAACACATCAGCTATCTGTGATCAGGCAAAAAAAACTTTCCAAGCCAAACCTTCATATCGTAACTGCTAACTGCTACACACAGCCTACGTCGTTGTCACAATATTAGCGAACGTCATAGTCAAAATAGCTACTAGAACTAAGGCGTTAGTAAACTCGCTACAATCATGAAGTACAGTGCACAGTCAGCAAGTAGTTAAGCAGCTTATCTTGACTTGGATGTGTGTCATTGCTGGATAGCCAGCTAGCTAACACATCCCTCTCTGTTTGAGTTGGCTAAACTAGCTAGCTGCATTTGATAGTTAAGTGAAAGTGGGAAAAAAATACGAAATATAGCTAGCTCTCGCTTCATTATGAAAGGAATGAATTTGTTCAAAACTGTTCAACTTTCTCTTTCTGAGTCAACTACTCACCACATTTTATGTACTGCAATGCAAACTAAACTCAGCAAAAAAAGAAACGTCCCTTTTTCAGGACCCTGTCTTTCAAAGAGAATTAGTAAAAATCAAAATAACGACACATATCTTAATTTTAACTTTTTGGTGACAGGGGGCAGTATTTTCACGTCCGGATGAAATGCATGCCCAAATTCAACTGCCTGCTACTCATCCCCAGAAGATAAGATATGCATATTATTAGATTTGGATAGAAAACACTCTGAAGTTTCTAAAACTGATGTCTGTGAGTATAACAGAACTTAGGTGGCGAAACCCTGAGGACAAACCATTCAGATTTTTTTTTTTGAGGTCACTCTTTTCAATGGGTTTTCATTGGGAATCCAGATTTCTAAGGGACCTTCATGCAGTTCCTACCACTTCTACTGGATTTCAGTCTTTAGAAATTGGTTGAGGTTTTTCCTTTGTGTAATGAAGAAGTATGGCCATCTTGAACGAGGGTCACTTGAAGTGTACTGTTAGATAGAGGCGCGTGACCAGAAAGCATGCTACAGTTTGTTTTCCTCCTGTATTGAACACAGATCATCCCATCTTCAATTTTAATGGATTATTTACATTTAAAAAATACCTAAAGTTGTATTACAAAAGTAGTTTGAAATGTTTTGGCGAAGTTTACAGGTAACTTTTGAGATATTTTGTAGTCACGTTGCTCAAGTTGGAACCAGTGTTTTTCTGGATCAAACGCGCCAAATAAATTGACATTTTGGATATATTTCTCAAACACTTTAGGAACTATTGTGATAAGAACAAATATGTCCATGAGAAGATTGTTCCTCTAAAAACAAAAATCAACACTCAGCTAATTTCAGGTATGTGAGCACAAACTTGAATGTTGTGAAAATTCTGTGTTTAATTTGAGCAGTGACGCTGTACCTGGTTTAAGTTAGTTTTAACAGTGGCCAAGAAATGTACTGCGGCTACTTGATCATAATGTAGGCCTACCAGAGTGGCCTACCATTAAAAATAATGGCGAAAAAGGCATGGAAATAGCTGGTCTATCGTTCAACCCACGGTAGCAGCAAATGTGTGGTGTTCAATGGAGACCTACATTCCAGGAGACTTTTGAAAAATATATGCAGGGCTTGACATTAACCTGTTTATCCACTTGTCCTTTAGATAAGGAGGTGAATGTAAATGTTTGATGCAAGAAACCACTACAAAATAAAGTAGTATTATTCCCATACCATTATTACAGAGAATCAGAAGCAGCATGCTATTGGCTACTTAGCTTATTCAAGACTGTCTCAAAATACAACACTGCCACTTAAAAAAAAGCTCTTTACCTGACTTGAGATTCAAAATGGCTAGAAATAACTACAACTCACTAACTTGCAAAGAATATGAACAAATGTGCACAGGTGGCTACATATGCAGCTCTTGCTTTGATCTCAAAACAAGAGCATCTTCTTGTGACCGCTCATGCTTTAAACACAGTCCAGTTCAAAGTGAATGGCACAGATCCATATATGACAATGGTCTATTTGCATACTGCAGCTCTGATTGGTTATGACCCACCGGTCTGTGTAGAGTACAGGCATGTCAATACAATACAATCATACTCCAGTACATTTCTTGCACAGTTTTGTAAAAGTTCGTTTTGTTTTGGTATGTTACATTGACAGTGGCTAATATTGCGTTTATTTGAGCACAATTCCCACAGTAGAGTGAAACGTTGATAGTGTTAACTAAAGAGGAAAACTGAAGTTCAATCTCATGTTTCTCTGCGGGAGCTGATATTTCTTCTGCCGGCAGGGGAGCTCTTAGCCCGCAGCTAAGAGGGAACATTGTTAATGACCCTAAAACTTTTCAAGTTGACAGACTCCTAATAACAAATAATCAAATGCATGTATTTGAACCCAGGTCTGACACACACACACACACAAGGGTTGGAAAATATGACGATAGCATCATCTATGACTGACAGTCATCATGGTGACTACATTGGGATGTGACAGATGATGGTTTAGCCTATTTAAACTTGACTGGCGCAGCTCAGTAAAAAACAGACTCTTGCAGGGCAGCACACGAGTGGCATTCTGAGTAATTTGCCTATTCCTATTTGCTATAGCCTATTTCAATTTATATGTTATCAAATTGTATTTGTCACATGTGCCGAATACAACAGACCTTAGCATGAAATGCTTACTCAAGAAAGAGTTAAGATAAAATGTTGTAAATAAAGTAAAAATGTTTATAAAAAGTAACATAATAAAATAACAATAACGAGGCTATATACAGTGGGTACCGGTACTGAGTCAATATGTGGCGGTACAGGTTAATTTGTACATGCATGAAAGTAGCGGTAAAGTGACTATGTATAGAATAAACAGCGAGTATCAGCAGTGTAAAAACAAGGGGGGTGTCAATGTAAACAGTCCGAGGAGCTATTTGATTAATTGTTCTGCAGTCTTATAGCTTAGGGGTAGAAGCTGTTAAGGAACCTTTTGGACCTAGACTTAGCACTCCGGTACCGCTTGCCGTGCGGTAGCAGAGAGAACAGTCTATGACTTGGGTGACTGGAGTCTTCCTCTGACACCGCCTAGTGTATATACAGGACCAGTCAAATGTTTAGACACACCTACTCATTAAAGCGTTTTTCTGTATTTTTTTTATTTTCTACATTGTAAAGACATCAAAACTATGAAATATGGTATCATGTAGTAACCAACTGTTGACTGGTACTGTAGGTCCTGGATGTCCGGAAGCTTAGACCCAGTAGTGTACTGGACCGTACGCACTACCCTCTGTAGAGCCTTATGGTCGGATGATGAGCAGTTGCCATACTAGGCAGTGATGCAACCGGTCAGGATGCTCTCGATGGTGTAGCTGGAGAACCTTTTGAGGATCTGGGGACCCATGCAACATCTTTTCAGTCTCCTGGGGGGGGGGGGACTAGGTGTTGTCATGCCCTCTTCAGGACTGGCTTGGTGTGTTTGGACCATGATAGTTTGTTGGTGATATGGACACCAAGGAACTTAACTCTCGACTCGCTCCACTACATCCCCATCGATGTGAATGGGGGCATGTTTGGCCCTCCTTTTCCAGTAGTCCAGGATCAGCTCCTTTGTCTTGCTCACATTGAGGGGGCGGTTGTTGTCCTGGCACCACACTGCCAGGTCTCTGACCTCCTACCTATAGGCTGTCTCATTGTTGTCGGTGATCAGGCCTACCACTGTTGTCGTCAGCAAACTTAGTGATGTGTTGGAGTCGTGTTTGGCCACGGAGGCATGGGTGAACTGACAGTACAGGGGGAGCCCCCGAGTTGAGGATCAGCATGGCAGATGTGTTGTTACCTACCCTTATCACCTGGGGGCGGCTCGTCAGGAAGTCCAGGATCCAGTTGCAGAAGGTGTTTTGTCACAGGATCCGTAGCTAAGTGGTGAGCTTTGTGGGCACTATGGCTCAATGTTCAATCAATAGCATTCTCATGTAGGTGTTCCTGTTGTCCAGATGGGAAAGACCTGTGTGGAGTGTGATTGACATTGTGTCATCTGTGTATCTGTTGGAGTGGGTCTAGGGTTTCTGGGATGATGGCATTGATGTGAGCCATGACCAGCCTTTCGAAGATCAGATCAAATTTTATGACCAATTTATGCAAAATTCCAGGTATTGCCAAAGGTTATACATACTTTTTCTTGACACTGTATGAGATGTAATGCAAGATATGTAAACATTGTTAAAGTTACATTATTTAAAGTGATTAGTGTTTCATTTATTGAAGGGTACAATTTCAAGGCAGTGGCTCGGGTGGTTGTTGTCCTTGATCTTTTTGGTCTTCCTGTGACATCGGGTGCTGTAGGTGTCCTGGAGGGCAGGGAGTTTGCCCCTGTGATGCATTGTGCAGACCACACCACCCTCTGGAGAGGGTGATACAGCCCGACAGGATGCTCTCAATTGTGCATCTATAAAAGTTTGAGGGTTTTAGGTGACAAGACAAATTTCTTAATTTAAGTTTGTTGGTGATGTGTATGCAGAGGAACTTAACTGTCCACCTTCTCCACTGGTGTCCCGTCGATGTGGATTGAGGGGGGCTCCCTCTGCTGTTTCCTGAAGTCCACAATCGTCTTTGTTTTGTTGACGTTGAGTGAGAGGTTATTTTCCTGACATCACACTCCGAGCCCTCACCTCCTCCCTGTAGGCTGTCTCATCGTTGTTAGTAATCAAGGCTACTACTGTTGTGTTATCTGCAAACTTCATGATTGAGTTGGAGGCGTGCATGGCCACACAGTCATGGGTAAACAGGGAGTACAGGAGCGGGCAGAGAACGCACCCTTGTGGCGCCCCCAGCGTTGAGGATCAGCGCAGTGGAGATATTTCCTACCTTCACCACCTGGGGGAGGCCCGTCAGGAAGTCCAGGACCCAGTTGCACAGAGAGGGCAGTGCGATGACGATTGCATCGTCTGAGGATCTATTAGGGTGGGAAGCAAATTGAAGTGGGGTTAGGGTGTAAGGTAGAGGTGATATGATTCTTGACTAGTGTCTCAAAGCACTTCATGATGACAGAAGTGAGTGCTACAGGACAATAGTCGTTTAGTTCAGTTATAGTTTGCTTTCTTGGGAACAGGAACAATGGTAGCCATCTTGAAGCATGTGGGGCCAGCAGACTGAGGTAGGGAGAGAGTGAATATGTCCGTAAACATTCCAGCTAGCTGGTCTGCGCATGCTCTGAGGACGCGGCTTTGGATGCCATTTGGGCCGGCAGCCTTGCGAGGGTTAACCTTTCCGTGGACACTTAAGGGACAGTCATAACGAGTGTATTTCTTTTGATCTCATGTAGGACAGGAAACACACATAATTGTATCTCTTAACCTTTCTAGGGCAGGCGTTCCGCTAGCGGAACCCCTCGACAACATTCCACTGAAAAGGCGAAATTCAAAAATATTTTTTAGAAATATGTAACTTTCACACATTAACAAGTCCAATACAGCAAATGAAAGATAATCATATTGTTAATCTGCCCATCGTGTCCAATTTAAAAAATGCTTTACAGCCAAAGCACAACATATGATGATTATGATTATGTATTCAGTCATATTCCCAGTCATCTTGCCATGCTTAAATGCGATGGTTTGCTCTTTCAATTTTGTGCGAATGCTACCATCTATCCACGGTTTGTGGTTAGGTTTTAGTAGTCACAGTGGGTACAACATCTCCTATACATTTCCTGATAAACTCAGTCACTTTATCAGTGTATTCGTCGATATTATTCTTGGAGGCTACCCGGAACATATCCCAGTCCGCGTGATCAAAACAATTTTGAAGCGTGGATTGCGATTTGTCAGACCAGTGTTGAATAGTCCTTAGCACGGGTACCTCCTGTTTGAGTTTCTGCCTATTGGAAGGGAGGGACAGAATTGAGTCGTGATCAGCTTTGCTGTAGGGAGGGCAGGGGAGGGCCTTGTAGGCATCCCAGAAGTTAGAGTAGCATGGTCGAGTGTTGCAGTACTACAGTTGATAGAACTTTAGCAACATTTTTTTTTCTCAAATACTCGTAAGTGGTGGGTTGTGTGCGCACCTCCTGAATCAGACTAGATGACCACTCCGAGTACCTCTCCTCCGATGGCGGAGTTTTGGATCAGCAACTGGAATCAGTTCAATTGCCCTGGGGGGTATGAACAACGGCTCCGATTCGGGGAAAGTCCTATTACTGGCCATAATGCTGGTGAGTTACCTCCGCTCTGATATCCAATAGTTCTAACTCAGGTTTGATCACTAGTTTCTCCTTTCATCTGTGGCGCTGCTTTCTGTGCTAATCTACAAGTGCTGCGTTATATATGTGCTGCTTAATTAGCCATATACACTGAGTGTACAAAACATGTGCTCTTTCATTTACATTTACATTTTATCCAGAGCGACTTACAAATTGGTGCATTCACCTTATGACATCCAGTAGAACAGTCACTTTACAAATAGTGCATCTAAATCTTAAAGGGGGGGGTGGGAAGGATTACTTATCCTATCCTAGGTATTCCTTAAAGAGGTGGGGTTTCAGGTGTCTCCGGAAGGTGGTGATTGACTCCGCTGTCCTGGCGTCGTGAGGGAGTTTGTTCCACCATTGGGGGGCCAGAGCAGCGAACAGTTTTGACTGGGCTGAGCGGGAACTGTACTTCCTCAGTGGTAGGGAGGCGAGCAGGCCAGAGGTGGATGAACGCAGTGCCCTTGTTTGGGTGTAGGGCCTGATCAGAGCCTGGAGGTACTGAGGTGCCGTTCCCCTCACAGCTCCGTAGGCAAGCACCATGGTCTTGCAGCGGATGCGAGCTTCAACTGGAAGCCAGTGGAGAGAGCGGAGGAGCGGGGTGACGTGAGAGAACTTGGGAAGGTTGAACACCAGACGGGCTGCGGCGTTCTGGATGAGTTGTAGGGGTTTAATGGCACAGGCAGGGAGCCCAGCCAACAGCGAGTTGCAGTAATCCAGACGGGAGATGACAAGTGCCTGGATTAGGACCTGCGCCGCTTCCTGTGTGAGGCAGGGTCGTACTCTGCGGATGTTGTAGAGCATGAACCTACAGGAACGGGCCACCGCCTTGATGTTAGTTGAGAACGACAGGGTGTTGTCCAGGATCACGCCAAGGTTCTTAGCGATCTGGAAGGAGGACACAATGGAGTTGTCAACCGTGATGGCGAGATCATGGAACGGGCAGTCCTTCCCCGGGAGGAAGAGCAGCTCCGTCTTGCCGAGGTTCAGCTTGAGGTGGTGATCCGTCATCCACACTGATATGTCTGCCAGACATGCAGAGATGCGATTCGCCACCTGGTCATCAGAACGGGGAAAGGAGAAGATTAATTGTGTGTCGTCTGCATAGCAATGATAGGAGAGACCATGTGAGGTTATGACAGAGCCAAGTGACTTGGTGTATAGCGAGAATAGGAGAGGGCCTAGAACAGAGCCCTGGGGGACACCAGTGGTGAGAGCGCGTGGTGAGGAGACAGATTCTCGCCACGCCACCTGGTAGGAGCGACCTGTCAGGTAGGACGCAATCCAAGCGTGGGCCGCGCCGGAGATGCCCAACTCGGAGAGGGTGGAGAGGAGGATCTGATGGTTCACAGTATCGAAGGCAGCCGATAGGTCTAGAAGGATGAGAGCAGAGGAGAGAGAGTTAGCTTTAGCAGTGCGGAGCGCCTCCGTGATGCAGAGAAGAGCAGTCTCAGTTGAATGACTAGTCTTGAAACCTGACTGATTTGGATCAAGAAGGTCATTCAGAGAGAGATAGCGGGAGAGCTGGCCAAGGACGGCACGTTCAAGAGTTTTGGAGAGAAAAGAAAGAAGGGATACTGGTCTGTAGTTGTTGACATCGGAGGGATCGAGTGTAGGTTTTTTCAGAAGGGGAACTCTCGCTCTCTTGAAGACGGAAGGGACGTAGCCAGCGGTCAGGGATGAGTTGATGAGCGAGGTGAGGTAAGGGAGAAGGTCTCCGGAGATGGTCTGGAGAAGAGAGGAGGGGATAGGGTCAAGCGGGCAGGTTGTTGGGCGGCCGGCCGTCACAAGACGCAAGATTTCATCTGGAGAGAGAGGGGAGAAAGAGGTCAGAGCACAGGGTAGGGCAGTGTGAGCAGAACCAGCGGTGCCGTTTGACTTAGCAAACGAGGATCGGATGTCGTCGACCTTCTTTTCAAAATGGTTGACGAAGTCATCTGCAGAGAGGGAGGAGGGGGGGGGATTCAGGAGGGAGGAGAAGGTGGCAAAGAGCTTCCTAGGGTTAGAGGCAGATGCTTGGAATTTAGAGTGGTAGAAAATGGCTTTAGCAGCAGAGACAGAGGAGGAAAATGTAGAGAGGAGGGAGTGAAAGGATGCCAGGTCCGCAGGGAGGCGAGTTTTCCTCCATTTCCGCTCGGCTGCCCGGAGCCCTGTTCTGTGAGCTCGCAATGAGTCGTCGAGCCACGGGGAGGGAGGGGAGGACCGAGCCGGCCTGGAGGATAGGGGACATAGAGAGTCAAAGGATGCAGAAAGGGAGGAGAGGAGGGTTGAGGAGGCAGAATCAGGAGATAGGTTGGAGAAGGTTTGAGCAGAGGGAAGAGATGATAGGATGGAAGAGGAGAGAGTAGCGGGGGAGAGAGAGCGAAGGTTGGGACCGCGCGATACCATCCGAGTAGGGGCAGTGTGGGAGGTGTTGGATGAGAGCGAGAGGGAAAAGGATACAAGGTAGTGGTCGGGGAGTTGCAATGAGGTTAGTGGAAGAACAGCATCTAGTAAAGATGAGGTCGAGCGTATTGCCTGCCTTGTGAGTAGGGGGGGAAGGTGAGAGGGTAAGGTCAAAAGAGGAGAGGAGTGGAAAGAAGGAGGCAGAGAGGAATGAGTCAAAGGTAGACGTGGGGAGGTTAAAGTCGCCCAGCACTGTGAGAGGTGAGCCGTCCTCAGGAAAGGAGCTTATCAAGGCATCAAGCTCATTGATGAACTCTCCGAGGGAACCTGGAGGGCGATAAATGATAAGGATGTTAAGCTTGAAAGGGCTGGTAACTGTGACAGCATGGAATTCAAAGGAGGCGATAGACAGATGGGTAAGGGGAGAAAGAGAGAATGCCACCACCCCGCTTGCCAGAAGCTCTCGGGGTGTGCGAGAACACGTGGGCGGACGAAGAGAGAGCAGTAGGAGCAGTAGGAGCAGTAGGAGTAGCAGTGTTGTCTGTGGTGATCCATGTTTCCGTCAGTGCCAAGAAGTCGAGGGACTGGAGGGAGGCATAGGCTGAGATGAACTCTGCCTTGTTGGCCGCAGATCGGCAGTTCCAGAGGCTACCGGAGACCTGGTTCTCCACGTGGGTCGTGCGCGCTGGGACCACCAGATTAGGGTGGCCGCGGCCACGCGGTGTGGAGCGTTTGTATGGTCTGTGCAGAGAGGAGAGAACAGGGATAGACAGACACATAGTTGACAGGCTACAGAAGAGGCTACGCTAATGCAAAGGAGATTGGAATGACAAGTGGACTACACGTCTCGAGTGTTCAGAAAGTTAAGCTTACGTAGCAAGAATCTTATTGACTAAAATTATTAAAATGATACAGTACTGCTGAAGTTGGCTAGCTGGCAGTGGCTGCGTTGTTGACACTACACTAATCAAGTCGTTCCGTTGAGTGTAATGGTTTCTGCAGTGCTGCTATTCGGGGGCTAGCTGGCTAGCTAGCAGTGGTGTTTACGTTACGTTGCGTTAAAAGAACGACAATAGCTGGCTAGCTAACCTAGAAAATCGCTCTAGACTACACAATTGTCTTTGATACAAAGACGGCTATGTAGCTAGCTGTGTAGCTAGCTACGATCAAACAAATCAAACCGTTGTACTGTAATGAAATGAAATGAAAATGTGATACTACCTGTGAATGCGACCGGGTTGTTGAGTCCTATTCGGTAGACGTTGGCTAGCTGTCGGCTAGCTGTCGGCTAGCTGTTGGCTAGCTGTCGGCTAGCTGTCGGCTAGCTGTCGGCTAGCTGTTGGCTAGCTAGCAGAGTCTCCTACGTTAAGGACGACAAATAGCTGGCTAGCTAACCTCGGTAAGTTAAGATAATCACTCTAAGACTACACACTCTAAACTACACAATTATCTTGGATACGAAGACAGCAAGACAGCTATGTAGCTAGCTAACACTACACTAATCAAGTCGTTCAGTTGAGTGTAATAGTTACTACAGTGCTGCTAATCGGTGGGCGTTTGCTAGCTGGCTAGCTGCTGGGCAAATAGCAGTGTAGACTACGTTAGGACGACGAAATACGATAATTATGCAATTATCTTTGATACAAAGACGGCTATGTAGCTAGCTAAGAAGAAATTGCTAAGATTAGACAAATCAAACCGTTGTACTATAATGAAATGTAATGAAAAAGTTATACTACCTGCGGAGCGAAGTGCCGATACGACCGCTCGCTCCAACCCGGAAGTTGGAGCGACAGACTGACCATGTGATCCGTGGCAGTGAACCTGGTGAACCTGGTCAGTCCGTGACAGACTGACCAGGTGAACGCTAGGAGCCCAATCAGATAGGATGGCGTATCGCTGCAGAATGCTGTGGTAGCCATGCTGGTTAAGTGTGCCTTGAATTCTAAATAAATCACTGACAGTGTCACCAGCTAAGCTCCCCCACACCATAACATCTCCTCCTCCATGCTTTACGGTGGGAAATAGACATGCAGAGATCATCCGTTCACTCACACCTCTCACAAATACACGGCGGTTGGAACTAAAAATCCAATTTGTACCCCCATGCCAAAGGACACATTTCCACCGATCTAATGTCCATTACATGTGTTTCTTGGCCCAAACAAGTCTCGTTTGATTAGTGTTTCCTTTTGTAGTGGTTTCTTCGTAGCAATTCAACCATGAAGGTCTGATTTACACAGTCTCCTCTGAACAGTTGATGTTGAGATGTGTCTGTTGAACTCTGTGAAGCATTTATTTGGGCTGCAATTTCTGAGGCTGGTAACTCTAATGAACCTATTCACTGCAGCAGAGGTAACTCTGGGTCTTCCATTCCTGTGTGGCGGTCATCATGAGAGCCAGTTTCATCATAACGCTTGATGGATTTTGACATATTGACTGACCTCCATGTCTTAAAGTAATGTTGAACTGTTGTTTCTCTTTGCTTATTTAAGCTGTTCTTACCATAATATGGACTTGTTCTTTTACCAAATTGGGTTACAGTATCTTCTGTTTACACCCCACTCCACCTTGTAACAACACAACTGACTGGCTCAATCGCATAACGAATTAAATAAATTCCACAAATTAACTTTTAAGAAGGCACACCTGTTAATTGAAATGCATTCCAGGTAACTATGAAACTGGTTGAGAGAATGCCAAGAGTGAGCAAAGCTGTCAAGGCAAAGGGTGGCTATTTTGAAGAATCTCAAATATAAAATATATTTTTGTTTAACACCTTTTTGGTTACTACGTGATTCCATATGTGTTATTTCATAGTTCTGATGTCTTCACTTATTCTACAATGTAGAAAATAGTAAAAATAAAGAAAAACCCTTGAATGAGTAGAAGTCCTTAAACATTTGACCGGTAGTGTACACACACCCACATCAAATCACTCGCTCACACACACACATTGACATGTTTTCATTTCTCTCTAGCGAGGCTGGGACAACGCCATAGTCTACCTGTTTGATAAGAGTCTGACTAAATACTCTGGACCTTTCACTGCCCGACCCCTGCCTGACAGCGTCAACTTCATAGGTAGGCATCACAACTACACTATAGGTAGGCATCAAAGCTACACAACCCTCTAGGTAGGGCTGGGCGATTATGGCCAAAATATAATTTCACTGTATTTTTCCACATTTCTTACGGTATTTTATGTTTTTGAATAATACAAATTCTAAATTTTGCTTTGAGTAGTACGTGACCCTAGGGTGGCAACACATACATTCTAAGTGATTTCAATGGTTCTTCCTCCATTCTGATTTGTTTTATATTGTTCAATTAAACAAATGTTCTGCATTTTCGTATTTGTTTTCCTGCTCACTTGAGATCATCTCCACACTGCCACGTAGGGCTACAAGATATTGGCAAAAAATCTCAGCATGATTTATAAAACCTTTTTTTTTTTTTAAGGGTTTTACCAAATGTTGTAGTTGAGATTTGACTTTCGATTTAGATTAAAACACTTGGGTGAGCTATTGAAGTCATGGAAATATGATGATTTTTTATTCTTTAGTTAGAATATAATAGTAGGAACTTTGAATACTCTGTTTGACATGACAATGAATTAAAGTGCCAGGGAGGAGTTATTGTGACACGGTAGGAACCAAAGTGCTGGTCAATGTTTCCTACGGGACCCTATAGTCTTTGGCTACATTTAATGTTTTCTCTTAGCTACTTCATGTAGGTCATTTATTCCTGCTTCGCTTAATCCTCTTTGGTTTAGAAGATACTGTTACACAAACAACATGCTGATTTTGGCCTACAGAATAATTGGTATCAGGCTGTATTAGCTAGCTATGTTTGCTCCGACTTAGTACATTTATTAGCTAGCTAGCTATTAGCATTAGCGGCTAACGTGATTTAGGCACAACATGCTTAGAAAAGACAAACTAGCAGTTTGCAGATGTTGTAATTATAGAGGTCTTGTGGATTTATAGTAAGACGCAAAGTGGAAACAGCATGGTTGTCATCAACATTGTTCTGCATTGACCATGCAGAACATGCGTTCCTTGAGTAACAGGGGCGGGGCTTGATCTATGTAGAAAGCGTATATTATAAAAATGTACGTTACACACGGCGTATCACATTTAACAAACCTAACATTAAATACCACTATGGAAGATAAAGTAGAAACCCAAACCGGTCATTGCATCAATAACTGTATATTGTAAAATACGGTATACCACCCAGCACCACCTCCTATGTAGGCTTCACAACTACACAACCCCATAGGTAGGCTTCACAATTTAAAAACTCCATAGGTACTGTAGGCTTAAAAATCTGCCAAGACTATCACTATATGCTCTTCCCAATGTGAGTATTCCTTGATGCAGGTAAACATTGGGAATAGCTCATAGCAAGTCTGGACAAAATGCAATTATGTTAACCTCATCCCCAGGCTATTAACAAAGTGCAGATACAGTAAATGTCTGGGAACAATATTACAATTCTATTGAAGTTGATGTCTGTAAGCAGGAAGTTGCCTTGCTATGTATGATGTCATATTGCTTCTGTGTCTAAATGTGAACTCTTCCTCGCTGTATGTGTGTGTTAGTGAGGGAGACGAAGACCCAGCTGCCTCTTGCTGCTCTAAGGAAGGTGTGGGGAGAGGCTGTTAGCTATGTCTGTGGTCTGAGAGGGGACTACAGCAGACTGTACCAGGGACAGAGAGCTGCCATGTAGGTGCACACACACACATGTGGCACAGACACACTTGTACACACTCACACATTGGCATGGCACAAACACACATACTCTTGCCTTTCTGCCTTCACTCTCAACCTTGTGTGTTTGTGCACATGTAGGTTGAGTCTGCTACGCTACAACACCAACCTGACGCGGTATAAGAACGTGTTGTTTAGCCAGTCTCAGCAGCTCCGAGCCAAACTGGCCTTCTTCACCACCAGCATACAACAAGACCTACAGCACTACGACCAGCAGAGAGACACTGGCATCTGTAAGCTGTGTGTGTGTGTGCGTGTGCGTGTGTGTGTGTGTGTTACTGACTGTTTTCTGAACTCTGACCAAACCTGTAGCCTCTGAAAAGATGCTGAAAGCCTGGCAGGACAATGAACAGAAAGCTGATGCCTTTACACAGGTACTATACTATATAGTTTTGTATGACGGCTGTCTACTCTACCAACAGCTTCTGCTAGCATGTATTGGACTGTGAGAGAAGCATTTGATGGCATAGCTTCGGTGTCTGTGTGCATGCACCTGTATGTGTGTGTTAGGTATCAGAGGTGGGCTATCTGGATGAGGAGATAGTGTGTCTGCACTCTGAGATCGTGGAGCTGCAGAGGAGTCCGTTTGCCAGGAGACAAGCTGACATCATGGAACAACTGTAGGAGTCTCACATAATTCTACAGCTTTTTAAACGATTTCCATTAAATGGACAAAGTATCGTTTTGTAAATATATATGTGTGTGTGGTTTCAGGGAGGAGAAGGCCATTGAACTTTACAAGCAGCTGAAGGCCAAATGCAAGAGTGAGTAGAACCACTTCAGCACAATACTGATCTAGTATAGGCTGGTAGAGGTGTGTCTGTGAGAATGTGGATTCTCATTGGCTATACTGGTTTTGTGTGGGTGTGTGTGTGCGCAGGTCCAGACCCCCCTCATGGCTACAGTGACAGTTCAGAAATGGTGAAGACCATTGTCCAGACAGTCCAGAACCAGGACCGAATCCTCAGAGACCTGTACACACACCTCAGGTACACACGCCTCAAGTACACATGCACACACCTGTACACCTACACCCTTCTCTCTTTCTCCCTCCCTCAAGTAAGCCCTTTTCTCTTTCTCTCCCTCCATCTGCTTCCTTCTAGTAAGATCTTGGAGTGTAAGTGTCGTATTGTAGCATTGTTTCCTAAGCTGGAGGGGGCAGTGGAAAGCATCAAGGCAGCAGAGGCTGCAGTCATGACTATGCAGATGAAGAGACAGAGAGAGTTCTGGCACCTGCTCAAGATTGCCTGTGTAAGTAAACACGTGCACAAACACACAACTCCTGTTTAGAAGCAAACAGCCCAACAAACACCAGCAGTACAGTGTTATTACTGTTGTCATCAGTTGTCTTTACATGGTTGGGAAGGTTACTTTCTAAATGTAATCCATTAGTAACTAGTTACCTGTCCAAATCGTAATCTTTAGGATTATCCAAATGTTGTAACATAATCTGATTACTTTCAGTTACTTTTGGATTACTTTCCCCTCGAGACATAAGAAGACAAAAAGGATCCATCAAACGCATTTGGTGTGTCATCATAGTGGTCTCTGACATGTGGTCAGACTCGCTCAATGGAACAAACTTAATAGCACCTTTTTTTAATGTAATTGAGAACCAAAAGTGTCATAATGTATGTTTTTTTCCCAAAACTTTTTACAAGTAATCAAATAGATTTTCAAAGGTAACTGGAATCTGTTTACAAGTTTTTTGCTGATAATGTAACTGATTAGTTTGTTTTTTTGTAATCTGACTACAACCCGGGTCTTTACTATTTTTTACATTTTATTTTGTGTGTAGGCCCAGAATGGCAGTCACAACTCTCTAACCCCCAGCTCAGACGTCTCTAGTCCCCCTCCTCTCACCATGAACCCACTAAGACACACACACAGGTAAGACCATACTAAGTAACTAACGTAGTAATGTAATATGATCTATAAAACCACCCTCTACAGTTCTACCAAAGAGTAACAAATGACTAAATAACACATTGGCACCATTCATGTTCTCAGTGAGTCAGTATGCCACCTACTGGATGAGAACCAGCGTTACCTGAGTCAGCTGACCTCTCTACTGCAGGAGACCTCACAGGATAAGACATGCAGTATCATGGTGCGTCCACGGGACTTGGGTGTTTGTGTGTGTGGGGGGGGGGGCGCGCTATATGTGTGTATCCTGACTTACCCCATGCCTATCTATCTCTGATGCAGGACCAGGACTGGAGTTGGACTCAGTATGGATCTGTGGTTGACCCAGCCCTAGAGACTCTTGACACACACACCTACTAGTAATGTGTGGGTTGACTCATAATCCGCAGTCCCTGCAGTGAAATCCACAGGGTGGGCGGGTATAGGGTCATGAAATATTGTGTGGATGAAGGGTGGGAGGCGGGCGGGTTGAATAAAGAGAAAATCCATTAAAAAATCATCCATAAATGTATCATTCTTGTGCAACATTGAGGTTTTTCTTTCATTATTTTGAGGCTCTGGCATTAGTGCATAAGCATAAGCTTTCGGGCATAACTATATGCGTGCCAAATAGCCTACCCGCCTATTGCCAAATGCTTTTGGGAATAGGCAGACAAAGTGGCGTTTTCACAGCTTTCTATTTCCTTACAAACTGTCAAAACTAATGAAATTTGGACATTTTGCACAAAAAAAGGGAACGTTTTTTAATATTTTTTTTTATTGCATTTTCTCCCCGGTCCATCTCTTCTCCGCGAAAGAAGTGGAGATGACAGAACTTTACCGATGTCAACTAGATTTAATTATATCGTTTTATGACATTCTGAACAATAATAGCTGCATGTATCAACTCTAATTTTATTGGTCACATACACATGGTTAGCAGATGTTATTGTGAGTGTAGCGAAATGCTTGTGCTTCTAGTTCCAACAGTGCAGCAATATCTATCAATTCTACAACAACTGCTTAATACACACAAGTCTAAGTAAGGAATGGAATAAGAATATATAAATATAGTTGAAGTCGGAAGTTTACATACACCTTAGCCAAATACATTTAAACTCCGTTTTTCACAATTCCTGACATTTAATCCTAGTAAAAATTCCCTGTCTTAGGTCAGTTAGGATCACCACTTTTTTTAAGAATGTGAAATGTCAGAATAATAGTAGAGTGATTTATTTAATATTTTTATTATTTCATTACATTCCCAGTGAGTCAGAAGTTTACATACACTCAATTATTATTTGGTAGCATTGCCTTTAAATTTTTTTACTTGGGTCAACAGTTTTGGGTAGCCTTCCACAAGCTTCCCACAATAATTTGGGTGATTTTTTTCCCCATTCCTCCTGACAGAGCTGATGTAACTGAGTCAGGTTTGTAGGCCTCCTTGCTAGCACATGCTTTTTCAGTTCTGCCCACAAATATTCTATAGGATTAAGGTCAGGGCTTTGTGATGGCCACTCCAATACCTTGACTTTGTTGTCCTTAAGCCATTTTCCCACAACTTTGGAAGTATGCTTGGGGTCATTGTCCACTTGAAATACCTATTTGAGACCAAGCTTTAACTTCCTGACTGATGTCTTGAGATGTTGCTTTAACATAATTTTACTGCCTCATGATGCCACCTATTTTGTGAAGTGAACCAGCCCCTCCTGCAGCAAGCACCCCCACAACATGATGCTGCCACCCCTGTGCTTAATGGTTAGGATGGTGTTCTTCAGCTTGCAAGCCTGCCCCTTTTTCCTCCAAACATAATGATGGTCATTATGGCCAAACAGTTCTATTTTTATTTCATCAGACCAGATGATATTTCTCCAAAATGTACTATCTTTGTCCCCATGTGCAGTTGCTAACCGTAGTCTGGCTTTTTTATGGCGTTTTTGGAGCAGTGGCGTCTTCCTTGCTGAGCGGCCTTTCAGGTTATGTTGATATAGGACTGGTTTTACTGTGGATATAGATACTTTTGTGCCCGTTTCCTCCAGCATCTAGAAGTTCCTTTGCTGTTGTTCTGGGATTGATTTGCAATTTGAGTCTCCTTCCTGAGCGGTACGACGGCTGCATGGTCCCATGGTTTTTATATTTGCGTACCATTGTTTGTACAGATGAACGTGGTACCTTCAGGCATTTTGAAATTCTTTGGATGAACCAGACTTGTGGAGGTCTACAATTTTTTTATGAGGTCTTGGCTGATTTCTTTTGATTTTCCCATGATGTCAAGCAAAGAGGCTCTGCATTTTGAAGGTAGAGCTTGAAATACATCCACTGGTACGCCTCCAATTGACTCAAATTATGTCAATTCGCCTATCAGAAGCTTCTAAAGCCATGACATATTTTTCTGGAATTTTCCCAAGCTGTTTTAAAGGCACAGTCAACTTAATGTATGTTAACTTCTGACCCACTGGAATTGTGATAAATTAAATAATCTGTAAACAATTGTTGGGAAAATGACTTGTGTCATGCACAAAGTATATGTCCTAACCATTTTGCCAAAACTATAGTTTGTTATTAACAAGAAATATGTGGAGTGGTTGAAAAACAAGTTTTTATTTTATTTAATTTTTCCCCTTTTTCTCCCCAGTTTCGTGGTATCCAATTGTTTAGTAGCTACTATCTTGTCTCATCGCTACAACTCCCATACGGGCTCGGGAGAGACTAAGGTTGAAAGTCATGCATCCTCCGATACACAACACATTAAGGAGAGGTATACCGGATGTTTGTGCCTGACACTGTCCGCTCCTCGGTCCTGGAGGGGACCCACTCCTCCAGGCTTGCCTGCCACCCGGGCTCCCGTTGGACCCTGGCCTTTATTCTGCAACGATTTTGGTGGCCTACCATGGTCCCAGACGTCTTCATGTTTGTCGCCGCCTGCACGGTTTATGAGCAGAACAAGACTTCTCGGCAAGCCCTTGGCTGGTCTTTTTCAACCACTGCCTGTTCCTCACTGTCCCTGGTCTCACATCCCTGGACTTTGTCACGGGTCTTCCCCATCTGATGGCAACATCCTGACAGTAGTGGACCACTTTTCCAAAGCCGCCAACTTCATTCCTCTCCCCAAGCTACCCTCTGCCAAAGAGAGCCCAACTCATGGTGCAGCATGTCTTGTCTATCGGAAAAATAATATGTCCTTTCCATTTTTTATATTGAGATTTAATTTTTAAATGTAAAAAGATGACACTAATTATTTTAGGATCGTATAGGCCTACTCCAGTAGAGAACCTAGACAGGTTTTTAATTCTATAATCCTTTATCCTAGCCCTACATTAGACCTATTCATATTTATTACTTTTTATCGTAAGTTCTATTAGTTACGATTCACATCCCTCAAAAAGGGCTGCACTATATAACTGCTTATAAGTCATAATATACCCAATCTCTACAATTAGGCCAATCTTGGTATTTCGAATGTACTGCCTGTGCAATCTTCAAATTAAATAAACAAACAAAAATTGAAAAAGCTCCGCCTTACCCATCTTCACCTTCCCCTAAATCAAAACCTGATTTTAAGTTAAATATTGCCTAAATACAAAAATGATAAATTCATCATACCCATTTTTCATTACCAGAAGTCCACATAGTCCACAGTTTCATACTACAAAAAAAGGTATAAAAGAAATGTATCCATAATTGTCCTGTGTAATGAGGTGCAAATGAGTATCAGGGACTACTTCAGCACGTTATAATCTTTGAGTCCTTGAACATTTGGTTGTTTACATACAATTTATCGACCACTAGAAGAACATTCTGCTCGGAGCCTTTTGAAAGTTGGGTACAGGGCACTTCGTCTCTTCACTATTTAATGTGGAAATTGTTCATTAATCTCTATTAATGTTTATTTGACGCATCAACCAAAGATAATAAGAGGAGACGAGATGAGTTTGGTCAGTTTGCAGTATGCATTTTGAAGGGGATGTATCGTCTACGATCACTCACTTCCCTTCATTCATTACCCGAAGTTTACTCAAAAGATGAGTGAACCATTCCTTCACCTCATTTTGTTATAACATCTTTGGTCTGACAGTCTTTTACATGACACCCGGAATGCATTTAATAATGTCAAAAAACACGGTGCCACACACAGCTGCCAAATAGCTTAGCATTAGCTCCTCATAATCAGTACAACTGTAAAAATAAACAACGTTTTATACACTTTATTAGGCGTCCATTACAATCTATGCAATAATCGGAATGCATGATTTTTTTCACCAGTAGTTGAAAACCTGAATAAAACTAAGTACATTATGCTACATACAGTTGAAGTAGGAAGTTTACATACACTTAGGTTGGAGTCATTAAAACTCGTTTTTCAACCACTCCACAAATTTCTTGTTAACAAACTATAGTTTTGCCGATTTTAGTTTAGTTTTGTCCGTTAGGACATCTACTTTGTGCATGACACGTAATTTTTCCAACAATTGTCTTGTTTATTTTTCAACCTAAATCAAACTCTGGACATTGGAATTGTATGCGTCAAGACTAACATTTCACCACTCTCCATTGTGGCTAAAGGATTAGAATGGAAATTGTATTGGGACAATTATATTGTGTCTCGACCCCGCCCTGTACAACTGGGTACTGGACTTCCTGACGGGCCGCCCCCAGGTGGTGAGGGTAGGTAACAACATCTCCTCCCCTCTGATCCTCAACACTGGGGCCCCACAAGGGTGCGTTCTGAGCCCTCTCCTGTACTCCCTGTTCACCCACGACTGCGTGGCCATGCACGCCTCCAACTCAATCATCAAGTTTGCGGACGACACAACAGTGGTAGGCTAGATTACCAACAACGACGAGACGGCCTACAGGGAGGAGGTGAGGGCCCTCGGAGTGTGGTGTCAGGAAAATAACCTCACACTCAACGTCAACAAAACTAAGGAGATGATTGTGGACTTCAGGAAACAGCAGAGGGAACACCCCCCTATCCACATCGATGGAACAGTAGTGGAGAGGGTAGCAAGTTTTAAGTTCCTCGGCATACACATCACAGACAAACTGAATTGGTCCACTCACACAGACAGCATCGTGAAGAAGGCGCAGCAGCGCCTCTTCAACCTCAGGAGGCTGAAGAAATTCGGCTTGTCACCAAAAGCACTCACAAACTTCTACAGATGCACAATCGAGAGCATCCTGGCGGGCTGTATCACCGCCTGGTACGGCAACTGCTCCGCCCTCAACCGTAAGGCTCTCCAGAGGGTAGTGAGGTCTGCACAACGCATCACCGGGGGCAAACTACCTGCCCTCCAGGACACCTACACCACCCGATGTTACAGGAAGGCCATAAAGATCATCAAGGACATCAACCACCCGAGCCACTGCCTGTTCACCCCGCTATCATCCAGAAGGCGAGGTCAGTACAGGTGCATCAAAGCTGGGACCGAGAGACTGAAGAACAGCTTCTATCTCAAGGCCATCAGACTGTTAAACAGCCACCACTAACATTGAGTGGCCGCTGCCAACACACTGACACTGACTCAACTCCAGCCACTTTAATAATGGGAATTGATGGGAATGATGTAAATATATCACTAGCCACTTTAAACAATGCTACCTTATATAATGTTACTTACCCTACATTATTCATCTCATATGCATACGTATATACTGTACTCTATATCATCGACTGCATCCTTATGTAATACATGTATCACTCGCCACTTTAACTATGCCACTTTGTTTACATACTCATCTTATATGTATATACTGTACTCGATACCATCTACTTACTGTATCTTGCCTATGCTGCTCTGTACCATCACTCATTCTTATATCCTTATATACATATTCTTTATCCCCTTACACTGTGTATAAGACAGTGGTTTAGGAATTGTTTGTTAGATTACTTGTTGGTTATTACTGCATTGTCGGAACTAGAAGCACAAGCATTTCGCTACACTCGCATTAACATCTGCTAACCATGTGTATGTGACAAATACATTTGATATAGTGACACTGTTAAAGGATGGCAGTGCACCGGATCGCTTATTGATCTATGTTCATGGTAGCATATCGAAATATATATTGTGATAGTCTATTGAGGGAATATGGCTGAAGATAATTATACGACTGCAGATAGCGTTGTGTTTGGGGGCGACGTGCTCGTGGAGGAGCTTTAATCAGAAAAGGCCTTTTTTGACCACCCCAGAAACGTAACGGACATATACCAGGAGCTGTGCCAGGCCAGCGATGTCTGTTGACTCATCCATCTGTAACGTATAGAATTCACTGGCTTGTATGCGAAGCAGTAATTGTTTCAAAACATCTCCTGCCATGTCACTGATATGTCGTGAAACAGTGTTATTTGATGAACGCATTGTCTGTATAATTTTTTATGGCCTTTACCCCCAGCATTGTCCCAGCCATATCCACAGCAGCAGAGAGAATTAAGTCCTCCACAATACTATTGGGCTTGCCTGTCCTAGCCACTCGGTAGCTCACCATATAAGACGCTTCTAGCCCCTTGTTATTAATGGTATTTGTTGCTTTTATACATTTGATTCTCATTGTTGCAATCCCTAGTACCAGTTTGTTCAACCTCTCTTTCGTATCGTCTGAGATTCCTGAAGATTGGAAAGCTTCCGTGGTCATCCCCCTATTCAATGGGAGTGACACTCTAGACCCAAACTGTTACAGACCTATATCCATCCTGCCCTGCCTTTCTAAAGTCTTCAAAAGCCATGTTAAAAAAACAGATCACTGACCATTTTGAATCCCACCGTACCTTCTCCGTTGTGCAATTCGATTTCCAAGCTGGTTACGGGTGCACCTCATCCACACTTAAGGTACTAAACGATATCATAACCGCCATCGATAAAAGACAGTACTGTGCAGCCGTCTTCATCAACCTGGCCAAGGCCTTCAACTCTGTCAATCACCATATTCTTATCGGCAGACTCAACAGCCTTGGTTTCTCAAATGACTGCCTCACCTTGTTCACCAACTACTTATCAGATAGAGTTCAGTGTGTCAAATCTGAGGGCCTGTTGTCCAGACCTCTGGCAGTCTCTATGGGGGTGCCACAGGGTTCAATTCTCGGGCCGACTCTTTTCTCTGTATATATCAACGATGTCGCTCTTGCTGCGGGTGATTCTTGATCCACCTCTACGTAGACGACACCATTCTGTATACATCTGGCCCTTCTTTGGACAATGTGTTAATTAACAAACCTCCAAACAAGCTTCAATGCCATACAACACTCCTTCCATGGCCTCCAACTGCTCTTAAACTCTAGTAAAACTAAATGCACGCTCTTAACCGATCGCTGCCCGCACCTGCCCGCCCGACTAGCATCACTACTCTGGATGGTTCTGACTGAGAATATGTGGACAACTACAAATACCTAGGAGTCTGGCTCGACTGTAAACTCTCCTTCCAGACTCATATTAAGCATCTCCAATTCATAATTAAATCTATAATCGGCTTCCTATTTTGCAACAAAGCCTCCTTCACTCACGCTGCCAAACATACCCTCGTAAGACTGACTGTCCTATCGATCCCCGACTTTGGCGATGTCATTTACAAAATAGCATCCAACACTCTACTCAGCAAACTGGATGCAGTCTATCACAGTGCCATCCGGTTTGTCACCAAAGCCCCATATACCACCCACCACTGCGACCTGTATGCTCTCGTCGGCTGGCCCTCGCTACATATTCGTCGCCAGACCCATTGGCTCCAGGTCATCTATAAGTCTTTGCTATTTAAAGCTCCGCCGTATCTCAGTTCACTGGTCACCATAACAACACCCACCCATAGCACGTGCTCCAGCATGTATATCTCACTGGTCATCCCTAAAGTCAACACCTCCTTTGGCCGCCTTTCCTTCCAGATCTCTGCTGCCAATGACTGGAACGAATTGCAAAAATCACTGAAGTTAGAGACATGTCTCCCTCATTAACTTTAAGCATCAGCTATCTGAGCAGCTTACCGATCGCTTCAGCTGTACACAGCCCATCTGTAAATTGCCCATCCGACTATGTACCTCATCCCTATATGGTTTTTATTTACTTGTTTTGCTCTTTTGCACACCAGTATTTCTACTTGCACATCACCATCTGCACATCTATCACTCCAGTGTTCATTTTTTATAATTTGTAATTACTTTGCTACTTTGGCCCATTTATTGCCTTACCTCCTTACTCCATTTGCACACACTGTATATAGATTTATCTATTGTGTTATTGACTGTACTTTTGTTTATCCCACGTGTAACTCTGTGTTGTTGTTTTTTGTTGCACTGCTTTGCTTTATCTTGGCAAGGTCGCAGTTGTAAATGAGAACTTGCTCTCAACTGGCTTACCTGGTTAAATAAAGGTGAAATAAAAAAGGAATAAAAAAATGTTTTGTTTCTAAATGTCTGCGCAACAGTGAATGTTTCCCACGAGAGAGTGATGGTTAATGTGATTGGATTATTTGACTAGGCTACCTGTATTTGACATTGTTATTTCGCTGAACACTGGTTTAATTGAATTTTGGCACTGAAATGAGGGTACTCAGGCGAGGAGAAAAAAAACTCACCCAAATGTATAGCCCAGTTGGAAACTATAAATGTTCTGTTTGAAAATGTGAAAAAAAAAGTGAATCTGATTTTTACTTGTCGTACCCCCGACAGCATTGCGCATACCTCTGAGCGTACGCATACCCCAGTTTGGGAATACCTGGTATAGAGAATAGAGCTTTTCAAGACAAACTGCACTTCCTCGAACACTACACCAGAGGACAGGCTCGAGAGGTAGTTAGGAGCTGCCAACATATGGCTCCAGATAAAGGCTATCAGATAGCCAAGGGCTTATTAAAGGAGCACTACAGTAATGAATACAAGATTGCCAATGCATACATGATGAAGGATTTTAGCTGGCCTAGCATCAAATCTGAAGACCCCAAGACATTACAGGCTTATGCATTATACCTGAGGTTGTTGTAATGCAATGGAAGATGGAAGACATGGATGAGTTGGATCTAGCCTCCAGCTTAAAGAACATCATCCTGAAACTTCCCTACAAGCTCAGGGAGAGGTGGAGGTTGGTTGCTTGTGAGTTACAGGAGCAGCGCAATGGCAGGCGTGCTAGACTCCTTGATCTCGCCCTGTTCATTGAAAAACAAGTGAGAATAGCCACACATCCAGTGTTCGGTGATATTCAAGATCCTACAGGATCCAGAGGCAATAATCAAAGGCCACAGTCAAGTCTCATTCACACGTCTATTCACAAATCCACAGGATTAATTTTGCTACCAGCGTGTCATCTTCACAGAAAACCCCCAAACCCAATACAAACCCAACTGCCCCTGAACAGGCAGTTAACCCACTGTTCCTAGGCCGTCATTGACAATAAGAATTTGTTCCTAACTGACTTGCCTAGTAAAATAAAGGTAAATAAAAAAAAATAAAAAACATCAGATGTCTGTTCTGTAATGGCGGTCACAAATTGGAGCTGTGTCCACAATTTAGGAAAATGAGCCACAGGGAGAAGATTGGTTTCCTAAAGGAAAAGGGAATTTGTTTTGGTGGCTTGTCAAGTGGACACATGTCAAGAGATTGCAATAGGCGGTGTATGTAACCAAACTCATGTTGATCAGAGGAACAGCAGAGCAGTCATCAGAAGCACCAGTGGGCAGTGCACCGGTTTCTCTGAACACATATGGGCATACCGGGACCGGGGGACCAAGAAAGTGTACTTGCTGTTGTACCAGTAAAGCACAGTAAAGGCAACATGGTTATCCAGACATACACCTTCCTAGACCCAAGAAGCACAGCCACATTCTGCATAGAGACTGATGACACATTTTGGCATCACAGGAAGAGGAGCTAAAATAGTATTGAAGAACATGAATCAAATAACATAGGTGTGCATCAACTTTCCTTTTATCAGAGGATTGGACATTTCCGAGTTGAAGAAAAACATTCATGGAATTACCTGAAGTCTTCACGCAGAACAACATGCCAGTGAGTACAGAAAACATCACCACAGAGAAAGACCTGCCCAAATGGCCTTACCTGAGTAATATAAAGATTCCTGAAATTAATTCAGAAGTGGAGATGTTGAAAGGAACCAACACTCCGAAGGTCATGGAACCATGGGAGGTGGTTAATAGCTGTGAAAATGGACCATATGCTGTGAGGACCCTACTGGGGTGGGTTGTCAATGGTCCCCTTAGAAGCCATAATAATGAGGACAAGAGTAGCCGTCCTGCTGTTACAGCTAGCAGAATCTGTTTCAAATCTGGAATAGATATTGAAAAGTCAATACAATACAGATTTCAATGAGAAGTCCTATGAGGAGAAATATAACATTTCAGTTGAAGACAAAATGTTTTATGAAGATAATGAATGATTCTGTCAAGTTTACAGGAGGGCCATTACATTCTGAGGTTACCTTTCAGGAAGTATGATGACACCTTACCTGACAACCATCATGTTGCTGAACAGCACCTCCTAAACTTGCAATGCAAGTTCAATCTTTTTACCTTGCTACATAAGTAGATACGCTAGCGCAGGGGTGTCAAAATCAATCACAGCACAGGCCAAAATAACGTGCAACTGCGACCCAAACTGGCCATTGTTTTATTAGAAAGAATATGGTTCTTTAGAATGTCCAGTTATGTACATAGGATACTGTATATACAGTAGCATTTTAACATATTAAAACAAAAGTGGTAAATAATACTTGTCAAGCCTTTGCTGCTATTCTTGTAGATGAATAATATGCTGCGATCCTAATCAAAAAGTATTTAATAACTCCAAATAACAAAAACGGAGCTATAGGTTTGTAACATTTCAACTTAAAACATGTTTTTTTTAGCACTGCATGGATCACTGGTGTTTTGAATGCAGCATTGCTGTATGGTGCACTCAAAAAGTATTGTAGTTGAGTAGCCAGCCTAGGCTATGGCCCAAATGGCCTACATGTTTCTCCTTTGCATGTTGTTTTGTTGCAGGTTTTGTTTTTTGGTTATTCATTGTCCAGCTTTAAAAACCAAAGCCAGACTGCAACATTTTAGTAGCTTAGCTAGGACTGTGGTGTTTGTTTGTACACTTTCCCTCCACTGTGCACCGTAAACGGGACACACGACAGCAGCGCAGTTTAAATTGAATTCACTGACTCGAGTGCATCAGGCTGTAATTTCATGAAGTAGATGACTCAACTGTTAACTCCTTTATAGTCGCTTTTGTGTCCTATTCGGCCCGTGGGCCTTGTTTGACACGTGTGCTAGCCCATTAGCTACGTTATGCCTGAATTGAGATCATTGCCCTTGCTAGTTTGATTGTATGGACATTCTCAGACAGACTGTAACTCAATCTATTTACCACTACAAACCGATGGTGGCACAAATACCATACTTAACCAACTCTATAAGGCCATTAGCAAACAAGAAAATGCTCATCCAGAAGCGCCACTCCTAGTAGCCAGGAACTTTCATGCAGGCAAACTTAAATTGGTTTTACCAGAGGTGCAACCAGAGGTATACAAAAACTCTAGTCCACCTTTACTCCATACACAGAGATGCCCTCCATCTGACCATAATTGTATCCTACTGATTCCTGCTTGCAAGCAAAAACTAAAGCAGGAAGTGACTTGCTCAATACGGAAGAGGTCAGATGACGCGGATGCTACGCTACAGGACTGTTTTGCTAGCACAGACTGGAATATGTTCTGGGATTCATCCAATGGCATTGAGGAGTATGCCACCTCAGTCATCGGCTTCATCAGTAAGTGCATCAAAGACGTTGTCCACACAGTGACCGTACGTACATATCCCAATCAGAAGCCATGGATTACAGGCAACATCCGCATCGAGCTAAAGGGTAGAGCTGCCGCTTTCAAGGAGTGTAAAACTAATCTGGACGCTTATAAGAAATCCCGCTATGCCCTCAGACAAACCATCAAACAAGCAAAGTGTCAATACAGGATTAAGATTGAAACCAACTACTCCGGCTCTGATGCTTGTCGGATGTGGAAGGGCTTGAAAACTATTACGGACTACAAAGGGAAACCCAGACGCGAGCTGCCCAGTTACGCTATCCTACCAGACGAGCTAAATGCATTTTATGCTCGCTTCAAGGCAAGCAACACTGAAGTATGCAAAGGAGAATGAGCTGTTTTGGACGACTGCGTGATAATGCTCTCGGTTGCCGATTTGAGCAAGACCTTTAAACAGGTCAACATTCACAAAGCGTGCACGTTTACTCAAAGCATGCGTGGACCAACTGGTAAGTGTCTTCACTGACATTTTCAACCTCTCCTTGACCAAGTCTGTAATACCTACATGTTTCAAGCAGAGCACCATAGTTCATGTGCCAAGGAAGCGAAAGTAACCTGCCGACGTGATTACCGTGCCGTAGCACTCGCATTGGTAGCTATGAAGTGCTTTGAAAGGCTAGTCATAGCTCACATTAACAGCATCCTCCTGGATACCCTAAACCCACTCCAATTCGCATACTGCCCCAACAGACTCCACACTGCCCTTTCCCACCTGAACAAAAGGAACACCTATGTGAGAATGCTGTTCATTGACTACAGCAAAGCGTTCAACACCATAGTGCCCAACACCCTTAGCTCATCACTAAGCTAAGAACCCTGGGACTAAACACTTCCCTCTGCAACTGGTTCCTGGACTTCCTGACGGACCGCACCCATGTGGTAAGGGTAGACAACACATCTGCCACGCTGATCCTCAACACTGGGGCCTCTCAGGGGTGTGTGCTTAGTCCCCTACTGTACTCCCTGTTCACCCACGGCTGCGTGGCCAAACACAACTCCAACACTATCATTATGTTTGCCAATTACACAAGACACAAAAGGTCTGATAACCAACAACTATGAGCCTATAGGGAGGAGGTCAGAGATCTGGCAGTGTGGTGCCAGGACAACAACCTCTTCCTCAATGTGAGCAAGACAAAGGAGCTGATTTTTGATTTGAATCATCCCCAGCTTCCAATTGGCTCATTCATCCCCCTTCTGTTCTGTAACTATTCCCCAGGTTTTTGCTGTAATGAGAATGTGTTCTCAGTCAATTTACCTGGTAGAAATAACGGTTAAATAAAAATAGATCAATAAATATCCAGGTGCACTCATACCCCAATGAATGCATCCATAAATAAGAATGACAGGGTCCAAGACGTGCTGTTGGCGCGAGGGTTGTCACTAATTACCACAGCCACAAAGTCATAATTATAGCTAAACCCCGCCTATTTCTACAATTTCTGCAACCTTAACCACACTGCTAACCTTATGCCTTAACTGTAGCCTTAAATTAAGACAAAAAAAGCACATTTGTTTTCATGAATATTTACGATGCTTTGGACTTTGTCTGGGGTAACTAGTGACAACCCAACCGAGCCACCCAACATTCTCAACATTCAACAAAACACTCAAGTGTCTTTTTTAGTTTTTGAAATTGCCTAACCATAAAAATATGTGGAAAAGTGAGCACACACAGTAGGTCACGTACAGACCCCTCTAAAACAGCTTGACACTTTAGATAACGGACTGAGTACATAAGGCATATGCTACAGAATATACATATTTATATCCACAAAACAAAATCACTTCTGTATGAAAAAGGATCAGAAAAAGTAGGCTAGTATGGGCCTAGTATGTGCAATATAATAGTCTGAAGTAAATAAAAGGTTTCTTCTATAGCATTTTCAGGTAGGCCTAAATGAAGCATTAACATACGAAAATGCAATTCCAATAGAAGTAGCCTGCCTACTTCCCGTTAGAGCAGGTAGCAAGAACACAACTGGTATATGCTATAAGCCTATTCAACATCTTATAAAAGGTACAATCAATAAAAAGTGATATCTCCAAGTAGTTTTGTGCAGTTGTGCATCTCTATTATAGCACTTCATAAGGGCCAGGATTTTTCCTGACCATACATATGAATGTGAATTAAAATAAATAACGGGACGATGGACTACTGGATGAGATTGAGAAAGGTGCCCGAGTGGGGGCTGTCACTGTAACACAAATACAATCTATACCCGTCCCAGAGTTTAAGACCACAATTCACCCAAAAGCCAAGACCTATTTCACATTTGTGTTTTTAACTTAAAAATAGAGAGGTACTGTGTTTATTAATAGGACACGCCCTGCTGCCCGCTACCATGTTCTCCATCGCGCAGGACTGTTTCCTGCGCCATGCCCACAAGCCTATATACGGTCTAGTGTAGCCTAGCCTACACAGGGAAAATAGTGTATTCTAATGGCCTCTCCAAAGCAGCACTTTAGGATCCACTAGAACTGTTCCCTCGAGAAGGTGGCTACCGGACATGTCTGCAAGAGGTGAGTAGCCTATCCAATACCGCACTCACTGCAAAAGCCGTCATCTCATTCTGGACAGGAAAAACATATGTCAGATTTTGTTATCGCGGATGAATTCGAGAGAGGTACTGTCATCCTGCGGGAGTAGGCTACGTGATTGAAATACACTTCATGATAGGATACCAGTAGCCATATGCAGCACATGCACAGCTGGGGGGGCTGCATATGGCTAAATCGTTCCACTTATACGGGACTAGTAAAGGCCCAGTGCACTACTTTTGTGAAAAAAATGTTTGTGGCATTTTTTAAATTGTTAAATTTTTATTTTTTATTTTTCAGGGGGTGCTGCAGCACTCTCATCAACCCTACTTCCCACAGCTATGCATAGTTATATGATATATCCCTTGTTGATATTGACTGCTAACATGAATTACTTTCAGCTCCAAATCCAAGTGTAAAAGGCTGTTTTATTTTGTATTTTAAATAATTCAGTTTATCGCTGTAATGAGTGTTTCTTGGAAGTGCTAAACAAATCTACTTTGAAATAAAATAAAACACCTCACACATTGGTTATGGACTTAAAAAATAAGACACCGGTACCATATGAGATATAGAGTTGAAAAGTATGACATTTAGATTTTGCATCCCCATATTACACTTTATTTCACAAAAGACTGAAATACATTGAAACCGTTTAACATAATTTCATAATAAACATGATGTTTCTATGAAAATATGAATAACATTGCACCCCCATGAGGCCACGAGGTCATCTGACTGCAGGAAAGGGCTACTAAGTGCAGCATTTATTACAGTTCAAAATGAACTCAGCATAAAAAGAAACATCCTCTCACTGTCAACTGTGTTTATTTTCAGCAAAATTAACATGTGTAAATATTTGTATGAACATAACAAGATTCAACAACTGAGACATAAACTCAACAAGTTCCACAGACATGTGACTAACATAAATTGAATAATGTGTCCCTGAACAAAGGGGGGGGGGGGATCAAAATCAAAAGTAACAGTCAGTATCTGGTGTGGCCACCAGCTGCATTAACTTCATTGGGATAGGGGGCAGCCTTTTCACTTTTGGATGAAAAGCATGCCCAGAGTAAACTGCCTGCTACTCAGGCCCAGAAGCTAAGATATGCATATTATTAGTAGTATTGGATAGAAAACAAGCTGAAGTTTCTATAACTGTTTGAATGATGTCTGTGAGTATAACAGAACTCATAGAGCAGGCCAAAACATGAGAAAAAATCCAACCAGGAAGTGAGAAATCTGAGGTTTGTAGTTTTTCAACTCAGCCCCTATTGAAGATAGTGGGATATTGGTCATGTTGCACTTCCTAAGGCTTCCACTAGATGTCAACAGTCTTTAGAACATTGTTTCAGGCTTCTACTGTGAAGGGGGGCTGAATGAGAGGGGAATGAGTCAGGTGTCTGGCAGAGAGCCACGGGCTTGTGACGCGCGGTCAAGAGAAAGTTAGCTCGCGTTCCATTGCTTTTCTACCGACAGGAATTCTCCGGTTGGGACATTATTGAAGATTTATGTTAACATCCTAAAGATTGATCCTATACTTCGTTTGATATGTTTCTATGACCAGTAATATAACTTTTTGGACTTTTCGTCCAACCTTTCCACTGGACTTGCACGCGCGTTTGGATTTGTTTACCAAACGCCCTAACAAAAGGAGGTATATGGTCATAAATTCTGAACTTTATCGAACAAATCAAACATTTATTGTGGAACTGGGATTCCTGGGAGAGCATTCTGATGAAGATCATCAAAGGTAAGTGAATATTTATAATGTTATTTCTGACTTCTGTTGACTGCACAATATGGCGGATATTTCTTTGGCTGGTTTTGGCTCTGAGCGCCGTACTCAGATTATTGCATGGTATGCTTTTTCTGTAAAGTTTTTTTGAAATCTGACACAGTGGTTGCATTAAGGAGAAGTTTATCTAAAGTTCCGTGTATAATAGTTGTATCTATTATTAAGGTTTATTATCAGTATTTCTGTGAATTGATGTGGCTCTCTGCAAAATCACTGCATGTTTTGGAACTAGTGAACATAACACGCCAATGTAAAATATGATTTTTGGGTATAAATATGCACTTTATCGGAAAAAAACCTACATGTATTGTGAAACATGAAGTCCTATGAGTGTCATCTGATGAAGATCATCAAAGGTTAGTGATTAATTGTATCTATATTTCTGCTTTTTGTGACTCCTCTCTTTGGCTGGAAAAATGGCTGTGTTTTTCTGTGACTTGGTGGTGACCTAACATAATCGGACACTGTGAAATCAGACACTGTGGCTGGATTAACGAGAATTGTACCTTTAAAATGGTGCCTAATACTTGTATGTCTGAGAAATTTGATTTATGAGATTTCTGTTGTTTGAATTTGGCGCCCTGCAATTTCACTGGCTGTTGGCGAGTGGTTCCCAGACAGGTTAAGTACTGCAGTGCATCTCCTCCTCATGGACTGCACTAGATTTGCCAGTTCTTGCTGTGAGATGTTGCCCCACTCTTCCACCAAGGCACCTGCAAGTTCCCAGACATTTCTGTGGGGAATGGCCCTAGCCCTCACCCTCCGATCCAACAGGTCGCAGACGTGCTCAATGGGATTGAGATCCGGACTCTTCGCTGGCCATGGCAGGACACTGAAATTCCTGTCCTGCAGGAAATCACACACAGAACAAGCAGTATGGCTGGTGACATTGTCATGCTGGAGTGTCATGTCAGGGTGAGCCTTTAGGAAGGGTACCACATGAGGGAGGAGGATGTCTTCCCTATAACTCACAGTGTTGATTTTGCCTGCAATGACAACAACCTCAATCCGATGATGCTGTGACACACCGCCCCAGATTATGACGGACCCTCCATCTCCAAATCGATTCCGCTCCAGAGTACAGGCCTCGGTGTAACGCTCATCCCTTCGACAATAAACGCAAATCCGACCATCACCCCTGGTGAGACAAAACCGTGACTCGTCACTGAAGAGCACTTTTTGCCAGTCCTGTCTGGTCCAGCGACAGTGGGTTTGTGCCCATAGGCGATGTTGTTGCCGGTGATGTCTGGTGAGGACCTGCCTTACAACAGGCCTACAAGCCCTTAGTCCAGCCTCTCTCAGCCTATTGCGGACAGTCTGAGCACTGATGGAGTGATTGGGCATTCCTGGTGTAACTCGGGCTGCTGTTGTTGCCATCCTGTACCTGTCCCGCAGGGGTGTTGTTCGGATGTACCCATCCTGTGCAGGTGTTTTTACACGTGGTCTGCCACTGCGAGGATGATCAGCTACCCGTCCTGTCTCTCTGTTGTGCTGTCTTAGGCATCTCACAGTACAGACATTTGCAATTTATTGCCCTGGTCACATCTGCAGTCCTCATGCCTCCTTGCAGCATGCCTAAGGCACATTCTCGCAGATGAGCAGGTACCCTGGGCATATTTATTTTGGTGTTTTTCAGAGTCAGTAGAAAGGCCTATTTAGTGTCCTGAAATTTCATAACTGTGACCTTAATTGCCTACCGTCTGTAAGCTGTTAACGACAATTCCAGAGGTGCATGTTCATTCATTTCTACAGTTGCCTATACCATACCATAGTAGCCTAATCAGTAAACATACACTTTTGCAGACAGCCAGGGCAAATCATTTCATGCATAATCTTACAGATGTAAAGAAAACAGTTACGGTAAGGCTGTTTGACTATAATACACTGTTTATTATAGTCTATCAAAAAATTGTGAATAAAAAAGGCTCATACTGCTCTGTAATTTGCACAACCTCAATTCACCATGTTGAATATGTAGCGGTGCCTGGAATGTTTTTTTTTTTGTCTGTATGTGTGACTTTTTAGACATTCATAGGTGCATAGCCTACTGGATGAAACCCTGCCATTATATTGAATACATTCATGTCTTCATATGGTATAAACACGTAGTGATTATATTTCGGGGATGAAACACCTGTAGTATGGAGGTAGACAACATTTCTTTCCAGAAAAGTCCTGAGCCCTGTGTGCCCGTCCAAGGAGGTTTGTCAAACGTAGAATAAACTCTCTTGCAAACGTCTTCAGCAGAAATTGATCAATGAATGTGCAATAAAACTATTATTTGAATAGCCATGTTCATTATTTTACTCAATAAACTAGTTATTGCATTTCTTAATGTAAATTGATGGCACAGTAACTAATGTTCCCTCAATTGTTTCGGGACTGAGCAAATGTCAGGTTTGCTGAGCGCAAACTTGAACGTTGTGAAAATTCTGTGCAACTTCTGGAGCGCATTTACTGTGAACACCGAGGCTGTACCCACTTTTATAGTTATAACAGTGGCCAAGCAAGTAGGCTACTGTGGCTATTTGATCATAATGTAGGCCTATCAGTGTGGCCTACCATTTACATTTTAGTTTACCATAAAAAACAATGGACAAAAATGCATCCAAAAGTAACATGGAAATAGCTGTTCTATCATTCAGCCTACAATAGCAGCCAATGTCTGGTGTTCAATGTAGGCCTACATTCCGTGAGACCTTTGGAAAAAAATATGCAAGGCTTGACATTAACCTGTTTATCCACTTGTCATTCAGTCAAGGAGGTGACTGAATGTTTGGTTTGATGCAAGAAACCACAAAGTTCATTATTATTCCCATACTATAATTACAATCAGACATATTATGCTACCCTCTGCCTATTGGCTACTTAGCTTATTCAAGCCTGTCTCAAAATACAACACTGCCCCTTTAAGTCAGAAAAAATGCTCTTTACCTGACTTGCTTTTCAAAGATGGCTAGAAATGCAGAACTGTTGTGCTCTTGTAGGAAGCAACTACTTCCCCATTGCTGACTATAATTTGTTTTAGCTATAACTGGGATAATAACTCACTTACTAGCAAAGAATATTAACAAATGTGCACACGTGGCTACCTGCAGCTCTTGCTTTGATCTCAAAACACGCTTATCTACTCCCAACTAGTCATGCTGTAAACACAGTCCAGTTCAAAGTGAATGGCACAGATCAATATATGACAATGATCTATTTGCATAGAGGGATACTGCAGATCTGATTGGTTATGCCGCACTGGTCTGTAGAGTATGGCTGAGTCCTGCATGTCAATGCGATAGCATCCTACTCTGGTGCATTCTGCCTACAAGAAAATCTCTTGCATAGTTCGATTTCTTTTGGTGTGTTGTATTAAAAGTGGGTAATATTGGCAATTCCCACAGTAGAGGGAAACATTGATAGTGTTAACTAAAGGGGGAAACTAGAAAGTTGAGTGAAGTTCAGTCTCGTGTTTCTCTGCCCTGGCAAATATTTCTTCTGTGCAGCAGTCCTGAGGGAGCTGCGTGCAGTAACTTCATTTCAATGTAATATAATTTCCACTCCAAACCATTTTTTCTTCCATTTGGTCAATGGAATCCAGGACTGGCACATCCACTTTCCCCCCCCAAAAAAAATCAAATCCCAGATTGTCCCTTTAACAAACTCATGTAATTCAGCGTTTTACTTCCTATTGCTTAGTAAAAGAATCAGCTAGGAAACAGGACGACTGATGGGGAACCATCTTGGGCTGAACAAAAACTGTTGTTCTCATGAGGGGTTATCTTTGCTGGGGGACAATGACAAACGGCACACATCTTCATTTGTCAATTCCTCTGTACGTTGTAGAGTATTTTCCTCACATACAGTGCATTCGGAAAATATTCAGTCCTTTTAACTTTTTTCCACATTTTGTTATGTTACAGCCTTATTCTGAAATGGATTAAATAAAGAATTTCCTTATCGATCTACACACAATACCTCTTCATGATTAAGCGAAAACAAGTTTTTAGACATTTTTACATAAGGATTCAGACCCTTTGCTATTTTTTTGTATTTTATTAGGATCAGTGCGTGTCAAAGCGAAAACCAAGCAATGATGTCGAAGGACTTGTCCGTAGAGCTCCGAGACAGGATTGTGTTGAGGCACAGATCTGGGGAAGGTTACCCCAAAATGTATGCAGCATTGAAGGCCCCCAAGAACACAGTGGCCTCCAGCATTCTTCAAATGGAAGAAGTTTGGAACCACCAAGACTTCCTTGATCTGGCGAAACTGAGCAAGCGGGGGAGAAGGGCCTTGGTCAGGGAGTTGACCAAGAACCTGATGGTCACTCTGACAGAGCTCTAAAGTTCCTATGTGGAGATCGGAGAACCTTCTAGACGGGCAACTATCTCTGCAGCACTCTACCAATCAGGCCTTTATGGTAGAGTGGCATGACGGAATCCACTCCTCAGTAAAAGGCACATGACAGCCTGTTTGTAGTTTGCTAAAAGGCAAATAAAGGTCTCTCAGACCATGAGTAACCAGATTCTCTGGTCTGATGAAACCAGGCTTGAACTCTTTGGCCTGAATGCCAAGTGTCATGTCTGGAGGAAACCTGGCACCATCACTATGGAGAAGCATGGTGGTGGTAGCATCGTGCTGTGGGGATGTTTTTCAGCGGCAGGGACTGAGAGACTAGTCAGGATCAAAGGAAAGATAATTGGAGTAAAGTACAGAGACATCCTTGATTGAAACCTCTTCCAGAGCACTCAGGACTTTAGACTGGGGCGAAGGTTCACCTTCTAACAGGACAGTGACCCTAAGCACACAGCCAAGACAATGCTGGAGTGGCTTCGGGACAAGTCTATGAATGTCTTCGAGTGGCCAAGCCAGAGCCCGGACTTGAACCAGATAGAACATCTCTGGAGAGACTTGAAAATAGCTGTCTCCATCTAACCTGACAGAGCTTGAGAGGATCTGTACAGAAGGATGGGAGTAACTCCCTAAATTCAGGTGTGCCAAGCTCGTAGCGTCAATTTCTAAAACCCTGTTTTTGCTTTGTCATTATGGAGTATTGTGTGTAGATTGATAAGGGGGGGAAAAACAATTGAATCCATTTTAGAATAAAGCTGTAACATAACAAAATGTGAGGTCTGAATACTTTCCAAATGCATTGTTCTTCCTCTCAGTGAACAGCCTATGTGGTGAAGAGAAACTATTTGGGTTGTGTTCATTTGTGCACACCGTTTCAAAACATAGCTAAGCGTTGTGAAAAGGAAAATTAGCTATTCTTATCAAACAAGTTCAGGTAGGTTCTCCCTGTTTTGTGTTTTCTTTCTAGTGCCTAATGAATACAACCCCACTGTTTGACTGATTTAAGTGCTGTTTCTCTATGAGCTGGCTCTGCGGCTTCACCCTGTTCGCCTGTGATGCGTTGATTAATCTGTCTTTACATTTCCCAGTGTTACCTGGCAAGCTGACTACAACACAATAACTGAGTGCCACCCACTTAAATAACAGGAACAACAATACACATAAGTGGAATCAAACATTTTGTAACCCTTCACTTAAAGCCTGTAGGTATTGCACATTGTTATGCATTTATAATGCATTATGTTTTCTTATCATCTTATCATCTCCAATTTGTAAGTCGCTCTGGATAAGAGCGTCTGCTAAATGACTTAAATGTAAATGTAATATCTCATAATGATCCTGACTAGCTAACATCCATTTGTTTTGTTATAATGTTATAAACCTTATAAGACAAAGTTTGATACATGCTTATAACTAGTAATAAATAGCTGCAGGCTTCCCACTCTATAACACATTTGAATTTAAATGTATCAGGAGTTATTTTAACTTGGAAAATATAAATACAGTATATTGCTTTCCTTATCAGTCACCAATATTGTGGAGAAATGTGGACCAGTGTCCGCAGGGTAAAGGTTTCACAGTGAACAGGTTTTAATCCCCCAGGTGGGCGTTTGTTGTGTCCTGGATTTGAGGGCGATTTGCAATTATTTGACACAGATGACGTAAACAACATCCAACTGTTACTGCTAGAGATTCTGATTAGATATACTGAATGTTGTGTATCCTGTAGAAGAGCTGGAGCTGGACAGAAACAAGATAAAAAAAAAAAATCAAACTTGACCTCTACTCTATATGATTATACCATGATTTGGATAAAGCTTGGCCTGAGCTTAAACAAATCATTTCGGTGAGAAAAATATCTATATACTGTTGGTGAGGCCGGGAAACAAAGTAACAGTTTAAGGATTTTTACTTAGTAAGAAAATTATATTTGAGGTAGATTGACAATATTTATATAGAAACAACATACATATCTTACACTGTAAGGACGTTTCTAGGACATACCAGTTGTTTACAATTCAACAGAAAAAAAATCTAATCAAATTTTATTTGTTCACATGCGCTGATTACAACACTGCCCTACCAAGCAAAAAGGCAGTAACTGCTCTTTTGGTTTGTGTAACGTCCGTTGTTTGAAGGAGACCAAGGCACAGCGTAATTTGTGGTCATTATCTTTATTTAATGAGAACCAGCAACAAAATAACAAAGTAAAACCAAAACGAACGTACTGTTCCATAGGCTACAAGAGCTGTACAAAACAAGATCCATCAACAAAGGTGGGAAAAAGGCTACCTAAGTATGATTCCCAATCAGAGACAACGACAGACAGCTGCCTCTGATTGGGAACCACACTCGGCCAAACACAAAGAAATACAACACATAGAATGCCCACCCAAACCACACCCTGACCAAACCAAATGGAGACATAAAAAGGGCGTGACAGGGCGTGACAGTTCGAAAATGAGTTAATGTAATTTTTGCTACATTAAATACGTGCTTAATCATGTGGACAAGTATCATGCCTCTAGTGTATTGTGTTTTTGAACAAAATGGGGGTCATGTTAAAAGTAACTGCATAAAGTTACTGTGAAACCAGGGTAAATAAAAGCAATTTTTCTCAGTTCCACGCTATGAGCAGTTACTGCCTTTTTGATTGACGTTACCATGAAATGCTTACTTACAAGCCCTTCATTTTGAACCAACAATGCCATTTTAAGAAAATAAATGTAAGAAAATATTTACTAAATAATCTAAAGTAAAAAAAAAAAAAAAAAAAATGACACAATAAAAGAACAATAACGAGGCTATGTACAGGGGGTACCGGTACCGAGTCAATGTGTGAGGGTACAGTCGAGGTAATTTGTACATGGAGGTAGGGGTAAAGTGACTATGCATCAATAATAAACAGTGAGGAGGAGCAGTGTAAAAAATAAAGGGGGGATCAATGGAAATAATCTGGATGGCCGTTTGATCAATTGTTCGGCAGTTTTATGGATTGGGGGTAGAAGCGGTTAACCTGTCTTGGACTGGGAAACTAGCGGAACCCCCCCCGCAACAGCCAGTGAAAGTGCAGGGGACCAAATTCAAAACAACAAAAATCTCATAATTACCATTCCTCAAGCATACAAGTATTTTACACAATTTTAAAGATCAAATTCCCATTAATCCAGCCACAGGAAGATCCCCTAGTGGGCTAAATCGATATGACATCTTGGTGGACAAAGGGAAGGGGGTGTGGACTGAGAGAGCGGGAAAGACTAAATGGATCACTACACACAGTGGAGAATTATATTCATTGAAATGCGAATCCTTTGCAGATGAACGCTCGCTCATTCTGGAATAATTGCAATCAATATATTTATTCCCATATGTTGTTGTTGTCTTCTCTGTTGGAATCGTCAGTCCATCTGCGGGAGAGTCAGTTCATCAGAGAGTCTCTGGCTACTAATGGTGGTTGCTCTATCGGCAGCTCCTGGTAGTGTCTGTTGTAATAGATAAGTCAGGCATCCATTGTTCTTAGACTAGATGTTTCGGTGGTTGTCAGTATTCATATCCCAGGTTTACATCATTTCTAGCTGCAGACTAGTAATTCGTATCTAAGATTTGCTCTTATTCTATAGGGATCGATAGTCTCAGAGTTGAACCATTTCCAGCTGTGTAGCCAATGCTCCTCGTGGTATGATTTTCTAGTCTTGGTACTCAAACATTTCTCAATGTTTCTCAAACTAGACACTGTAATGTACTTGTCCTCTTGTTCAGTTCTGCACCGGGTCCTCCCACTCCTCTTTCATTCTGGTTAGAGACAGTTTTCACTGTTCTGTGAAGAGAGTAGTACACAGCGTGTACTATACGTAGTGTATACGAGATCTTCAGTTTCTTGGCAATTTCTCAAATTGAATAGCCTTCATTTATCAGAACAAGAATAGACTGACGAGTTTCAGAAGAAAGATCTTTGTTTCATTTTGAGCCTGTAACCAAACCCACAAATGCTGATGTTCTAGATACTCAACTAGTCTAAAGAAGACCAGTTTCATTTTAGATTGCATCATCCTTGGATCTGTTGGGGCGGTATGCCAATTGGAGTGGGTCTAGTGTTTCCGGGATGATGCTGTTGATGTGAGCCATGACCAGTCTTTCAAAGCACTTCATGGCTACCAACGTGAGTGCAACGGGGCGGTAATAATTTAGGCAGGTCACCTTTGCTTTCTTGGGCAGAGGGACTATGGTTGAAACGTGTAGGTATAACAGACTCGGTCAAGGGAATTTTGAAAATGTCAGTTAAGACACTTCCCAGTTCGTCCTTGCGTTCTCTGAATACACATCCTGGTAATCCGTCTGGCCCTGCGGCCTTGTGGATGTTGACCTGTTTAAAGGTCTTGCTCACATAGGCTACGGAGAGCGTGATCACACTGTCGTCCGGAACAGCTGGTTCTCTCATGCATGCTTCAGTGTTCCTTGCCTCGAAGCGAGCATAAAAGGCATGTAGTCTGTCTGGTAGGTTTGCGTCACTGGGAAGCTCGCGGCTGGGTTTCGCTTTGTAGTCTGTAATAGTTTGCAAGCCCTGCCACATCCAAAGAACGTCAGCCGGTGTAGTAGGATTCAATTTGAGTCCTTTATTGATGCTTTGCCTGTTTGATGGTTTGTCTGAGGGCATAGCTGGATTTCTTATGAGTGTCCAGATTAGTGTCCCGCTCCTTGAAAGCGGCAGCTCTAGTCGTTAGCTCGGTGCGGATGTTGCCTGTAATCCATGGCTTCTGGTTGGCATAGGTACGTATGGTCACTGTGACTACGTCATTGATGCACTTATTGATGAAGCTGGTGAATGATGAAGCTCAATGCCATTGGATGAATCCCGGAACATTTTCCAGTCTGTGCTAGCAAAACAGTCCTGTAGCGTAGCATCCGTATCATCTGCCCACTTTCTGTATTGTGAGTCACTGGTACTACCTGCTTTAGTTTTTGCTTGTAAGCAGGAATCAGGAGGATAGTATTATGGTGAGATTTGACAAATGGAGGACGAGGGAGAGCTTTGTATGCATCTCTGTGAGTGAACTAAAGGTGGTCTTTTTTCTCTGGTTGCACATGCTGGTAGAAATGAGATAAAATTGATTTAAGTTTGCCTGCATTAAAGTCCCTGGCCACTAGGAGTGGCGCTTCTGGAAGAGCATTTTCTTGTTTGCTTCTGGCCTTATATAGCCCGTTGAGTGCGGTCTTAGTGCCACCATCGGTTTGTAGTGGTAAATAGACGGCAACGAAAAATACTCTCTTTCCAGATAATGTGGTCTACAGCTTATCATGAAATGCTCTACCTCAGGCGAGCAGTAACTTGAGACATCCTTAATATTAGACATCGCGCACCAGCTGTTATTCAATCAAATGTATTTATAAAGCCCTATTAACATCAGAAGATGTTGCAAAGCACTATATAAGAACCCAGCCAAAAAAAAACAAACAGCAACCAATGCAGATATAGAACCACGGTGACTAGGAAAAACTCCCTGGAAAGAAAGGAACCTAGGAAGAAACCTAGAAAGGAACCAGTCTTTGAGGAGTGGCCAGTCCTCTTCTGGCTGTGCCGGGTGGAGATTATAACAGTACATGGCCAAGATGTTTAAATGTTCATAGATGACCAGCAGGGTCAAATAATAATAATCACAGTGGTTGTAGAGGGTGCAACTGGTCAACACCTCAGGAGTAATTGTAATTTGTCTTTTCATAGCCGATCATTCAGAGTTAGAGACAGCAGGTGTTGTAGAGAGAAAGTCTAAAACAGCAGGTACGGGAAAAGGTTAGCCCTTCCAGGGAACATGTCAGGGTTCCATAACCGCAGGCAGAACAGTTTAAACTGGAGCAGTAGCATGACCAGGTGGACTGGGGACAGACAGCAAGGAGTCATCAGGCCAGGTAGTCCTGAGGCATGGTCCTAGGGCTCAGGTCCTCCGAGAGAAGAGAAAGATAAAGCGAGAAAGAGAATTAGAGGGAGCCTGCTTAAATACACACAGGACACCAGATTAGACAGTATAAATACTCCAGATGTAACAGACTGTTCTTGACAAATAGACACACACCACCACCCCTTGTTTTACCGGACGAAGCTGTTCTGTCCTGCCAATGCACGGAAATCCCAGCCAACTGTATATTATCTGTGTTATCGTTCAGCCTCGATTCGGTGAAACAAGATATTACAGTTTTTTAAATCTAGTTGGTAGGATAGTCTCAAACAGAGATCATCCAGTTTATTCTCCAGTGATTGCACGTTGGCCAATAGCATGGAGGAGGAGATGTGAGGGTGCTTTGCTGGTGTCACTGTCAGTGATTTATTTAGAATTCAAGGCACACTTAACCAGCATGGCTACCACAGCATTCTGCAGCAATACTCCATCCCATCTGGTTTGCGCTTAGTGGGGCTATCATTTGTTTTTCAACAGGAAAATGACCCAACACACCTCCACACTGTGTAGTGGCTATTTGACCAAGAAGGAGAGTGATGGAGTGCTACATCAAATGACTTGACCTCTGCAATCACCCGACTTCAACCCAATTGGGATGAGTTGGACCGCAGAGTGAAGGAAAAGCAGTGCTCAGCGTATGTGGGAGCTCCTTCAAGACTGTTGAAAATGCATTCCAGGTGAAGCTGGTTGAGAGAATGCCAATGAAAGCTGTCATCAAGGAAAAGGGTGGGTACTTTAAAGAATCTAAAATTCTATTTTGATTTGTTTAACACTTTTTTTGGTTACTACATGATTCTATATGTGTTATTTCATAGTGTTGATGTCTTTCACTACTATTCTAAAAAAATGTAAAATGTAAAAAAAAAACCTTCAAACAAGTAGGTGTGTCCAAACATTTGACTGGGACTGTAATGTTAAATAGACGTCTGTGCCCAGTGGGATGGGTCGTTCCACTAATTCTGTGCCTTTTGAGGAGTGTATAGTAACTTCATAAAAAGTGTACTTAACTTAATAAAAAGAACTTTTTCCTATCTCAAGAGGTTTAATTAAAAAAATACTCTAGTAAGTGCCAATTAAAGTAATGAGTTGACCGTAACAGGGTTGACGATTTCATCTTAAATCAGCCATAAATCCCCTTGTGACAGGGGGAATGGAAGCTTGTTCTGTGCAACAGGGAGTGGCAATTGAATTCGAGCATCACAAAAATTAAATAGCTCAAATATTTCTAGCCTGTCTATCTATGCGTAACAGAGTTGATGTTTTAAGCTCGAACCGCTCGTTTTCTACCACAAAACATACATTGACAAACAAAGGGGAGAACCAGCTCACTTGCTTTTACACTATGATTTGACTATTAGATGTTCAATGTTTCTTTTTGACAAAATATTTAAAAAGGAATAGTTTCACCATATTAAAACGACAGTTCAGTTCACGTAACATAACAGGGTTGTTCTTAAATGATGGACTAAGGCTTTACAATTATTATTTTGGGATTACGTGTTCGAAATCTTCCTAAAAGTGACACCGGGTTGACCGAGGAACATGTCACAATGCTGTATTTCGGCAATTTAGTAAGCTTTTATTAATGTAAAAATATTATTGATTGAATTCTCCATGTGGTCTATATTAAATGGCACTTAATTTAATACAACAGGCTTTTGAAATTCAATATTGGTGCACATTTAAAAAACAAAAACAACGACAAAAGGGACACAAAGGTACTCTTTTCGTGGAACGACTCAGATACAGACACAGACTCACAGCAAGCATGCCCAGCCATTTATTATCTGGGTTTCCCTGGAATAGCTGACTCTGTATTGAAGGAGCTCTTTGATCTCCACATCTCTAATGTGTGCCTGGCTGCATACATTGTAACGGCGTTCTTCGTTTGTGGAAAGAGAGTCGGACCGAAATGCAGCGTAGTGGTTACTCATGACTTTAATAGAGGAAAGCGATACATGAAATAACTATAACAAAATACAAAACAACAAACGGAACGTGAAATCTAATTACAGCCTATCTGGTGAACACTACACAGAGACAGGAACAATCACCCACAAAATACAAAGCGAAACCAGGCTACCTAAATACGGTTCCCAATCAGAGACAACGAGAATCACCTGACTCTGATTGAGAACCGCCTCAGGCAGCCAAGCCTATACAACACCCCTAATCAGCCGCGATCCCACATACTACAAACCCCAATACGAACATACAATATAACATAAACCCATGTCACACCCTGGCCTGATCAAATAATAAAGAAAACACAAAATACTATGACCAAGGCGTGACATACATGCTATAATGTTCTGTTATTGGGGATCGATGCAGTTCAGAACTCTCCCATAGTATGCAGATGTGATTATCATCGCTTAAAGCGTGTTCAGTGTTCAACCAGCCAATCATTATGAGTTAATTTAACGGCCGGTTACCTCCCAAATGGCACCCCATTTCTTATATAGTGCACTACTTTTGATGAGGGCCCATAGGGCTCTGGTCAAAAGTAGTGCACTACTATGTAGGCAATAGGATGGCATTTGGGGGCGCACACCAGTCTCTCTCTGAAGCCCTAGCCGAGTTAGGCTGCATGCACACAGACCAAATCGGAAATATTAGCCAATAAACGATTGACAATTTTGCTTCAAAGTATTCAGACCCCTTGACTTTTTCCATATTTTGTTATGTTACAGACTTATTCTAAAATGGATTCAAATATTTTTTTCCCTTCGTCAATCAATACACAATACCCCATAATGACAAAGCAAATACAGGTTGGTAGAAATGTTTGTAAATGTATTAAAAAATACAAGTATTCAGAACCTTTGCTGTGAGAGACGAAATTGACCTCAAGTGCATCCTGTTTCCATTGTTCATCCTTGAGATGTTTCTACAACTTGATTGGAGTCCACCTGTGGTAAATTCAATTGATTGGGCATGATTTGGAAAGGCATACACCTGTCTATATAAGGTCCAACATTTGTCAGTATATGTCAAAGCAAAAACCAAGCCATGAGGTCAAAGGAATTGTCCGTAGAGCTCCAAGAGAGGATTGTGTCGAGCCACAGGGGAAGGGTACCAAAAAATGTCTGCAGCATTGAAGGTCCCCAAGAACACAGTGGCCTCCATCATTCTTAAATAGAAGAAGTTTGGAACCACCAAGACTCTTCCTAGAGCTGGCCGCCCGGCCAAACTGAGCATTCGGGGGAGAAGGGCCTTGGTCAGGAAGATGACCAAGAACCCGATGGTCACTCTGACAGAGTTCCAGAGATCCTCTGTGGAGATGGGAGAACCTTCCAGAAGGACAACCATCTCTGCAGCACTCCACCACTCAGGCCCTTATGATAGAGTGGCCAGATGGAAGCCACTCCTCAGTAAAAGACACATGACAGCCCATTTGGAATTTGCCAAAAGGCACCTAGACTCTCGGACCATGAGGATCAAGATTCTCTGGTCTGATGAAACCAATATGAAACTCTTTGGCCTGAATGCCACATCTGAATGCCACCATTCCAGGTATCTGGAGGATACCTGGAACCATCCCTGTGAGGATGTTTTTCAGCGGCAGGGACTGGGAGACTAGTGAGGATCGAGAGAAAGCAAAGTACAGAGAGATCCTTGAAGAAAACCTGCTCCAGAGCGTTCAAGACCTTAGACTGGGTTTCACCTCAGGACAATGACCCTAAGCACATAGCCAAGACAACGCAGGAGTGGCTTCGGGACAAGTCTCTGAATGTCCTTGAATGGCCCAGCCAGAGCACGGACTTGAACCAAATCGAACATCTCTAGAGATCTGAAAATAGCTGTGCAGCAACCTGACACAGCTTGAGAGGATCTGCAGACAAGAATGGCAGAAACTCCCTAAATACAGGTGTGTCAAGCTTGTAGCGTCATACCCAAATAGACTCAAGGCTGTAACCGCTGCCAAATGTGCTTCAACAAACTACTCAGTAAAGGGTCTGAATACTTATGTAAATGTGATATTTCAGTTTTTTGTTGTTGCTTTGTCATCATTGGGTATTGTGTGTAGATTGATGAAAAAAACAACAATTTAATCAATTTTAGAACAAGGCTGTAACGTAACAAAATATGGAAAAGGTGAAGGGGTCTGAATATCTTCTGAATGCACCGTATGTGTTCTAGTCAAAGTCAAAGACACTGGAGGTAATATTTTGAGCCAGAGACATATATTTTGTAGATGGTTCTGTCCACAGCCAACTCGTATGCTTTCAAGCTGTTCACCACTATGGAGAAGTTTCCCTGGTAGAATAGTCAGGGATGTCCTCTTGTCTACCTTCCCGTTCTTAAACCTTCCCGCCCTGCACTACTCTTCCTCTGGATCAAAGCACCACCCTTCCTCTGGGAAGGGCCAGCAAGCTCGCCCTACTAACCTGTTGCACTGCAGCAGAATCTGTCCGACACAGTCGGTGCTGAATTGGAAGGCATTGCACAGCACCGCAGCAGTAACCAAATCCCCTGGCTTCTCCAAAGTTTGACCATAGGACAGGGCTGCCTGCTCACACTCAGCAGCATGAAGACCCTTTCACCTCTACATTTTTTTCCTCTGCATGTGTGTGAGTGCATTTGGCTTGTGTGTGACTGTTGGTGTGTGTGTCTGTGTGTGACTCCATGCAAGAGGCTGCATTATTGATGAGAAGAGGAAGGAAGGATTGAAAGCAGTGCCGGGACTGTGTGTGTGCGTGTGCGAGTGTGTGCGTGTGTGTGTGAGTGTATAGAAGAGATGGGGGAGAGGAGTTCGGTGCAGCAGCACAAGCATCCTCCCTACGATGGTGGGCTTTGCAACTATTCCCAGAAAATCATCTCCTGCTTCGGACTGGACGGTAACAGAGAGGGGTGGTTGTCCTGTACAGTGTGGAGGAGGGTTGGAAGGAACATACCAATGACTGAGTATATATGACGTTAATTTCTCTCAATTATCCGGATGTCTAGGATGACATAGGAATGTTGTCTTTTGTGTCTAGTCATGGTGTGTTTGTGAGAGTGTGTGTCTTGGTGTGTATTTGTTTGTGTGAGTATCGATGTGTGCCGGGCTGACTGGGTGTGTAGCTAGCTGCACCCACAGATAGACGGTAGAATAGGGTAGCAGGGACGAGCAGGGCCGTGCCCCACTGCAGCATAACTAACCAGCATGTCCTCTAACAGAGCTAGCATAGATCACCAGCCTGTGTGTGTGTGTGTGTGCGTGCGTGCGTGCGTGCGTGCGTGTGTCCTCTGCCTTATTCTTTATCATGCCATATCCTTTTATCTACATTTTATTGGTATCTTTACTGTACATTGGATGTGTGAGAAATTGATGTAGGATAGATTTGTGGGTGAGAAATAGACCGATAAATAAAACATTGTCAGTATTAAAATGATCAATAAGCAGTAATAAGCCCTAGTTCTCTGCAGTAATAAGCCCTAGTTTCTTTGCCTGTTCATCTCGCATATTACCTCTCACCGGGAGAGCCTGATGATTTTCTAAATGTGGCTTGGGAAGGAAAATCCAGTCCTTAATGAAGTAGATGGAAGGTATCATCTTTAGTTCATGAAGTCTCACGCAAAGATGCATCCAAAGATGGATGAAAGAAGGGGGCTTGTAGAGGGACATCTGCTATATCTGGATGTTTTTCCTTCTATTATAAATCCTTTTTTGGGAATCTTAGTGATAATACATTTTTCCCAAACATTAAATGGTTTCAAGATTACAAGACCAATCCAAGACCCTCTACATAGTTTATATCCCCCTAATCTCGAGGCTGTGTGTGTGTGTGTTTATGGTTTTAATGAAGTAGAGGCAACAAATGTGACCTGCAAAGTAACAGAATATAAGTAATGCTGCTAATAAGGCTTAATTTGTAATCAAGTTGTTGTAACCAATGTAATTGTGACTTGAATCAATGTGGTCCTGTGCCTCAGTTGGTAAAAGCATGACTAGCAACACCAAGGTTGTACGTTCAATTCTCTCAGGGATCACATACATAGTGGTGTAAAGTACTTTACCAAAAATACTTTAAAATACTACTTAAGGTTTTTTGGCGGGGTATCTGTACTTTACTTTACTATTTATATTTTTGATAACTTTTACTTCACTACATTCCTAAAGAAAGTAATGTACTTTTTACTCCATACATTTTCCCTGAGTACCAAAGTACTCGTTACATTTTGAATGCTTAGCCGGACTGGAAAATTCACAGACTGCCTCTGATCTGGCGGACTTACTAAACACACATGCTACGTTTGTAAATGATGTCTGAGTGTCGGGAGTGTTCCCCTGGCTATCTGTAAATTGTGTCTGAGCGTTGGAGTGTTCCCGTGGCTAAAAAACAAGAAAATGGTGCTGTCTGGTTTACTTTTTGTAAGGAATTTGAAATAATTTATACTTTGGCTTTTGATACTTAAGTATATTTGATCAATTACATTTACTTTTGATACTTAAGTATATTTAAAACCTTACACTTTTACTCAAGTAGTATTTTACTGGGTGACTAACTTTTACATGAGCCATTTTTTATGAAGGTATCTTTACTTTTACTCAAGTATGACAATTGGATACTTTGTCCACCACTGCATACATAATGAACATGTATGCACACAGTGTTTAGATAAAAGCTCCTGCTAAATTGAACATTTAGAGCATAGTGTAACCTGGCTACTTTACATCTCATATAACCACTCAGCATGTAGGAAGATAAGGTCTTCCTAAGGACTTTGTTTTTACTAGAAATAATGCACATTATAAATAAACAATTAACTTGAATCACGTTTTTTTTAATTTTATTTAACCTTTTCAACTAGGCAAGTCAGTTAAGAACAAATTCTTATTTACAATGGTGGCCTACCCCAGCCAATCCCGGACGATGCTGGGTCAATTGTGCGCCGCCCTATGTGACTGAACAAGTGAACCTATTATAATTTCCTTTATTTATTTGTGTGCGCGCGCATGTTTATGCATCTATTATACAGTTGAAGTCGGAAGTTTACATACACATAGGGTGGAGTCATTAAAACTCGCTTTTCAACCACTCCACAAATTTCTTGTTAAAAAACTATAGTTTCCTGGACAATACGCTGACAAAAGTGGAAAACCATGCAATACTAAAGGTGGACTGTTGGACTGTTCATTTGAAAATCCTGAATGCCTATGGGGTGTAGCCTCAGGGGGAGGATGGGGTTGTCGTACCTATCAAGAATGACATCAGTTGTTATAGAATGTAATAGATGTTGAACTTCCTAACATACAGTTGAAGTCGGAAGTTTACATACACATAGGTTGGAGTCATTAAAAAACTCATTTTTTCAACCACTCCACAAATGTATTGTTAACAAACTATAGTTTTGACAAGTCTGTTATGACATCTACTTTGTGCATGACACAAGTAATATTTCCAACAATTGTTTACAGACAGATTATTTCACTTATAATTCACTGTATCACAATTCCAGTGGGTCAGAAGTTTACATACACTAAGTTGACTGTGCCTTTAAACAGCTTGGAAAATTCCAGAAAACTATGTCATGGCTTTAGAAGTGTAATGCCCGGGGTGTAGTGGAGGAAGGAGTCAGACGCAGGAGACAGAGAGTTCAGAGTAGCGCTACTTCTTTATTCACCAACCAGGTGAAAACAGACGCCACTCAAAACAAATGCCCCAAAACACAGGGGAACTAAACAGTCCCGAAAATAACTCATGTACACGAACAACCGTGACTTACAGGCGTGTACACGAGTACACATAAAACAATCCCGCACACCCAGCAGGTGGACCGGCTGGCTAATAAAGCCCAACTAATAAACCTAATTAACAACAGGTGTAACTAATAAACAGACAAGGGGGGGGAGGAAAAGATCAGTGGCAGCTAGTAGGCCGGTGACGACGACCACCGAGCACCACCCGAACGGGAAGGGGAGCCACCTCCGGTAGGAGTCGTGACAAGAAGCTTCTGATAGGCTAATTGACATCATTGGAGGTGTACCTGTGGATGTATCTCAAGGCCTACCTTCAAACTCAGTGCCTCATTGCTTGACATCATGGGAAAATCAAAAGAAATCAGACAAGACCTCTGAAAAATAATGGTCTGGTTCATCCTTGGGAGAAATTTCAAAACGTCTGAAGGTACCACGTTCATCTGTACAGACAATAAACACCATGGGACCACACAGCCATCATACCGCTCAGTAAGGAGACTGGTTCTGTCTCCTAGAGATTAACGTACTTTGGTGCGAAAAGTGCAAATCAATCCCAGAACAACAGCAAAGGACCTTGTGAAGATGCTGGAGGAAACAGGTACAAAAGTATCTATATCCACAGCAAAACAAGTCCTATATAACCTGAAAGGCCGCCCAGCAAGGAAGAAGTCACTGCTCCAAAACCGCCATAAAAAGCCAGACTACGGTTTGCAACTGCACATGGGGACAAATATCATAATTTTTGGAGAAATGTCCTCTAGTCTGATTAAAAGGAAAATAGAACTGCTTGGCCCTAATGACCATCGTTATGTTTGGAGGAAAAAGGGGGAGCTTGCAACCCGAAGAACACCATCCCAACCGTGAAGCACGGGGGTGGCAGCATCATGTTGAGGGGGTGCTTTGCTGCAGGAGGGACTGGTGCACTTCACAAAATAGATGGGAGCATGAGGAAGGACAATTATGTCGATATATTGAAGCAACATCTCAAGACATCAGTCAGGAAGTTAAATCTTGGTCGCAAATGGGTCTTCCAAATGGACAATGTCCCCAAGCATACTTCCAAAGTTGTGGCAAAATGGCTTAAGGACAACAAATTCAAGGTATTGGAGTGGCAATCACAAAGCCCTGACCTAGAAAATATGTGGGCAGAACTGAAAAAGCATGTGCAAGCAAGGAGGCCTACAAACCTCACTCAGTTACACCAGCTCTGTCAGGAGGAATAGGCCAAAATTCGCCCAATTTATTGTGGGAAGCTTGTGGAAGGCTACCCGAAACGTTTGTCCCAAGTTAAACAATTTAAAGGCAATGCCAATCAACTACTAATTGTCTGTATGTAAACTTCTGACCCACTGGGAATGTGATGAAAGAAATAAAAGCTGAAAGAAATTATTCTCTCTACTGACATTTCACATTCTTAAAATAAAGTGGTGATCCGAACTGACCTAAGACCGGGAATTTTTAGGATTAAATGTCATGAATTGTGAAGAACTGAGTTTAATTGTATTTGGCCATGGTGTATGTAAACTTCCGACTTCAACTGTATTTCTGTGATCCTTTTCTGAGAGTTTACTAAACAGACAATTATTTATTTAATGGTATTTAATAGACAAGACAGGACAGAGGGTTTAGTTCTATTCTAAAATTGTAAACCTCACAATTCCACAACCTTAATTGGACAGATTTGATCGTGAACAACAGACTCATCCATGAATGGTTGTGGAGCAAATCGGAAACTGCAGTGTAATGGAAAATCTAATATCGAACAAAAGCATGATGCCGTTATTAATATTCTTAATGCGACCTGTCCCAGTAAATTATTGTGACCAGTGGCATGGCTCTTTTTTAACATCACTGTCCCAGAGCACCCATCAGGTGCAAGAGCCAATGAGTGTGGCAGTGACACATCGTAAAGGAAAACTGTAATTTATACGGTGCATTTATGTATTATCAACAGTAAATACTGTGAAACGTTTTACTGGAGCATACTGTAAATTGTGGTGAAACAATTGCTGTATTTTGAATGGTGCTGTAATTCCACTCCACAAAATACAGTACGTTACAGTACCATCTTTTTTTTGGAGCACTAGTGCATGGTACTGTTGTTTTTCTCTCATTAACATATTTTGATGTGTGACTTGTAAGAGGCTTTGTTTGTCGCACCCGTTTGTGAGAGTCCTATATCAATTTGCCTCCTATGTGATAATAGTGCCCTATCAATATAAGCAAACCTTAAACCTTTAATGGTTGAGAATTTTGCCATGTCCTTTTGGTTTGTTTGGCCCTGTAGTCGCTGCCAATTTCAAAGCCTTTTTTAAGGCCTCTAGAAGTGCAAGTGATTGATATGCTGTAATCTATCAATCAATCAAATGTATTTATAAAGCCCTTTTTACATCAGCAGATGTCACAAAGTGCTATACAGAAACCCAGCCTAAAACCCCAAACAGCAAGCAATGCAGATGTAGAAGCACGGAGGACAGGAAAAACTCCCTAGAAAGGCAGGAACCTAGGAAGAAACCTAGAGGAACCAGGTTCTGAGGGGTGGCCAGTCCTCTTCTGGCTGTGCCGGGTGGAGATTATAAGAGTAAATGGCCATTTAAGGCCAGATTGTTCTTCAAGATGTTCAAATGTTCATAGATGACCAGCAGGGTCAAATAATAATCAGTGGTTGTAGAGGGTGCAATTGGTCAGTATCTCATGAGTATATTGGCTTTTCATAGCCGAGCATTCAGTTAGAGACAGCAGGTGTGGTAGAGGGAGAGCGTCTTAAACAGCAGGTCCGGGACAAGGTCAGGATTCCCTTGCCACAGGCAGAACACTTGGAACTGGAGCAGCATCATGACCAGGTGGACTGGGGACAGCCAGGAGTCATCAGGCCAGGTAGTCTTGAGGCTTAATCCTAGGGCTCTGGTCCTCCGAGAGGGGAGGGAGAGAGCAAGAATTAGGGGGATTACACTTAAATTCACACAGGACACCAGATAAGGCAGGAAAATTACACCATATATAACAGACTGACTCTAGCCCCGTGCCACAGACTATTGCAGTATAGATGCTGGAGACTGAGACGGGTGGGTCGGGGGACACTGTGGCCCCATCCGACGATACCCACAGACAGGGACAACCAGGCAGGATATAACTCCACCCACTTTGCCAAAAAACAGCCCCCATACCACTAGAGGGATATCAACAGACCACCAACTTACTACCCTGAGACTAGGCTGAGTATAGCCCCCGAAGATCTTCTCCACCGCACAAGCCGGAGGGGGTGCAAAACAGAACAGGAAGATCATGTCTGTGACTCAACCTACCCAAGTGACCCCTCCTAGGTAGGGCATGGGAAGAGCACTAGTAAGCCAGTGACTCAGCCCCAGTAATAGGGTCAGAGGAAGAGAAGCCCAGTGGAGAAAGGCGATCTGGCCAGGCATAGACAACAAGGGCATTTTGTCAATACAGTGCCTTGCCATTCACCTTCGCACCCCTGGGCCAGACCACGCAATCATAGGATCTACTGAAGAGATGAGTTTTCAATAAAGTCTTAAAGGTTGAGACTGAATGTGCGTCAATCACATGGATAGACAGACCATTCCATAAAAATGGAGCTCTATAGAAGAAAGCCCTGCTTCCAGCTGTTTTCTTTGAAATTCTAACGACAATAAGGAGGCCTGCATCTTGTGACTGTAGCGTACATGTAGGTATGTACAGCAGGACCAAATCGGAGCGATAGGTAGGAGCAAGCCCATGTAATGCTTTGTAGGTTAGCAGTAAAACCTTGAAATCAGACCGAGCCATAACAGGAAGCCAATGTAGAGCAGCTAGCACTTGAGTAATATGATCAAATTTTTGGGTTCTAATCAGGATTCTAGCTGCCGTGTTTAGAACTAACTTATTTAGTGCTTTATTCGGGTAGCTGGAGAGTAGAGCATTGGATCAGTCTAATCTAGAAGTGACAAAAGCATGGATTAGCTTTTCTGCATCATTTTTGGACAAAAGGTTTCTAATTTTTGCTTTGTTACGAAGATGGAAAAAAGCTTGAAATATTCCTGATATTTTTGTCAAAAGAGAGATCAGTGTCCAGAGTAACTCAGAGGTCCTTCAGTTTTATTTGAGATGACTGTACGACCATCAAGATTAATTGTCAGATCCAACAGCAGATCTCTTTGTTTCTTGGGACCTAGAACTAGCCTCTGTGTTTTGTCAGAGTATAAAAGTAAAACGTTTGCCGCCATCCACTTCCTACTGTCTGAAACACAGGCTTCCAGTGTAGGCAATTTTGGGGCTTCACCATGTTTCATCGAAATGTAAAGCTGTGTGTTATCCACATAGCAGTGAAAGTTTACATTGTTTTTCCAAATGACATCACCAAGAGATTATATAGTGAAAACAATAGTGGTTTAAAATGGAACAAGGGCCTCCCGAGTCACGCAGTGGTCTCAGGCACTGCATCGCAGTGCTAGCTGTGCCACTAGAGATTCTGGGTTCTAGTCCGGGCTCTGTCACAGCTGGCCGCGACTGGAAGAGCCATGGGACGGCACACAATTGGCCCAGCGTCGTACGGGTTAGGGGAGGGTTTGGCCGGCAGCGATGTCCTTTTCCCATCGTGCACGAACGACTCCTGTGGCGGATCGGGCGCAGTGAATGCTGACACAGTCGCCAGGTGTATGGTGTTTCCTCCGACACATTGGTCGCCGTTGGCTTCCGGGTTAAGTGGGCATTGTGTCAAGAAGCAGTGCTGCTTGGTTGGGTTGTGTTTCAGAGGACGCACGGCTGTCGACTTTTGCCTCTCCCGAGTCTGAACGGGAGTTGCAGCGATGAGACAAGACTGTAACTACCAACCCGATACCACGAAATTGGGGAGAAAAGGGGCAGGCGGGACAGAACCGTGAGTAACACCGGAACTTACAATTGATTTGTCAGAGGACAAACCATCCACAGAGACGAGCTGATATCTTTGACAGATAATATCTAAACCAGGCAAGAACTTGTCAGTGCAAACCAATTAGGGTTTCTAATCTCTCCAAAATAATTTGGTGTGCAGCACCAAGGTCTAGGAGCACGAGGACAGATACAGAACCTTGGTCTGATGCCATTTTATTATTTTTTAAATATTTGTTTTAATATATATTTTTCTTACATGTTCCAGGTCAAGGTTTGACTTTTTCAAGAGCCTTTATTACTGCCACTTCTAGTGAATTTGGTACCCATCCGGTGGATAGGGAGCCATTTATTATGTTCAACATGGGAGGGCCAAGCATAGAAAGTAGCTCTTTCAGTAGTTTAGTTGGAATAGAGTCCAGTAAGCAGCTTGACGGTTTAGAGGCCATGACTATTTTCATGAATGCGTCAAGAGATACAGGATTAACTTCTTATGGGCAGGTGGGACGGTAGCGTCCAACATCCGGTGAAATTACAGAACGTGAAATTCAAATGACAGTATTATAAATATTTAACATTCATAAAATCACAATATATCAAAATAATGAATAAAGATTAACTTCTTGATAATCCAGCCGCTGTGTCAGATTTCAACAAGGCTTTACGGCGAGAGCAAACCATGCAATTATCTGGTTGACTGCGCCCCGCATACGAACACATGAAAACCATATTTCAACCAGGCAGGTGTGACATGAAAGTCAGAAATAGCGATAAAAAAAATGCCTTAACTTTGATGATCTTCTTCTGTTGGCACTCCAAAAGCTCCCAGTAACATCACAAATGGTCCTTTTGTCGATAATGTCCTTGTTTATATCCATAAAAACTCAGTTTAGCTGACACGCTTCAGTCAATAATCCACCCAGTTTCCCTCCATCAAAATGCATACAAAATGAATCCCAAACGTTACTAATGAACTTTTCCAAACAAGTCAAACAACATTTATAATTAACCTCTTGCTCCTTCCTACCTGACACGCAGGTGTCCCATCTAGACATATGGAAATGCAAATGCACTACGCTAAATGCTAATAGTACTAGTTAAAACTCAAACGTTCATTAAAATACACATGCAGGGTATTGAATTAAAGCTACACTCGTTGTGAATCCAGGCAACAAGTCAGATTTTTAAAATTCTTTTCGGCGAAAGCATGAGAAGCTATTATCTGATAGCATGTAACACCCCAAAAGACCCGCAGGGGACGTAAACAAAATAATTAGCATAGTCGTCGCTACACCAACCGCACAAATAAAATATAAAACATTCATTACCTTTGACCATCTTCTTTGTTGGCACTCCTAGATGTCCCATAATCACTATTGGGTCTTTTCTTTTCCGATTAAATCGGTCCATATATAGCCTAGATATCGATCTATGAAGACTGTGTGATAAACGAAAAAAATAGCGTCTTGTAACGTCATTTTTTAAAATTAAAAAAGTTGACGATAAACTTTCACAAAACACTTCGAAATACTTTTGTAATGCAACTTTAGGTATTAGTACACGTTAATAAGCGATCAAATTAATCACGAGACGAAGTGTATTCTATAGGGGTACGTCTGGAAATAATGTCCGGGTAAATCTCAACCAAAATATCCGGTCGGAGACCTGAAGAAAAAGCCTGTCTCTCTTGTTCGTTTGACCAAGAAACAAAGACTAGGCAAATGACAAGACTGTTGACATCGTGTGGAAGCTGTAGGTACTGCAACCTCGGCCGCATTTATTGTGGTTCACCTTTATCAATCGGTTGAAGTCGCGCATGGATATATTTTTCCATTTTCAGTGATCAGATTTTCCTGCACTTTTCGATGAAACGCACGTTCTGTTATAGTCACAGCCGTGATTTAACCAGTTTTATAAACGTCTGTGTTTTCTATCCACACATACTAATCATATGCATATACTATATTCCTGGCCTGAGTAGCAGGGCGCTGAAATGCTGCGCGATTTTTAACAGAATGTTCGAAAAAGTAAGGGGTAGGAGTAACAGGTTAAGCCTTTAGGTACCCTAATAAGTTATTGTCTTTACCGGAGAAAAATGCCAAAGAACGCTTTCTCTTCCACGCGCTTGGAAACACTACAGCCTAAATGGAAGCCAACTCGAAAAACTACAATTGTTTGTTGACATCTAGTGGAAGCCCTAGGAACTGCAATCTGGGAGGACTTGGCCTTATAATAAAAGTGGTAGCCATTGAAAATTGTGGGGGTTGGGGGGGGGTTGTCCTCAGGGTTTCGCCTGCCATATCAGTTATGTTATACTCACAGACAGTTTTAGAAACTTTAGAGTGATTCCTATCCAAATCTACCAATTATATGCATATCCTAGCTTTTGGGCCTGAGTAACAGGTAGTTTACTTTGGGCACGCTTTTCATCCGGACGTCAAAATACTGCCCCCTACCTAAGAGAGGTTAAAACACTTGAGTGTCTCCATTGATCCTAGGTCCTGGCAGTTCTGTGCAGAATAACTGAGCTTTGGAGAAATACGCAGATTCAAAGTGGAGTCTTTAATTTGCTTTCTAATGATCATGATCTTTTCATCAGAGAAGTTCATGAATTTATCACTGCTGAAGTGACAGCTGTCCCCTCTTGTTGAATGCTGCTTTTTAGTTATCTTTGCGACAGTATCAAAAATAAAACTTGGAATGATCTTATTCTCTTCAATTAGGTTTGAAAAATTGGATGATTGAGCAGCAGATGCTCTCTGCCTGCTTGTTTGCTGTCTTGACCTCGACCCTGAAGCCTGAAGTGAACACCTTTGGTACAGGTTCCATTTTTGAAGAGTTACCACTGTTCTGGAGGTCTGGAATGTACACTTGAAGGAGATCTACATGATGAGATAATTTTGGAAATGTACATCACTGTCTTTGGATCTTTACATGACACAGGATGGTAGATGTCTGACATGTTCATAGCTCCGAGATATTTTTTAGGCCTGTCCCTACGTTTTTGTCAAAGTCTTCTACAGTGGAGGTTTGAAGTGTCCTTGTAGAGCTTAGAGCCATCCTAGGATTCTGTCTGAATTGTACTTAATGTTGCACCCTGCTTTGTGGGAAGGCTGAGGGGAAGCCGGGCAACATGCCTACCCTCAGCCTGTGGACCGCCCCACAAGCATCAAACGTAGAAACTCATTCAAGTGCATGTCCATCATCGACGACGGGCACGTGGCTGAGGTGGTCTACCTCATCCCTAAAGTGTACATTTGGCAGCTGCCGTACCTCAACCCTAACTATTTTCTGAATGAGAGACTTGTCAATTTGGCACCAGATAGGGCTATGGTATGGGGTTGGAGGTGCCGGCAGGGGGAACCTATCTTGTCTGTCTGTCCCAAAGTCAACTAGGTGAAAAATCTGTCGATGCACCCTTGAGCAAGGCACTTAACCCTAATTGTAACTGTAAGTCGTTCTGGATAAGAGCGTCTGCTAAATGATTCAAATGTAAATATCTGTCTACTGGCCTGTGTGTGTGCGTGCAAATCCACGTTTGTGGTGTGTCACGCAATTATATCTTATTGACTCCAACAAAGTGTTATTGCAGAGAAGTCAAAAATGAATTGCTGCCCTCTCGAAACGTATGTAATATCAAAATTATGCAGGCAAAGGGGCCTCAGTTTGCCATGCAAGGAACCGAGATGGTGCTTTACATCAGGATTACATCAGGATTACAGTAAGCATGAGGACAAGCCAGATATTATTCATACACTGACTCCATGCCAGGCTGCATCCCAAATGGCACCCTATTCCCTATATAATGCACTACCCATAGGGCCTTGATGTTTGAGCATTGAAGTTCCAAAAAACATTCCCCTGTCCCCTGTGTTCTCTGGATTTTAGGTTGATCAGTTGAAACGGATTGTTTGTTGGTCTATCCTTGGTAGTGTACAGTGTTTTCTTTAAGTAGGCATGCACATCTAGCCACCGCGGGGAGAACTACTGTATTTTATGTTAGTTGTAAACTGGTTGTTTGAAGACGTTTAGTCAACATATTTGACAGGTTATCTAACCATTAAACAACCCAAATATCACGTCTTGACATTCTAAGAACTCTTTACCTGGTTATAACAGAGACCAGTTGTGTAATGAATTTCCTCCTCTTCTTCCGAAGAGGAGAGGCGAAACGGATCAGAGGACCAATACGCGGCGTGGTAATTGTCCATGGTTCTTTTTAATACATTAAGGTACACATGAACAACTGACTACAAAAAAACAAGAAATGTGAAAACTCAAAACAGTCCTATCTGGTGCAAAGACAGAGACAGGAACAATCACCCACAAACACACAGTGAAACCCAGGCTACCTAATCAAATCAAATTGTATTTTTCACATACACATGGTTAGCAGATGTTAATGCGAGTGTAGTGAAATGCTTGTGCTTCTAGTTCCGACAATGCAGTGATAACCAACAAGTAATCTAACTAACAATTCCAAAACTACTGTCTTATACACAGTGTAAGGGGATAAAGAATATGTACATAAGGATATATGAATGAGTGATGGTACAGAGCAGCATACAGTAGATGGTATCGAGTACAGTATATACATATGAGATGAGTATGTCGACAAAGTAAACAAAGTGGCATAGTTAAAGTGGCTAGTGATACATGTATTACATAAGGATGCAGTCGATGATGTAGAGTACAGTATATACGTATTCATATGAGATGAATAATGTAGGGTAAGTAACATTATATAAGGCAGCATTGTTTAAAGTGGCTAGTGATATATTTACATCATTTCCCATCAATTCCCATTATTAAAGTGGCTGGAGTTGGGTCAGTGTCAATGACAGTGTGTTGGCAGCAGCCACTCAATGTTAGTGGTGGCTGTTTAACAGTCTGATGGCCTTGAGATAGAAGCTGTTTTTCAGTCTCTCGGTCCCAGCTTTGATGCACCTGTACTGACCTCGCCTTCTGGATGATAGCGGGGTGAACAGGCAGTGGTTCGGGTGGTTGATGTCCTTGATGATCTTTATGGCCTTCCTGTAACATCGGGTGGTGTAGGTGTCCTGGAGGGCAGGTAGTTTGCCCCGGTGATGCGTTGTGCAGACCTCACTACCCTCTGGAGAGCCTTACGGTTGAGGGCGGAGCAGTTGCCGTACCAGGCGGTGATACAGCCCGCCAGGATGCTCTCGATTGTGCATCTGTAGAAGTTTGAGTGCTTTTGGTGACAAGCCGAATTTCTTCAGCCTCCTGAGGTTGAAGAGGCGCTGCTGCGCCTTCTTCACGACGCTGTCAGTGTGAGTGGACCAATTCAGTTTGTCTGTGATGTGTATGCCGAGGAACTTAAAACTTGCTACCCTCTCCACTACTGTTCCATCGATGTGGATAGGGGGGTGTTCCCTCTGCTGTTTCCTGAAGTCCACAATCATCTTCTTAGTTTTGTTGACGTTGAGTGTGAGGTTATTTTCCTGACACCACACTCCGAGGGCCCTCACCTCCTCCCTGTAGGCCGTCTCGTCGTTGTTGGTAATCAAGCCTACCACTGTTGTGTCGTCCGCAAACTTGATGATTGAGTTGGAGGCGTGCGTGGCCACGCAGTCGTGGGTGAACAGGGAGTACATGAGAGGGCTCAGAACGCACCCTTGTGGGGCCCCCGTGTTGAGGATCAGCGGGGAGGAGATGTTGTTGCCTACCCTCACCACCTGGGGGCGGCCCGTCAAGAAGCTTGATGACGAGCTTGGAGGGTACTATGGTGTTGAATGCCGAGCTGTAGTCGATGAACAGCATTCTCACATAGGTATTCCTCTTGTCCAGGTGGGTTAGGGCAGTGTGCAGTGTGGTTGAGATTGCATCGTCTGTGGACCTATTTGGGTGGTAAGCAAATTGGAGTGGGTCTAGGGTGTCAGGTAGGGTGGAGGTGATATGGTTCTTGACTAGTCTCTCAAAGCACTTCATGATGACGGAAGTGAGTGCTACGGGGCGGTAGTCGTTTAGCTCAGTTACCTTAGCTTTCTTGGGAACAGGAACAATGGTGGCCCTCTTGAAGCATGTGGGAACAGCAGACTGGTATAGGGATTGATTGAATATGTCCGTAAACACACCGGCCAGCTGGTCTGCGCATGCTCTGAGGGCGCGGCTGGGGATGCCGTCTGGGCCTGCAGCCTTGCGAGGGTTAACACGTTTAAATGTCTTACTCACCTCGGCTGCAGTGAAGGAGAGACCGCATGTTTTCGTTGCAGGCCGTGTCAGTGGCACTGTATTGTCCTCAAAGCGGGCAAAAAGTTATTTAGTCTGCCTGGGAGCAAGACATCCTGGTCCGTGACTGGGCTGGGTTTCTTCTTGTAGTCCGTGATTGACTGTAGACCCTGCCACATGCCTCTTGTGTCTGAGCCATTGAATTGAGATTCCACTTTGTCTCTGTACTGACGCTTAGCTTGTTTAATAGCCTTGCGGAGGAATAGCTGCATTGTTGATATTCGGACATGTTACCAGACACCTTGCCCTGATTAAAAGCAGTGGTTCGCGCTTTCAGTTTCACGCGAATGCTGCCATCAATCCACGGTTTCTGGTTAGGGAATGTTTTTATCGTTGCTATGGGAACGACATCTTCGACGCACGTTCTAATGAACTCGCACACCGAATCAGCGTATTCGTCAATATTTTTATCTGACGCAATACGAAACATGTCCCAGTCCACGTGATGGAAGCAGTCTTGGAGTGTGGAGTCAGCTTGGTCTGACCAGCGTTGGACAGACCTCAGCGTGGGAGCCTCTTGTTTTAGTTTCTGCCTGTAGGCAGGGATCAGCAAAATGGAGTCGTGGTCAGCTTTTCCGAAAGGGGGGCGGGGCAGGGTCTTATATGCGTCGCGGAAGTTAGAATAACAATGATCCAAGGTTTTTCCACCCCTGGTTGCGCAATCGATATGCTGATTAAATTTAGGGAGTCTTGTTTTCAGATTAGCTTTGTTAAAATCCCCAGCTACAATGAATGCAGCCTCCGGATAAATGGTTTCCAGTTTGCAAAGAGTTAAATAAAGTTTGTTCTGAGCCATCGATGTTTCTGCTTGGGGGGGTATATACGGCTGTGATTATAATCGAAGAAAATTCTCTTGGAAGATAATGGGGTCTACATTTGATTGTGAGGAATTCTAAATAAGGTGAACAGAAGGATTTGAGTTCCTGTATGTTTCCTTCATCACACCATGTCTCGTTAGTCATGAGGCATACGCCCCCGCCACTCTTCTTACCAGAAAGATGTTTGTTTCTGTCGGCGCGATGCGTGGAGAAACCCGTTGGCTGCACCGCATCGGATAGCGTCTCTCCAGTGAGCCATGTTTCCGTGAAGCAGAGGACGTTACAGTCTCTGATGTCCCTCTGGAATGCCACCCTTGCTCGGATTTCGTCAACCTTGTTGTCAAGAGACTGGACATTGGCAAGAAGAATGCTAGGTAGTAAAAGTATGATTTTCAATCAGAGACAACTAATGACACCTGCCTCTGATTGAGAACCATACTAGGCCGAAACATAGAAATACCCAAATCATAGAAAAACAAACATAGACTGCCCACCCAACTCACGCCCTGACCATACTAACTAAATACAAAAACACAGGAAATAAAGGTCAGAACGTGACAAGTTGATTAATATGGTTAGGATGTCTTCTCAACCTAAAAGGCAGTCTACATCAAGAAAAGGATGACTACATGGGGGGCATAAGACTAGAATAACTCTGTCCCAAATGGCAGGCTATTCCCTATTTTAGTGCATTACTTATGACCAGGGCCAATTGGTACTGTATGTAGTGAAGTAAATAGGGAAAATGATGCCATTTAGGATGCACTTCAGATTGAAAGTATGCATGATAACTAACTCCCTCTTATCACATGAGCTATAATGCCCAGACTGCTTTTTCTAATGGCTGACAATCTCTGTTTTGTAATGCCTGATCATTTTAGAACCCCCCGCCCCCCTCTTGACGGTGGAGAGAAAAAAATGAAGGTGTAAAGTAAATTTCTTGCACTTCTACACATTTTGCCATGGGGAGTAGAGACTGTGAGTCACATGGCTGTGGCTTGCTATATAAAGCAGACATTAAGGCATTCAGTTTCTGTTTGATTGAACATTTTACTTGGCTAGTCAGTTAAGAACAAATTCTTATTTACAATGACAGCCTACCGCAGCCAAACCCAGACAATGCTGGGCCAATTGTGCGCTGCCCTATGGGACTCCCAATCACAGCCGGGTGTGATGCAGCCTGGATTTGACCAGGGACTGCAGTGATGCCTCTTGCACTAAGATGCAGTGCCTTAGACCACTGTGCCACTCGGGAGCCCCAAATGACCTAAGCCACTTTGAATGTGGTATGATCGTCAGTGCCAGGTGCGCAGGATCCAGTATCTCAGAAACGGCCACACTCTTGGGCTTTTCACGCACTACAGTTTCTAGGGTTTACCAATAATGGGGCGACAAACAAAAAACATCCATTCAGCTGTAGGCCTGTGGGTGAAAACAGCTTGTTTATGAGAGGTCAAAGGAGAATGGAAAGAATTGTGCAAGCTAACAGGCGGGCTACAAATGGACAAATAACGGTTCAGTACAACAGTGGTGTGCAGAACGGCATCTCTTAATGCACAACTCGTCAAGCCGTGTCATGGATGGGCTATTGCAGCAGATGACCACATCTGGTTCCACTCCTATCAGCTAGAAACAAGATGAAGTGGCTCCAGTGGGCATGTGATCACCAACACTAGACAAATGAAGAGTTGAAAAACATTGCCTGGAACATGACAACGAGTTCAGTTTACTTGAGTGGCCTGCGCAGTCGCTAGACCTCAACCCAATAGAGCATCTTTGGGATGAGATGGAACAGGCTGTTTGCAGCATGAATGTACTTCCGTTCAATCTGCAGCAACTGTGCGATGCCATCACCTCAGAATAGACCAACATCCCCCTTGTAGAATGCCCCAAATACAGTGCCTTGCGAAAGTATTCAGCCCCCTTGAACTTTGCGACCTTTTTCCACATTTCAGGCTTCAAACATAAAGATATAAAACTGTATTTTTTTGTGAAGAATCAACAACAAGTGGGACACAATCATGAAGTGGAACGACATTTATTGGATATTTCATCCTTTTTATACAAATCAAAAACTGAAAAATTGGGCGTGCAAAATTATTCTAGCTTTATTCTGGCCTCTAGCTTCCTGAACGCCGTGTCTCCCGCTCACCTAACATAGTAATCAACTACCGAACAGCTCCCTGTTTCATCTATTGCTGCTCATTGAACTCTATGATCACTCGGCTACACAGCTGATGCCTGCTGGACTGTTCATTAACACAGTACTTCATTTTTTTTTATCTGTCGGAGCCAGCCTCGAACTAAGGCCCTCCCTGTGTGTAGCTAACTGACCCTCTCTGCCCATTTATTGCCATATACACGTTGTTGTTGTCTTAGCTGTTTACCTGTCGTTGTCTCACCCGCTGTTGTCTTAGCTCTCCCAATCAACACCTGTGATTGCTTTTATGCCACTCTCTAACGTCAATATACCTTGTGTACTGTTGTTTAGGGCAGCTCTCATTGTTTTGTTTTACTGCGGAGTCATGAGTCCTGCTCAACATGCCTCAGATTGCCCCCTTGTCCCACCCCCCACACATGCGGAGACCGCACCTAGCTTAACTGGCGCCTGCAGAGATGCAACCTCTCTCATTGTCACTCAATGCCTAAGTTTACCCCCACTGTATTCACACCCTACCATACCCTTGTCTGTACACTACGCCCTGAATCTATCCTAGCACGCCCAGAAATCTGCTCCTTTTAGTCTCTGTCCCCAACGCACCAGACGACCAGTCTTGATAGCCTTTAGCCGTACCCTCATCCTACTCCTCCCTTGTTCCTCTGGTGATGGTCATCATTTATCGCCCTCCAGGTCCCCTCGGAGAGTTCATCAATGAGCTTGATGTCTTGATAAGCTCCTTTCCTGAGGACGGCTCACCTCTCACAGTTCTGGGCGACTTTAACCTCCCCACGTCTACCTTTGACTCATTCCTCTCTGCCTCCTTCTTTCCACTCCTCTCCTCTCCTCTTTTGACCTCACCCTCTCACCTTCCCCCCCTACTCACAAGGCAGGCAATACGCTCGACCTCATCTTTACTAGATGCTGTTCTTCCACTAACCTCATTGCAACTCCCCTCCAAGTCTCCGACCACTACCTTGTATCCTTTTCCCTCTCGCTCTCATCCAACACTTCCCACACTGCCCCTACTCGGATGGTATTGCGCCGTCCCAACCTTCGCTCTCTCTCCCCTGCTACTCTCTCCTCTTCCATCCTATCATCTCTTCCCTCTGCTCAAACCTTCTCCAACCTATCTCCTGATTCTGCCTCCTCAATCCTCCTCTCCTCCCTTTCTGCATCCTTTGACTCTCTATGTCCCCTATCTTCCAGGCCGGCTCGGTCCTCCCCTCCCGCTCCGTGGCTCGACGACTCATTGCGAGCTCACAGAACAGGGCTCCGGGCAGCCGAGCGGAAATGGAGGAATACTCGCCTCCCTGCGGACCTGGCATCCTTTTACTCCCTCCTCTCTACATTTTCCTCCTCTGTCTCTGCTGCTAAAGCCACTTTCTACCACTCTAAATTCCAAGCATCTGCCTCTAACCCTAGGAAGCTCTTTGCCACCTTCTCCTCCCTCCTGAATCCTCCCCCCTCCTCCCTCTCTGCAGATGACTTCGTCAACCATTTTGAAAAGAAGGTCGACGTCATCCGATCCTCGTTTGCTAAGTCAAACGACACCGCTGGTTCTGCTCACACTGCCCTACCCTGTGCTCTGACCTCTTTCTCCGCTCTCTCTCCAGATGAAATCTCGCGTCTTGTGACGGCCGGCCGCCCAACAACCTGCCCGCTCGACCCTATCCCCTCCTCTCTTCTCCAGACCATTTCCGGAGACCTTCTCCCTTACCTCACCTTGCTCATCAACTCATCCCTGACCGCTGGCTACGTCCCTTCCGTCTTCAAGAGAGCGAGAGTTGCACCCCTTCTGAAAAAACCTACACTCGATCCCTCCGATGTCAACAACTACAGACCAGTATCCCTTCTTTCTTTTCTCTCCAAAACTCTTGAACGTGCCGTCCTTGGCCAGCTCTCCCGCTATCTCTCTCAGAATGACCTTCTTGATCCAAATCAGTCAGGTTTCAAGACTAGTCATTCAACTGAGACTGCTCTTCTCTGTATCACGGAGGCGCTCCGCACTGCTAAAGCTAACTCTCTCTCCTCTGCTCTCATGCTTCTAGACCTATCGTCTGCCTTCGATATTGTGAACCATCAGATCCTCCTCTCCACCCTCTCCGAGTTGGGCATCTCCGGCGCGGCCCACGCTTGGATTGCGTCCTACCTGACAGGTCGCTCCTACCAGGTGGCGTGGCGAGAATCTGTCTCCTCACCACGCGCTCTCACCACTGGTGTCCCCCAGGGCTCTGTTCTAGGCCCTCTCCTATTCTCGCTATACACCAAGTCACTTGGCTCTGTCATAACCTCACATGGTCTCTCCTATCATTGATATGCAGACGACACACAATTAATCTTCTCCTTTCCCCCTTCTGATGACCAGGTGGCGAATCGCATCTCTGCATGTCTGACAGACATATCAGTGTGGATGACGGATCACCACCTCAAGCTGAACCTCGGCAAGACGGAGCTGCTCTTCCTCCCGGGGAAGGACTGCCCGTTCCATGATCTCGCCATCACGGTTGACAACTCCATTGTGTTCATGCTCTACAACATCCGCAGAGTAAGACCCTGCCTCACACAGGAAGCGGCGCAGGTCCTAATCCAGGCACTTGTCATCTCCCGTCTGGATTACTGCAACTCGCTGTTGGCTGGGCTCCCTGCCTGTGCCATTAAACCCCTACAACTCATTCAGAACGCTGCATCCCGTCTGGTGTTCAACCTTCCCAAGTTCTCTCACGTCACCCCGCTCCTCCGCTCTCTCCACTGGCTTCCAGTTGAAGCTCGCATCCGCTACAAGACCATGGTGCTTGCCTACGGAGCTGTGAGGGGAACGGCACCTCAGTACCTCCAGGCTCTGATCAGGCCCTACACCCAAACAAGGGCACTGCGTTCATCCACCTCTGGCCTGCTCGCCTCCCTACCACTGAGGAAGTACAGTTCCCGCTCAGCCCAGTCAAAACTGTTCGCTGCTCTGGCTCCCCAATGGTGGAACACACTCCCTCACGACGCCAGGACAGCGGAGTCAATCACCACCTTCCGGAGACACCTGAAACCCCACCTCTTTAAGGAATACCTAGGATAGGATAAAGTAATCCTTCTCACCCCCCCCTTAAAAGATTTAGATGCACTATTGTAAAGTGGCTGTTCCACTGGATGTCATAAGGTGAATGCACCAATTTGTAAGTCGCTCTGGATAAGAGCGTCTGCTAAATGACTTAAATGTAAAATGTAAACCCAGGCCCTGTGTGTCCCCAGGCGCTTGCTTTATTCATTGCTTTAGGACACAAAAATTCAGATATTCCATCCCTAATTACAACATTTCCCATCAAGACAGAACTGCTAAAGGGGTGGAATTGCAATCTACTGTAGAGAGAGCCTGCAGAGTTCTGTCCTACTATCCTGGTCTATGCCCAAACAGTTTGAGCTTCTACTTTTAAAGATCCATCTCTCTTGAAATAGGTCCCTCACTGTTGCCGCTTGTTATAGACCCCCCTCAGCTCCCAGCTGTGCCCTGGACACCAAAAGTGAATTGATTGCCCCCATCTATAGTCAGAGTACGTACTGCTAGGTAACCTAAATTGGGATATACTTAACACCCCGGCCATCCTACAATCTAAGATAGACGCCCTCAATTATTATTTCAATTATCAAAGAACCTACCAGGTACAACCACAAATCCGTAAACATGGGCACCCTCATAGATATTATCCTTACCAACTTGCCCTCTAAATAAACCTCTGCTGTTTTCAACCAGGATCTCAGCGATCACTGCCTCATTGCATGCGTCTGTTATGAGTCCACGGCCAAACGACCACCACTCATCACTGTCAAACACTCCCTAAAACACTTCTGTGAGCAGGCCATCCCTAATCGACCTGGCCCGGGTATCCTGGAAGGATATTGACCTCATCCCGTCAGTAGAGAATGCCTGGTTATTCTTTGAGAGTGCTTTCCTCACCATCTTAAATAAGCATGCCCCTTTCAAAAAATGTAGAACTAAGGACAGATATAGCCCTTGGTTCACTCTGCCCTTGACCAGCACAAAAACACCCTGTGGCGTACTGCACTGGCATCGAATAGTCCCCACGTTATACAACTTTTCAGGGAAGCAAGGAACCAATACACACAAAGGCTAGCCTTATCAAACAGAAATTTGCATCCTGCAGCACTGATTCCAAAAAGTTTTGGGACACTGTAAAGTCCATAGAGAATTAGAGTACCTTCTCCCAGCTGCCCACTGTACTGAGACTAGGAAACACTGTCACTACTGGCCCAAGCCCCCCCCGCTTCTCCTTCACCTAAATCCAGACAGCTGATGTTCTAAGAGCTGCAAAATCTGGATCCCTACAAATCAGCTGGGCTAGACAATCTAGACCCTCTATTCTTAACATTAGCCACTGCCATTGTTGAAACCCCGATTACTAGTCTGTTCAACCTCTTTCGTATCGTCTGAGATTCCTAAAGATTGGAAAGTGGCCACGGTCATCCTCTTCTTCAAAGGGGGAGACACTCTGTTACAGACCTATATTCATCCTACCCTGCCTTTCTAAAGTCTTCGAAAGCCAAGTGATCAAACAGATCACCGACCATTTTGAATCCAAACGTATCTTCTCCGCTATGCAATCTGGTTTCCGAACTGGTCATGGGGGCACCTCAGCCACGCTCAAGGTCCTAAACAATATCATAACCGCCATCAATAAAGACAGTACTGTTTAACAGTCTTCGTCAACCTGGCCAAGGCTTTCGACTCTGTCAATCACCGTATTCTTATCAGCCAACTCAACAGCCTTAGTTTCTCTAATGACTGCCTCGCCTGGTTCACTAACTACTTCTCAGATAGAGTTCAGTGTGTGAAATTGGAGGGCCTCTGGAAGTCTCTATGGGGGTGCCACAGGGTTCAATTCTCTGGCCGACATTTTTCTCTGTATATATCAATGACGTCAGTCTTGGTGATTCTTTGATCCAGCTCTACGCAGACGACACCATTCTGTATACATCTGGCCCTTCTTTGGACACTGTGTTAACAAACCTCCAGATGACCATCAATGCCATACAACACTTCTTCCATGGCCTCCAACTGCTCTTAAATGCTAGTAAAACAAAATGCATGCTCTTCAACAGATAGCTGCTCGCACCTGCCCGCCCGACTAGCATCACTACTCTGGATGGTTCTGACTTGTAGACAACTACAAATACCTAGGTGTCTGGCTAGACTGTAAACTCTCCTTTCAGACTCACATTAAGCATCTCCAATCCAAAGTTCAATCAGCTTCCTATTTCGCAACAAAGCCTCCTTCACTCATGATGCCACTTATCCTCGTAAAACTGACTATCCTACTGATCTTTGACTTCAGCTATGGCATTTACATATTAGCCTCCAACACTCTACTCAGCGAAGTCGATGCAGTCTATCACAGTGCCATCTGTTTTTTCACCAAAGCCCATATACTACCCACCACTGTGACCTGTATGCTTTCGTTGGCTGGTCCTCGCTACATATTCATTGCCAAACCCACTGGCTCCAGGTCATCTTTAAGTCGTTGCTAGGTATAGCTCCAGCAGGTATATTTCATTGGTGATCCCCAAAGCCAACACCTCCTTTGGCCACCACCACCAAGTTGGAGACCTACATCTCCCTCACTAACTTTAAGAGTCAGCTGTCAGATCAGCTTACTGATCACTGCAGCTGTACACAGCCCATCTGTAAATAGTTCATCCAACTACCTACCTACCTCATCCACATATTTGTTTTTGTTTTTCTGCTCTTTTGCACACCAGTATTTCTACTGGCATATCCTCATCTGCACATCTTTCACTCCAGTGTAAATTGCTAAATTATAATTACTTTGCCACTATTGGCCTATTTATTGCCTTACCTCCTTACTTCATTTGCACACACTGTATACATATTTTTCTATTGTGTTATTGACTGCACGCTTGTTTATCCCAGGCAGGCCAAGAAATTATTTGAATGACTGATTACTAGAGGTACTGGGACTCAAAAACGGACAAAATAATGTCCGTAATGACAAAATAATGTTTGTGTGTGGGCATAATGTCACATATAGGGGGATGTTTTGGGGGTCCGGAGTGTATATGTGACTTGTTTCAGGAAACTAGGCGTATGTCGCGTGTCATTACTTCACAGGAGAAACATTTGAACATAAACTTGTTTTATTTTATCAAAATGTTTTTTTTTTCTTGCAGAAATGCATTCACGAAATGCAGCACAGTTGCAGTCATCAATGCTCTGGATAACATAAAAACAGCCTAACCAACTCTGCTCGGGCGAGTAAAATGGTCAGAAGGAGCTGTTCTCTCATTTGTGTGTGAACATAGCTAGCAAGCTAGCCAACATTAGCCAGTTAACTTGGGTGTTTGACTGCTGCTGTTCCAATCAACCTTACTCCTTGGCCAGAGCGAAACGCTCTGAATTTACAAATGTACAATCTGACAACACTCTGAGACTACGAACGCCCAGAAAACACTGCAGATTAAATTTATGAACACACCCATGGTATAAACCAGCCTTTAGTCTTGAAATCTTCTGTTGTTTAGCGCATGGCCTCATATGTGAATCCTTAACGGGATAAGGCTAAAGCTTAAGAGGGTGTGAACGAGGCTGAATGGGTGTAGACAAAGACCTCTCCATTATGTGTTGATCAACTTTTAAGGTAGAATTACTTTCGCATTGTTCCTCAAGTTTAGTGTATGATATCATTTTCTAGCTCTGTGTCTCAACTTTTATCCAATGTAAAAAACACCACTTCAAATTTTTCTACATAAGACCGAATCGAGCGGGTCGGTCATATAATTGTAAAACGGCAGCAGCTGCCACCTAGACACTGCACTGAGGAGAGGGCTAACACAACAGAGGTGATGAGCGAGGGGAGGGGGATACAAGGGGAGTGTGAGGGGGAAGTGGGGGTAGAAAATAGGCTGGCAGAAGGCATACCCCATGCTGCCGTATTGAATTACGGAAAATAGATTTTCTACGGCATGTTTCACCTCTGTCTAGCTTGCATAGCTCATTTTTCACTCAAGGACACACCAGCTCCCTGGACACATTTTTTACATATCACCCCTCATTTTCTGATCAGTTTTACCTGGATATCAATGGTCATGGTGAAAGAAAAAGGTAACTGAATCGTATTGTAGTTGCTGTGTCTGTGTGGTTTTTGTTTGTCAGCATTATTGTCCGCAGTCGGTTCTGATGTGCAGTGTGTTTTTGTGGATCTGTCCTGGTTTGAATGTTACATTGTACATGTATTGCATGTATTGCTGGTATGTAAGTTGGTGACCAGTATTAGTAATCAGCAACCAAATTTTGTAAGGATTGTTTTTTTGAAGGAGCATTCCAAAGCATAACCAATCTACAATAGTTAGAACAGAGCTCTTACAACCCTGTTCCTGCAGAACTACAGTCCTGTAGATTTTCTCTCCAACACTAATCAAGGGCACATGTTTCTAATAATTAGCTGGTTGATAATCTGAATCAGGTTAGTTACAACGGGGGTTGGAGCAAAAACCTACAGGAGGGTAGGTCTCCAGGAACAGGGTTGGAGAGCCCTGGGTTAGAAGATCTCTCTTTGCTGTCAAGGAGTTATCTGAAGCGTAGCGCTCTGCTGATAAAGACACATACGCAAACATACAGTACAGTTCCTTATGCTGAAATATGCCTGTTGATATTTGGGTTGGACAGTGATGCTTTTCCTGGCAAAACAGTTAATTTAATGGCTTGATGGCCAGTTTGAGTGGTGAGTTTGTGGTAAGGTAATGTACATTTGTGTACAGTGGAAAGTGGAGCACTAGTGTAGAGGTCACAAGAGGCTGCTGAGGGGAGGACAGCTCATAATAATGGCTGTAATGGAATGGTATCATTTGATGAGTTCAATACCATTCTATTTACTTTGTTCCAGCCATTACTATAAGACTTTCCTCCCCAATTAAGGTGCCACCAACCTCCTGTGGTAGGGATCTATACTGTGCCGAGCAGCCCCAGTTGGACTGCACACACACTCATCTGTCTGCAACTGTAACCATGGCAACTGGTTAAAAGGTACACTCCATTGTTATCTGCCGTGGCCTCATTCATAGAGAGCTATTTCTTACTAAAAATCAATCCATGTCCTACCATAATATGTATCAAGTTGAAATATGTGTGTGTAAAAAAAGAAGCTACCACTTGTCTTTTCCTACTAGCATTGACTTTTCTTATTTATTAAGGAAACATTTACTTACTATGACTGTGATATGTAGTTGTCTCACCTATCTATCTTAAGATGAATGCACTAACTGTAAGTCGCTTTGGATAAGAGTGTCTGCTGAATGACTAAAATGTAAATGTGTGTTTGTGTGCAGGTCTGTGTGCCTGCATGCTTGTATCTATGTAAATGTGTATGGTGATTGTGTGTGTTTGTGTCAGTGTGTGTATGTCAGTGTAAATGCATCACAGTCATCACATTAGTCTTATCAATACTTTATTTTAAATCATACACTCTTAGACAAAAGTGCTATCTAGAACCTAAAAGGGTTCTTCAGCTGTCCCCATAAGCAAATCCTTTGAAGAACCCCTTTTAGTTCCAGTTAGAACCTTTTCCACAGAGGGTAGAGCTCGGCTACCCCGAACCGAGCCCGATGGGCGCCGACATTATACATCGGGTTAGGGCTGGGTAAGGCCTGCTTTTTCCTCAATAACTATGGTACGGTCAGGGTTCGGGTACAACTAAATTGATTGCTAACATTTTGAAGCCAAGAAATTTGCGAGTGCTCTGCTGTGCCGTACAATCATATCTAACTAAGATCATAACATGGTGTCAGAAGTGCTTCAACCTCATCAAAAATAAAACATAAGAGATTATTTCACATAAAATAATTATGTTCCTTGAGTTTTGTCGGAGTTTAGACTGACGAAAAGTAGCAAACTGCTCTCTCATGTCTCTTTATTGAGCAGAGCAGCCCAAGCGGAGCCGTTGCTATGGATACTTAGACTCAGAGAGCCGCCATGAGTAGGCATGGGTAGGGCTCGGGCTTGAAATGTATGCCCATGCAGGGCTCTAACAGAGGGTTCTACATGGAACCAGAAGGGTTCTCCTATGGGGACAGCTGAATAACCCTTTTGGAACCATTTTTTCTAAGAGTGTATGAACAGACAGTGACAGTTGTGTATGTGTATGTAACAGAGACAGAAGCCTGCTACATGGCAGACCAATCCGAACTCATCTCTCGACATGAGTGCATTATCTCAGCCAATCATGGCTAGTGGGAAGGTTCCATGCTTTTTCTGCAGTTAAACCAACTGGTCTCGTAATTTAACAATTTCATTCATATTTATAGATTGCATACAAGTTTGTTACTTAGGCACATGAAAGTTCACATGTTCCAGAATGCATTTCTGCCAAAAGCGCATTTTGATTAAAAACACAACGTTCATGTTCAAATGGTTCTCCTGTGAAGTCATGATGTGCGACATACGATTATTTTCCTGAAACAAGTCACTTATTTTAAGTCTTTCTAAAATCCCCTATGGCAAAAAATGAATGGTGAAAAAAACAATTGGAAGCATTTCAGTTTGACCGCTAGGTTTTATGGGTATTATGACTTATAATGTGGTACTATATGGCCTGCATGTTTTTCCAAAGAGCTTGCCATGAACCACTAAATCACAGACAGGCAGACCGACAAACAGACCACATGACATGGTCTATCTGAGACCCACTGAGCTTTGGTGTCTGAGCTGAATGTGTGGCACATGAAAAAATAAGTTAAACAATGACTACACTCAGAGTGATCGTACTTGTTGGTGGATTTCCCTATTAAACTAAGAATGCTCTTGATATACTTGACAATTTACAGGGTATGCCACATACACCCGAGGAGATAGACTGATCTACTTGCTTTGAGCTATTTGTCCTCTTTACCCCATCACATCATTAATGTTTGCTTCAGTTTTGTGTGTGTGTGTGTGTGTGTGTGTGTGTGTGTGTGTGTGTGTGTGTGTGCGTGTGCGTGTGTGTCTGTGTCTGTGTGCGTGCACTGTACAGTCTCTGTGTCTAATCTTATGTTGGCTCAATGATAACCTATGGTGTTATGTGTATCATTACCACATTCACTTTTGTATTTTAATGCCTCTCCCAGCATCTCTGATTTTGCAGAGTATTGCAGAAACTGCAGTAGTGCCTCCTCTTTGGATGGTGCCTCTCTCTCCATCTGTATCTCTCTCTCTCTCCTAAGTGACAATCATCCTCACTATTGCCATTTGCTCTGTGCTAAAACTGAACCACTATTCTGATTATTATAGGAAATGTGACACAAAATTCGAAATAGAAAAGATAGCCTAGATTTGGGTCTGATTTTGGATCCTGTAATGGACAGTCGTCTTTCAGATGGAGAGAACCATGCATTTATAATATCATTTTAATGAATTTCAGACACAAGGATTTGTATTGTTTGAAATAGAATAGAATAGGGGGTTTTGGACACAGTCCTCCTGTATAAAAAAAACTATACATTACACACTTGACACATGCACATGTTTACAAGACACACGGTACACACGGTATGTACCACCAGCTGGTAAATTGAAAGTCATTCTGCGTTCATACAGTATATGGCAGGTACCTGTGTTAGTTAGAACACACCAACAACAATAACTCTCTGGTCTAGGACAGCCAGCCATTTAGAAACAATCATTATTCTGTGTTAGGTCCCGAGGGATTAGTTTGTCAGGGGTTGGGGGCCTGGTAGAGGGAGATACGTTTCCCCCCAATGTTTGAAGTGCTTTGTCTAGGAAGATGGTGCAGGGGCTGGTGGGTGGTTGGGGGTAGGGGTTGTGAATCAAATCATACATATTTATAAGAGGGAAGTTTAAGGACATCTTGTTATGTTTGTGTGATGAAAAGTAAACCACACCCACACCATAACACACATACACACACGCAAGCTTGCGTACCGATGCCTCCCTTCCAGACGAGCTTAACACATTTTATGCTCGATTCAAGGCAGACAATAACGAGCCATCCTGGAAGACTCTCGCTGCTCCGGACAATCAGGTGCTTTCGCTCTCTGAGGCTGACGTGAGGAAAACTCTCAAAAGAGTGAATACTCAAAAAGCCTTCATCCCTGTGGCAATGTGAAAAAAAAAATATGCATAAAAAATATATATTATTTTTGAAAATGTCACAATATTGTTTTTGCGCAAGTTGGATGTACATGAATCAAAACTTGAGTATTCTTCCTTCAAAGCTTGTTTTCCATCTTCTTTTAATATACGTAGCCAATTTATTTTCATCACTATTATTTCCATGACTGATCAAATCTAATTTTCTCATGGCTCTTTCTTGTCCCTCTGCAGAAGACATGTTTTATCCAAGATGGCGTAGCAGTGCAGACGTGGTTTTGTCATCCTCTCATGTGTTTTTTGTATTTTTCGTCTTTTTTGTAAATATTTTGTTCAATTTTTAATTTAAATATACCTTCCGGTAACCCGCCTCACCCAATGTGATACGGATCCACTTTTTTATATACCTTATAGCCAGAACCTCCATCAGAAGCTAGCCATCAGAAGCTAACCAGCTAATTTATCTATTAGCTATTTAGTCATTGTCAGCCACTGCTAGCGACCTTTACCTTTTTTAGCCTGGATATTACTTGCCAGCCTGCCAGCATCGGACTGTTTTCTCACAACAACGCCGGATTCCTGCAGTAAGCCCTGGACTTTTACTCCTGATCATCACAGCTAGCTAGCTGCCACCGAGTGACCCCGCCCTGAAGCTAGCCCTGAGCCAGGCCCACATCCCGGCCTACTCAGTGATCACCTCCCGGACCCTACCCCAACACGGCTTGAACTCCTCTACTTCACCGGATCCTGCCGTAAGATCCGGTCCCTTACATCGGATCACCACTGCTAGCTAGCTGCTACCGAGTGGCTATAGTGGCTAATGCCCCTGCCCTGAAGCTAGCACCATTTAGCCACGAGCCAGGCACATCTCCCGGCTAGCAAACGAAACTACTACAACTACAATACCTCTTTCGCCATCTGTCCCGGACCCTTTGTCATCACGGCACCCCGCCATTCCACCAAGACTGGTCAGCTATCCGCTGTGCCCTCAACCGGCCTTTGCCGGACGTCGAAGCAGAAGCTTCTATTAACTCCCGGCCTGTTAACTTTAATCGCTGTGTCTCCCGCGTGCTAGCGTAGTAACAACTACCCCGCGGCTTCCCTGCTCCATCTATTGCTGGTCACTGGACCCTATGATCACTTGGCTACATAGCTGATGCCTGCTGGACTGTTCAATAATCACGGTACTCCATTTTGTTCATTTTTGTTTATCGAACAGGCCCTGTGTGTAGTTAACTGTCCATCTCTGCCCATTCATCACCATTTTACCTGTTGTTGTTGTCTTAGCTGATTAGCTGTTGTTGTCTTAGCTAGCGCTCCCAATCAACACCTGTGACTGTTTTTATGCTTCACTTTATGTCTCTCAAATGTCAATATGCCTTGTACTGTTGTTTAGGATAGTTATCATTGTTTTAGTTTACTGTAGAGCCCCTAATCCCACTCAACATGCCTCAGACACTTCCTTTGTCCCACATCCCACACATGCTGGAACTTCACCAAGCATAACTAGCGTGTCCAGAGATGTAACCTCTCTTATCATCACTCAGTGCCTGGGCTTACCTCCACTGTACCTGCACCCCACCATACCCCTGTCTGTACATTATGCCCTAAACCTATTCTACCAAGCCCAGAAATCTGCTCATTTTATTCTCTGTCCCCAACGCACTAGACAACCAGTCTTGATAGCCTTTAGCCGTACCTTCATCCCCCCTCTGTTCCTCTGATGACGTGGTTAACCCAGGCCCTGCGTGTCCCCAGGCACTCTCATTTGTTGACTTCTGTAGCCGAAAAAGCCTTGGTTTCATGCATGTTAACATCAGAAGCCTCCTCCCTAAGTTTGTTTTACTCACTGCTTTAGCACACTCTGCCAACCCTGATGTCCTTGCCATGTCTGAATCCTGGTTTAGGAAGGCCACCAAAAATTCGGAGATTTCCATACCCAACTACAGGAGTTGCAATCTTCTCCAGAGATAGCCTGCAAAGTTCTGTCATACTTTCCAGGTCTATGCCCAAACAGTTCAAGCTTCTAATTTTTTAAATGAATCTTTCCAGAAATAAGTCTCTCACTGTTGACGCCTGTTTTTGACCCCCCTCTGCTCCCAGCTGTGCCCTGGACACCATATGTGAATTGATTTCCCCCATCTATCTTCAGAGTTCGTTCTGTTAGGTGACCTAAACTGGGATATACTTAACACCCTGGCAGCCCTACGATCTAAGCTAGATGCCCTCAATCTCACATAAAATTATCAAGGAACCCACCAGGTACAACCCTACATCTGTAAACATGGTCACCCTCATAGATATTATCCTGACCAACTTGCCCTCCAAATACTCCGCCGCTGTTTTCAATCAGGATCTCAGCGATCACTGCCTCATTGCCTGCATCCACTATGGGTCCGCGGTCAAGCTACCAACCCTCATCACTGTCAAAGGCTCCCTAAGACACTTCTGCGAGCAGGCCTTTCTAATTGACCTGGCCCGGGTATCCTGGAAGGATACTGACCTCATCCCGTCAGTCGGGGAAGCCTGGTCGTTCTTTAAAAGTAATTTCCTCACCATCTTAAATAAGCATGCCCCTTTCAAAAAATGTAGAACTAAGAACAGATATAGCCCTTGGTTCACTCCAGACCTGACTGCCCTCTACCAGCAAAAAAAATATCCTGTGGTGGACTGCACTAGCATCAAATAGTCCCTGCGATATGCAAGTAGTCCCTGCGATATGCAAGTCAGGAACCATTACACGCAGTCAGTCGGGAAAGCAAAGACTAGGTTTTTCAAACAGAAATTTGCATCCTGCAGCTCTCACTCCAAAAAGTTTTGGGACACGAAAAAGTCCATGGAGAATAAGAGCACCTCCTCCCAGCTGCCCACTGCACTTAGGCTAGGTAACACTTTCACCACCGATAAATCCACGAGAATCGAGAATTTCAATAGGCATTTCTCCATGTCTGGCATGCTTTCCTCCTGGCTACCCTGACTCCAGCCAACAGCTCCGCACTCCCCGCAGCTACTTGCCCAAGCCTCCCCAGCTTCTCCTTCACCCAAATCCAGATAGCAGATGTTCTGAAAGAGCTGCAAAACCTGGACCCATACAAATCAGCTGGGCTAGACCCTCTCTTTTTAAAATTATCCGCCACCATTGTTGCAACCCCTATTACCAGTCTGTTCAACCTCTCTTTCATATCGTCTGAGATCCCTAAAGATTGGAAAGCTGCCGCGGTCATCCCCTCTTAAAAGGGGGTGACACTCTAAACCCAAACTGCTACAGACCTATAGCTATCCCTCCCTGTCTTTCAAAAGTCTTCGAAAGCCAAGTCAATAAACAGATCACTGACCATTTCGAAACCCACCGTACCTTCTCCGCTGTGCAATCCGGTTTCTGAGCTGGTCACGGGTGCACCTTGGCAACACTCAAGGTACTAAATTATATCATATCCACCATGGATAAAAGACAGTACTGTGCAGCCGTCTTCATTGACCTGGCCAAGGCTTTCAACTCTGTCATTCACCACATTCTTATTGGCCAACTCAATACCCTTGGTTTCTCATCGCCTGGTTCACTAACTACTTCTCAGACAGATTTCAGTGTGTCAAATCAGAGGGCTTGTTGTCCGGACCTCTGGCAGTCTCTATGGGGGTACCACAGGGTTCAATTCTCGGGCCGACTCTTTTCTCTGTATATATCAACAATGTCGCTCTTGCTGAGGGTGATTCCCTGATCCACCTCTATGCAGACGACATGATTCTGTATACATCTGGCCCTTCCTTAGTCACTGTGTTAACTAACCTCCAAACGAGCTTCAATGCCATACAACACTCCTTCCATGGTCTGCAACTGCTCTTAAACGCTAGTAAAACCAAATGCATGCTTTTCAACCGTTCGCTGCCCACACCCGCCCGCCCGCCCAACTAGCATCACTACTCTGGGCGGTTCTAACTTAGAATATGTGGACGGCTACAAATAACTAGGTGTCTGGCTAGACTGTAAACTCTCCATCCAGACTCGCAACAAAGCCTCCTTCACACACGCCGCCAAACATACCCCCGCAAAACTGACTATCCTACCGATACTCGACTTCGGCGATGTCATTTACAAAATAGCTTCCAATACTCTACTCAGCAAACTGGATGCAGTCTATCACAGTGCCATGCTCTAGTTGGCTGGCCCTCACTACATATTCGTCACCAGACTACTGGCTCCAGGTCATCTATAAGTCGATGCTAGGTAAAGCTCCGCCTTATCTCAGCTCACTAGTCACGATAACAATACCCACCCGTAGCACACGCTCTAGCAGGTATATTTCACTGGCCATCCCCAAAGCCAACATGTACTTTGGCCGCCTTTCCTTCCAGTACTCTGCTGCCAATGACTGGAACGAATGACAAAAATCGCTGAAGCTGGAGACCTATATTTCCCTCACTAACTTTAAACATCAGCTATCAGCCCATCTGTAAATAGCCCATCCAATCAACCTACTTCATCCCCATTTTGTTTTTATTTACTTTTCTGCTCTTTTGCACACCAGTATTTCTACTTGCACATCATCATCTTCTCATCTATCACTCGTGTTAATTTGCTAAATTGTAACTATTTCGCTACTATGGCCTATTTATTGCCTTACATCCTCACGCCATTTGCACACACTGTAAATAGACTTTCTTTTTTTCTATTGTATTGTTGACTGTATGCTTGTTTATGTGTAACTCTGTGTTGTTGTTTGTGTCGCACTGCTTTGCTTTATCTTACCCAGGTCGCAGTTGTAAATGAGAACTTGTTCTCGACTAGCTGTCCTGGTTAAAGGTGAAATAAAAATTTAAAATAAAATATGGTGAGTAATACTTTTAGAACATTGAAACACAAGGAAATCACAGTATTGAATTGCAATATGCAGTACCAGTCAAATGTTTGGACACACCTACTCATTCAAGGGTTTTATTTATTTGTTATTATTTTCTACATTGTAAAATAATAGTGAAGACATCAAAACTATTAAATTAAACATGGAATCATACAGTGACCAAAAAGTGTTAAACAAATCAAAATATATCTTATATTTGAGATTCTTCAAACCACATCAACACATCAGAAATACTCATAATAAACATTGATAAAGATACAACTATTATACATGGAACTTTAGATTAACTTCTCCTTAATGCAAGATTTAAACATTTTTTTACGGAGAAAGCAAACTATGCAATAATCTGAGTACAGCCTTTAGACAACAAAGCAGCCAAAAAGATACCCGTATTGGGTATTCAACATTACTCAGAAATAGCATTTTAAATATTCACTTACCTTTGGAATCCCAGTTCCACCATAAATGTTTTGATTTGTTCGATAATGTCCATCAGTTATGTCCAAATATCTTCTTTTGTTAGGGCGTTTGGTAAACAAATCCAAAAGCGCGATCAGGTCGCGCCGAACGTCGGATGAGAAGTTCAAAAAGTTCCATTACATCCCGTAGAAACATGCCAACCTAAGTATGGAATCAATCTTTAGGATGTTGTTAACATAAAACTTCATTAATGTTCCAACCGGAAAATTCCTTTGTCTGTACAAATGAAGTGGAACGTAGCTACCTTTCACCTGAGCACGCCAGACTGAGGCTGTGCACTCTGCCAGACCACTCACTGAAAGAGCCCTTATGAGCTCCTACTTTAGAGTAGAATCCTCAAAAAAGGTTCTAAATACTGTTGACATCTAGTGGAAGCCTTGGGAAGTGAAACATAACTAATATCACCCTGTATCTTCAATGGGGGCTGAGTTGAAAAACTACAAACCTCAGATTTCCCACTTCCTTTTTCCCACTTGGATTTTGTCTCAGGTTTTTGCCTGCCATATGAGTTCTGTTATATTCACAGGCATCATTCAAATAATTTTAGAAACTTCAGAGTGTGTTCTATCCAATAATAATAATAATATGCATATATTAGCATCTGGGACAGAGTAGGAGGCAGTTCACTCTGGGCACGCTATTCATCCAAAAGTGAAAATGCTGCCCCCTATCCCTAAAAGGTTAATTGCCTGTGTATATTTGTTCCTAACCTCCCTGAAAAGTTGCATATCACGGGGGCTATTCGATGCTAATGCAGAACGCCACAGGATGTTTTTGTGCTGGTCAAGGGCAGACAGGTCTGGAGTGAACCAAGGGCTATATCTATTCCTAGTTCTACATTTTTTGAATTTATCAATTTAATTTATGTCATTCATTTTACCATTTGTACGTGATGTTGTATCGGGGTTCCATCACTTTTCTTAAATCCTCTTTGTTTCCACACAGCTCCAAATAAGTGGCATACTCCATGTGCATAGGCTGAGTCAGTGTCTATGTTTACTGTTGTGTGCAAACCTGGTCAAGAACTACAGGAAACGTATGATCTCTGTAATTACAAACAAAAGTTTCTGTACCAAATATTAAGGTCTGCTTTTCTGATGTATCAAATACTTATGTCATGCAATAAAATTCATGACTTAAAAATCATACAATGTGATTTTCTGGATTTTTGTTTTAGATTCCGTCTCTCACAGTTGAAGTGTACCTATGAAAAAAATTACAGAGCTCTACATACTTTGTAAGTAGGAAAACCTGCAAAATCGGCAGTGTATTAAATAATTGTTCTCCTCACTGTACGTATTTACTCCCTATTTTCATTTTTTGTGCTATTCCCTTATTAAAACACCTTATCTTGTTCTTTATATTACTCCCTATAGATCCAGGGCTAAAAACGTTAACGATCTCTTCAAGCCATAATATTTAGATTTGTATTTATATATTTTTCTTTCTCTATTATTGTACTTGGACTATTGGTAATTACCCATTTATCGTTTTTTAATAATTATTCTCTCTTTTTGAGTATATTCTTACTTACGATTTCTATAGACTGTATATTCATCCACTTAGCAGTACACAATTTAACGGTCTCACCAGGCAATCGCTAATATCGTCTCAACATTTATTATGAAGTTACTATATTGTTCATGTATTTGACAATTTCTCCTAACTGTTCAAACTTCTAGTATCATATTCCTTCAATGGGTGTTTATGTACCTGTCATGCCCTGACCTTAGATATCTCTGTTTTCTTTATATTTTGGCTAGGTCAGGGTGTGACTAGGCTGGGTACGCTAGTTTTTTGTATTGTCTAGGGTTTTTGCATTGTCTAGGGTTTTTGTATGTTTAGGGGTTTGTAGGTCTAGGGGTTTTTGTATTCTATGGTGGCCTGATGTGGTTCCCAATCAGAGACAGCTGTTTCTCGTTGTCTCTGATTGGGGATCATATTTAGGGAGCCATTTCCCTTTGGTGTTTGTGGGATCTTGTCTATGTTTAGTTGCCTGTCAGCACTTGTTTGTATAGCTTCACGTTTTGGTATTTTGTTAGTTTGTTCAGTGTTCATTCTTTTAATTAATAAAAATGTACGCATACCACGCTACGCCTTGGTCTCCTTCATACGACGAACGTGACAGTACCAATCACATTCACTTCCCCTAGTGCAGAACTGGTTGCGTCCCCTTCGTCAGACCAAGAGAGGTACGAACCTTTTGTCCCACAACAGCAGATAACTGTCACACTCACGTTCACGCTTTCCTAAGCGACCTGAGTATACCGGATTTGCATCTTATTTAATTAATTAATGATACACTCCCTCAACACGATACGTAATCAAATAGTATTTCTCTTACACTTTCCTAAGTGATCTTTCACGCTTTCCTAAGCGACACTTTCCTAAGTGACCTTTCACCTGAGTATACAGGATTTTAATTTGCAATTTCCGATTCACTTTCTAGCTGTCCTCATTGATTCACTTCCACGACATGATAAGCGCTCTTTAATTTTATTCGACCATGCATATGGACAATTGTCACCTCAAACTAGATTGAACAGACCTGTCAATAGGGCAGACAGATAACTTGAAAAAGACCGATCACCCTCCCCAGCTGAGTGACTGCGTGAGCCAGACAAATTGAATGACCCGCTGACAAGGACCAATTGAATCAGACAAATGGGCTGAGTTTGCACGCAACTCACACAGGTCTAATCAAACATACCCCGGCCAAACAAAATCAGTCAACATAGTCACGACTTAACCAGTCTGAACAACTGGTCAGATGAACCATCTGACCAAATCAGATGAATAACCCCACCCAACTGAACCAGTCAAAACAGATGGTGCACACAATTCTCCCTCTCCAATGGTCATACACAAATTACTATATGGTAATGAGCTCACGGTTGCAAGCTCAAAAGCTTTATTTTACCCCCAATATTTAGCATGCATTTCATTGAACTCAAAAGCTCCCAATATTTCTTTGGTTCATCAAATTTGGAGAGACCTCCTCGGTGACCTACCTCTGAGGTGCGTTCAAATAGACTTTTATTTATCAATATAACAAAAGCTGAGCTAATTCATGAAGTAACTCCCTTCCAGTCTTGGCACAGGCTTCTTATACATTTATCCTCCTTACGTCATACTCATAGTAACTCCTCTTAATGGCTCATCACCTCTGGCATTTAGCCACCGTTATCATATTGCCTTCATATTAGGACATTGAACCTGTAGAGTCACAGAAATAGTTTCATGCATGTAGGAACATAGTAACAGACCTTGGCCCTCTACGAAAATAACCGATACATGCCATCATGCTAACTCCTCTGAAAGGGACACCGCTGTTCTGGAAAAACCCCAAGAGGTGTAACCATAGCAACAGCCCATAGTTGGCCATAACCGTTACAGGAATAACCAAATTAGTGTCCAACCCCCAGGTCTAATGGTGTCTAATGACCCAGAGCACAAAACTAGTGCACTAGTTTTGCTGGCTCCTTCTGAAATAAATAATTGCCACATATGTACTGAAAAATTTACAATAATATGTACATATAACTAGGAATAAAGTGTCAGATAGTTAACAGTAACAGCAGTTTATGTGATGAGTCAAAAAAGGTAGTGCAAAAATAGTTAACCAAATAGCTACACGGACTAACTATTTAGTAGTCTTATGGCTTGGGGTTAGAAGCTGTTCAGGGTCCTGTTGGTTCCAGACCGCATCGGTACCACTTGCCGTGCAGGCCTTCCTCTGACACCGCCTGGTATTGAGGTCCTGGATGGCAGGGAGCTTGGCCCCAGTGATGTACTGGGCCGGCCGCACTACAGGTCGAATGCCAAGCAGTTACCATACCAAGCGGTGATACAGCCAGTCAAGATGCTCTCAATGGTGCAACTGTACAACTTTATCAGGATCTGATGGCCCATGCCCAATTATTTTCAGTCTCCTGAGGGGGGAGAGGTGTTGTTGTACCCTCTTCACAACCGTGTTGTGTTTTTCCCATGATAGATCCTTAGTGATGTGGACACTGAGGAACTTGAAGCTCTTGACCCGCTCCACTACAGCCCCATAGATGGGAATGGGGGTGTGCTCAGCCCTCTGTTTCCTCTGGTCCACGATCAGTCGTCAGTGATCAGGCCTATCCCCTTTGCATCGTCAGCAAACTTGATGGTGTGGACACATAGTTGTAGGTGAATGGGTAGTACAGGAGAGAACTAAGCACGGCAAATGTGTTGTTGCCTACTCATCACCTGGATATTATTAATAATATGCATGTCAATCTATCCTGGCTCAAAGTGAGGAGAGATTGACTTCAACAATGCTTGTATTTATGAGAAGTATTGACATGTTGAATGCACCGATCTGTCTGTTTGAACTACACAGCACGGACACCCATGCACACGACATGACACAAGACGTCTCTTCACAGTCCCCAAGTCCAGAACAGACTATGGAAGGTGCACAGTACTAAATCGAGCCAAGACTACCTGGAACTCTATTCCACATCAAGTAACTCATGCAAGCATTACAATTAGATTTAAAAAACAGATTAAAAAAAAAACACATTATGGAAGAGTGGGGACTGTGAAGCAACACAAACATAGCCACAGACACATGCATACACACACACATGCACGATAGCATATGCACTATACACACAGGTACACATGGATTTTGTACTGTATATTTGGTAGTGGTGGGTAGGGGCCTGAGGACACACAGCCAATGTATTGTATTTAAAATTGTATAACCTTCCTTAATTTAGCTGGACCCCAGGAAGAGTAGCTAATGGGTATCCATAATAAATACAAAATACCTGGGGGCGTCCCATCAGGAAGTCCAGGATCCTGTGGATCTGTTTGGGTGGTATGCGAATTGGAGTGGGTCCAGGGTTTCTGGGATGATGGTGTTGATGTAAGCCAAGACCGGCCTTTCAAAGCATTTCATGGCTACAGATGTGAGTGCTACAGGGTAATTGTCATTTAAACAGGTTACTTTGGTATTCTTGAGCTAAAACTGCTTGTTGTCAGAGAGGAAGAAGTGATCTTTCATCTGTGTTGTGGGTGGCAGGTGGAGGGGTGTCTGAGTGAGTAGGAAGGTGCACAGCGTAAACAGCACTGAAGTTTCTCTGTCCAGTGTTTGTGTTCTTTTGCCAATTTTAATATTTTATTTTTATTGGCCAGACTGAGATATGGCTTTTTCTTTGCAACTGTGCCTAGAAAGCCAGCATCCCAGAGTCACCTCTTCACTGTTGACATTGAGACTGGTGTTTTGCGGGTACTATTTAATGAAGCTGCCAGTTAAGAACTTGTGAGGCGTCTGTTTCTAGACACTCTAATTGACAACAGTTTTCAGGTGTGCTAACATAATTGCAAAAGGGTTTTTAATTATCAATTATCCTTTCAAAATTATAAACTTGGATTAGCTAACACATCGTGCCATTGGAACACAGGAGTGATGGTTACTGATAATGGGCCTCTGTACGCCTATGTAGATATTCCATAAAAATCTCCAGCTACAATAGTCAGTTACAACATTAACAATGTCTACATTGTATTTCAAAAATTTATGTTATTTTAATGGACAAAAAATGTGCTTTTCTTTCAAAAACAAGAACATTTCTAAGTGACCCCAAACTTTTGAACAGTAGTGTAAATTCAAATTAATTGAATTAATTTATATATATATATATATCACCCAGCCCTAGCCTAGTCCAGGACTCGTATTCTTAAAGTATCTCATAGTAGGAGTGCTAATGTGGGATCAGTTTTGCCTTTTGGATCTAGCACTTTTAGCACTGAGACGCTTTATACGCTTGGACTAAAAAGCATTATACATGCTTATAAATCTAAGTCTAGGATTAGTCTGTGTGCGGGAAACCAGACCTATAATGTGTGTGATTATAGTGGTTCATGTCTATCTCTGTTCTATTCTAGTGGCACATGCGCAGGACACACACCATTCCAATGAGAAGCCTCTGATTCAGTGCTACAAGTGTGGGGAGCCATGTAAGGGTGAGGTGCTGCGGGTCCAGTCCAAGCACTTCCACCTGAAGTGCTTCACCTGTAAAGGTAAGTACAGTACCAAACCCTGGAGATCATTTGAGGGGACTCTAGCGATAATCCATATTCAAGTCATTGAGCTCTCCCAGGGTGAATGTAGCCTTCAAACAGCATGCATGATGGCAGTTGTGTTGTTAGACAATAGTGCTGAGGGATTAGTGCTTTTTGAGTTTGGTTCGGTTTCGGTACAATTCTTTTTTTAAACATACGTTTTTTAAAATTTCAAATTCAATATATTTTTTTTGTTTTCAATGAGAGCACAATGGTAAAGGCCGTCAGCTGCCACAGTAGACGGAACTTCCCGCCAGAGTTCAAGTAATTTAGAGTTCTATACCAGGCGGTGTCAGAGAAAGGCCCTAAAAATTATCAAAGACTCCAGCCATCCTAGTCATCGACTGTTCTCTCTGCTAAAGCACGGCAAGTTGTACCGGAGCGCCAAGTCGAGGTCCAAGAGGCTTCTAAACAGCTTCTACACCCAAGCCATAACACTCCTGAAAATCTAATCAAATGGCTACCCAAATGACTATTTGCATTGCCCCGCCCCCCTCTACGCTGCTGCTACTCTCTTTTAGTCACTTTAATAACTCTACCTAAATGTTCATACGACCTCAATTACCTCGACTAACCGGTGCCCCTGCACATTGACTCTGTACCGGTACCCACTGTATATAGCCTCGTTATTGTTATTTTACTGCTGCTCTTTAATTATTTGTCACTTTTATTTCTTACTTTTTTAGGTATATTCTTAACTGCATTGTTGTTTAAGGGCTTGTAAGTAAGCATTTCACTGTAAGGTCTACACTTGTTGTATTCGGCGCATGTGACAAATAAAATTAGATTTAATTTCATTTAAACTTTTGCCTTCTACTGTAGCGTTGTTTTCTACCGGATGTTAATTTGCACTGTCCGTTTACTGAAATCCCCATAGCAATGCATATCGTCGTGCAGGCTTGGTTTTGCCATCAATCTCTTTCTTGCTTTCTTGTTCCGCTATACCAAATAGTATGAAGTGTTTTGCGTCCCTACTCTAAATGCAGAATTACTTTAATAAAATATTTAAGTTGTGTATATTACATTTGTTTTATTTGATTACTTTATTATTTATTTCCAATTCATCATCTCATCTTAATAGAGCTGCTGCCTATGCTGTCTGACTAAATCACTATTTTAGTAGTTTTTCTAAGTAAATAAGGCATACTTTTATGACTGCTGAATACCAACTATCAATCATGTAGATCAAGTATTTTCAGGTAGACATACCATGAGCAGCAACGTATCTCTATCCCTCCCTCCTGCATTCTTCTGTCTCTTTTATTTAGCAGGCGTGAAAGACACACAGACCGGACAAGTGTGTGCACAATGGATTATGGTTATTGTAGTTAATTACCACATTTTCTGCTCTAAACTATTTGGAATATTGGCCTGTTGGAAACCAACTCCCCACTACATCACAGTTTGGGCTTGATCTGTTTTAACTCTAGAGAAACTATGCATTGAGCTCACAAAAAATATTGAAATCTAATAATTGAACCGATGTCAGTGACTTGCTTGTTTAAGAATCCAAAAATTATCGCTCAGCACTATTAGCCAATGTCAAAGCTAGCTAGCACAAGCTTCCCTCTCCCGATCGACTGTCGTGTGGTTGTGTCACAGAAGTGAATAATATTAGGACATTTTCAATTATGGTTGCTAGTCCTCTCATCGGCGACCGTTAAATCGCTGTGTGTCCTTGTCTCCTCCTTCCATTGAAATTGTCTGGTCACTAATTACAGCCCCAAGTGTGAGCCCAGTGCAAGTGAAGTCACTAAAGCCATCTGTTCCCAATGGATCACAGTCTGTGCTTCTTCACCCAAGTTCCAGAGGACTACAGTGTGTGATGGCCTGTTATCCCATGTTGTGTAAAGGTGACAAGTGCCTTGATGTGAATCTGATAGTAAACAGATTGATCATCCAATTAGTTACTCTTTTTCCACAGCTGCTGTATCATCTCAGACTGGGGATGGAGCGCACTGAGTCCGGAAAGCGAGACTACCAATTAGTTAGTTAGCTAGCCAGGTCATCAGATCCTACTGCCCTAAAAGCGCTCTCCTGGCCCCTTACACTAAGTCTGAATTTGTCCTGCTAGGTGACCTAAACTGGGACATGCTTAAACCACCTGACCAAGTCCTAAAGCAATGGGACTCCATAATGAATGACTCCAAACACGCAGAAAAGGCTACTCTCCTTGATGTTATCCTCACAAATAATCGTGATTATGTATCAGTCTGGTGTTTTCTGTCATGTTACAGCCTGTGTTCGTAATGGCTGCTCAGTGAAACGACCTGTCCTGATTTGTCATAGACGCTTGCTAAAAAAACTTTCATGAGCAAGCCTTCCTTCATGAACTGGCCTCTGTAAAATGGTATAGAATCAGCATGGACCTTCGTTTTTCATATTTTTTTTTATAACAAACACACCCCCATAAAGAAAATTAGAATTAAAAACAGGTTCAGCCCGAGGTTCGACCATGACCTTGCAGAGTTACTCCATCCCAAGAATTGCATTTAGCAAAAGGCTTGGCACACCCATACTCAGGCTGACTGGCTCTCGTTCAAGCAAATGAGAAATAAGTGCACTCAGGCTATCCAGAAGGCCAAAGTTAGTTACTTTAAGGAGCAGTTCTCTCTGTGGGTCTAACCCCAAGAAGTTCTGGAAAACAGTTAAAGACCTGGAGAATAAACCCTCCTCCTCACAGCTACCAATGACCCTTAAAGTTGATGATGTGCTTGTTACTGACAAGAAGCACATGGCTGAGCTCTTTAGTCACCACTTCATTAAGTCAGGATTGCTATTTGACTCAGCCATGCCTCCTTGCCCGTCCAATATTTCCTCATCTCCCACCCCGTCTAATGCGACTATCCCTGATGATTTTCCCTCATTGTCCTCTGCCCCACTACAAAGTCTCTACTTGCAGGCAGTCTGAGGCGCTAAAGAAGCTCCTAAAACTTGACCCCCAAAAAACATCTGGGTCAGATGGTTAGACCCTTTCTTCTTTAAGGTTGCTGACCATATCATTGCCAAGCCTGTCTCTCCTTTCTGGGAAGGTTCCTGTTGCTTGGAAGGCAGCCACGGTTCATCATTTATGTAAAGGGGGAGATCAAGCTGATCCTAACTGTTATAGGCCTATTTTGCCCAGTTTATCAAAAGTGTTGGAAAAACTTGTCCATAATCACCTGACTGGCTTTCAATGTCTATACTATTATCTCGGGTATGCAATCTGGTTTCCGCTCAGGTTATGGATGTTTCACTGAAACCTTAAAGGTCCTCAATGATGTCACCATTTCCCTTGATTTTAAGCAATATTGTGCTGCTATTTTTATTGACTTGGCCAAAGCTTTTGATATGGTAGACCATTCCATTCCTAAGGAGTATTGGTGTCTCTGAGGGTTCTTTGGCCTGGTTTGCTAACTACCTCTCTCAAAGAGTGTAGTGGCTCAATCCTTGGCCCTACGCTCTTCTCAATTTACATCAACAACATAGCTCAGGCAGTAGGAAGCTCTCTCATCAATTTATATGCAAATGATAGTCTTATACTCAGCTCGCCCCTCCCCAAATGTTGTGTTAAATGCTTTACAACCAAGCTTTCTTAGTGTCTCTACCCTTAACCTTGTTCTGAACACCTTCAAAATAAAGGTCATGTGAAGAATGTTCCTCTCCCCACAGGTGTGATTAATACCTCTGATGGTGAAGAGCTTGAGACACTGTCCATCTCTCAGCACATATCAAAGCTGCAGGCTAAAGTTAAATCTAGACTTGTTTCCTCTATTGTAATCGCTCCTCTTTCACCCCAGCTGCCAAATTAACCCTGATTCAAATGACCATCCTACCTACGCTAGATTACGCCAGGTCGCAGTTGTAACATCATTTATAGATCGGCAGGTAAGGGTGCTCTTGAGCGGCTAGATGTTCTTTACCATTCGGCCATCAGATTTTCCATCAATGCCCCTTATAGGAAGCATCACTGCACTGTAAACTCTGTATACCCATTGCAAGACCCACTGGTTGATGTTAATTTATAAAACACTCTTACACGGAACCCAAACCGGCTGCGCACGTGCGCCATCGTGCATACATTTATTTTGTCCCCCTACACCAAACACGATCCTGACACGCAGGTTAAAATATCAAAACAAACTCTGAACCAATGACATTAATTTGGGGACAGGTCGAAAAGCATTAAACATTTATGGCAATTTAGCTAGCTAGCTTGCTGTTGCTAGCTAATTTGGCCTTGGACATAAACATTAGGTTGTTATTTTACCTGAAAACAATTAATCCACACATAAAACGGTCAACCGAATCATTTCTAGTCATCTCTCCTCCTTCCAGGCTTTTTCATCTTTGAACTTATATAGTGATTGTCATCTAAACTTTCATAGTATTACCACGACAACCGGCAAAACAGTTTGTCTTTCAATCACCCAGGTGGGAATAACCAATGAGGAGATGGCACGTGGGTACCTGCTTATATAAACCAATGAGGAGTTGGGAGAGGCAGGACTTGCAGCGCGATCTGCGTCAGAAATAGAAAGGACTTCTATTTTAGCCCTTGGCAACGCAGATGCTCGCTGATGCGGGCGAGCAGTGTGGGTGCAGTAAATTAATAACATAGATTTCTAAATGTATTTTGCAATGCTCGCTCACGCGATGCGAGCAGTGTCGTCAGGGTATTAGGCCTCCCCTCTATCTGAGATATCTACTGCAGCCCTCATCCTCCACATACAACACCCGTTCTGCCAGTCACATTCTGTTAAAGGTCCCCAAAGTGCACACATCCCTGGGTCTTTTCAGTTCGTTGCAGCTAGCAACTGGAACAAGCTGGAACAAACACTCAAACTGGACAGTTTTATCTCAAGCTCTTCATTCAAAAACTCAATCATGGACACTCTTACTGACAGTTGTGGTTGCTTTGCGTGGTGTATTGTCTCCACCTTCTTGCCCTTTGTGCTGTTGTCTGTGCCCAATAATGTTTGTACCATGTTTTGTGCTGCTACCATGTTGTGTTGCTACCATGTTGTTGTCATGTGTTGCTACCATGCCATGTTGTCTTAGGTCTCTCAAATATAGCCCTTCTTACATCAGCTGATATATCAAAGTGCTGTACAGAAACCCAGCCTAAAACCCCAAACGGCAAGCAATGCAGGTGTAGAAGCACGGTGGCTAGGAAAAACTCCCTAGAAAGGCCAGTACCTAGGAAGAAACCTAGAGATGAACCAGGCTATGAGGGGTGGCCAGTCCTCTTCTGGCTGTGCCGGGTGGAGATTATAACTGAACATGGCCAAGATGTTCAAATGTTCATAAATGACCAGCATAGTCAAATAATAATAATCACAGTAGTTGTCGAGGGGGCAGCAAGTCAGCACCTCAGGAGTAAATGTCAGTTGGCTTTTCATAGCCGATCATTAAGAGTATCTCTACCGCTCCTGCTGTCTCTAGAGAGTTGAAAACAGGTCTGGGACAGGTAGCACGCCCGGTGAACAGGTCAGGATTCCATAGCCGCAGGCAGAACAGTTGAAACTTGTTGAAACCCTTCACAGTGCACTACTATTGACCATAGCCCTATGAGCCTTAGCCAATAGTAGTGTACTATATATGGAATAGGGTACTATTTGGGACACCCACTTTAACTTAATTTGCATTGTTGTTACAACATGCTCCCTCCTACACGTATGTCAGCCAGACATAATCATTATGCTAAAAATGTGTGCATGGTTCTATTGAGATCTCTGTGATAGAGTACTTTCTGATGTGTTGTCTCCAGAAAAATTGGTTGTAACATACTCCCACAGTGCCACTCCTGCACATGCAAATACTGTTCACATGCACACGTGTACACGTACACACAGACACAGGACACAAACCCCACATGGTATTTGTGCTTGACTGTCTATAAAGGAACTCATTGCATGCAGAGAAAAGCTCATCTTGGCACTGTGCATGCATTTCACTTTCAAATACGAATGGTTTATAACTCGCAGCTTCTCACATAGGGAGACAAACACAAGCCATGATAACGGCAAACACCGTTACCTGGCATGCAAACCAGCCTGGCCTGTGTGGCCTAAACCTACTTTAGATGAGGTGGTCTGAGGACCAATTAAATATCTGTGCGTCCCAAATGGCTCATATTCCCTACATAGTGCACCACTTTTGACCAGAGCCCTATGGATTCTGGTCAAAAGTAGTGCACTAGAGAATAGGATGTCATTTGGCACACACATATACTGTACCTCTGACTGAAATCGATTTGGTAAAGAACTAATCTTGTCACACCCGCAACTCTGAGCCTTGATCCAATTAAACATTATTCTCTCTCTCTGTCCTATTCATCCCTGGGATTGAATGTGGCTCGTTGCATAAGGACGATTAGACCTAGTTATCTCAAGCATTGAACCGTCCCAGGCTCCTAGTCCTCAGTTCTCTGGCTTTTGTTATGCTCTCTTTTGTAATTGCACAATGTATCGTACATTACTCATATGGTAATTGTATGGCTATAATTAAGTTGTCTCCGACCTGCCAAAACACTGTCTCTTTAAACTGAAAGAGTTTTATTAAACACAGAACTGTTATTCTGTCACATTTATACAACTCAACCTCTCTGCATACTAATGAAATATGCAAAACAAAGTGCAATATAAGTGTAATAGGTCACATAATATTGTGACATAATAACAGATCAGTGATCTTCAAGTTGAGGATAACAGGGAGCTGACCCATGATGGGATATAGGTCAATGGTAATTGATCAGATCCTACAACAGATAGAAATACAACAGCACCATAGGTCCTCTCAGACCTCTGTGGTTGGACCATTTAAAGAGGAAGTTCAGGGTTTTACAACTTGATGTTAGGTTAAGGGACCACCGAAAACAACCAATACAAACTTCAGCTAAATTTAGCCACCGCTAGCTAAAAATCTATGGGAGTGATATGGGCAATCGAACTTCCTCTTTGAAATCATCCATCCAAACCCACTGACTAAAGCCATGTAAGGATATCTGGGTGTAGGTGCTGGTAGAGAGTAGCCTTGCATGCAGTCTCAGAGCGTGCTGCTTTAAGACGTCTGTTGGAAAGAGACTAGTTGGAGAGCCATGGATGATCTAGTCCCACACATTGTTTTTACCACTGATGTATACAGCATTTGACGCAACTGTTTTCATACAACAGAGCTGCACACAAATAATCAAATAAACGTTGTGGAGACACCACACAATGGTTGTGTAAAGATTTTTGTGCAGACCTACTCTCTATTGTATCAACAAAAAAAATCAGTTGTACATCCAATTGTGAAACCTGAGTGTGTGCGGGGCCATAGATCTTCATTCACACTGTTGACGACCAGCAGGCTGTATTGACTGTAGCGGTCTGGGCTGTGCTGACTGACTGAGAACTAACAGGCCATGGTAAATCCCCGGCCACAGATAGTCTATTTTGAGTCTGCAGAGCTGCTGGTCCAAGATAAATACCTTGAGTTTTAACTGTCATTCATTAAGTGAATGGTGGCAGTTGTGACACTCCTAGTTGGAGATAACCTCGTCCCCAGGCTCAATTCCCACTGGGCACACATAGGTTGAATCAACGTTGTTTCAACATAATTTGTCAATGTATTGTGATGTGGAATCATCATGGTAATTTGAAAAAGTCATTAACCAGTATTGTTTTCATCTCATTTCAACCAGTGTTGTAAACATTGAAATTAGGGTAAAACTTAAACTTAAATACATGGACTTAAATGTAGATTCAGTTATATGACTGTAAGTCGCTTTGGATAAAAGCGTCAGCTAAATGGCATATATTATTATTATATTATATGGCATAAATGCAAAAAGTAAACAGCGTAGTAGGTAAATTTCTGCAACAACTATGGTCAACTATGGTCCTTCTGTAGCTCAGTTGGTAGAGCATGGCGCTTGTAACGCCAGGGTAGTGGGTTCGATCCCCGGGACCACCCATACGTAGAATGTATGCACACATGACTGTAAGTCGCTTTGGATAAAAGCGTCTGCTAAATGGCATATATTATTATTATTATTATTATTATTATTATTATTATATTATTAACTAAGAGCGTTAAAGCATGAGGCTCAACTTCATTGCTGTTTTTGGTCGAGTGGCTATCACAATGTGAACAGCTTGAAGTGAACCCGTGCACATGCGCAGATACTGTGTGTGAGCGAAGTCTTGCATCTCGCTCATCTCAATATCTGCTATGGCAACGTCATTTCGCTGAGTCTTCCTTTAACTTGACTAACATGTTGTTTCATCAATATAATTTCAACAAAATCATCAGAACTATGTAACCATTGAAATGGTGTTAAATTCCAAATAGAAAGGTAATTCAAGTGGGTGGTTGAATTTTAGATTTAATTACAGTGGCTTGCAAAAGTATACACCCCCCTTGGCATGTTTCCTATTTTGTTGCCTTACAACCTGGAAATAAAATAGATTTTTGGGGGGTTTGTATCATTTCATTTACACAACAGGCCTACTACATTGAAGAAGCAAAATATATTTTATTGGGGAACAAACAAGAAATAAAACAATGCAAACTTGAGTGTGGTTAACTATTCACCCCCCAAAGTCAATACTTCGTAGAGCCACCTTTTGCAGCAATTACAGCTGCAAGTCTCTAGGGGTATGTCTCAATAACCTTGGCACATCTAGTCACTGGGATTTTTGCCCATTCTTCAAGACAAACTGCTCCAGCTCCTTCAAATTGGATGGGTTCCGCTGGTGTACAGCAATCTTTGTCATACCACAGTTTCTCAATTGGATTGAGGTCTGGGCTTTGACTAGGCCATTCCAAGAGATTTAAATGTTTCCCCTTAAACCACTCGAGTGTTGCTTTAGAAATATACTTAGGGTCATTGAACTGCTGGAAGGTGAACCTCTGTCCCAGTCTCAAATCTCTGGAAGACAAACAGGTTCCCCTCAAGAATTTTCCTGTATTTAGCGCCATCCATCATTCCTTCAATTCTGACCAGTTGCCCAATCCCTGCTGATGAAAACCATCCCCATAGCATGATTCTGCCCCCACTATGCTTCACTGTGGGGATGGTGTCTTGGGGTGATGAGAGTTGTTGGTTTGCACCAGACATATAATTTTCCTTGATAGCCAAAAAGCTAAATTTTAGTCTCATCTGACCAGAGTACATTCTTCCATATGATTGGGGAGTCTCCTACATGCCTTTTGGCCGAACACCAAATGATTTGCTTATTTTTTTCTTTAAGCTTTTTTTTCTGGCCACTCTTCCGTAGAGCCCAGCTCTGTCAAGTATACGGCTTAAAGTGGTTCTATGGACAGTTACTCTAATCTCCGCTGTGGAGCTTTGCAGCTCCTTCAGTGTTATCGTTGGTCTCTTTATTGCCTCTCTGATTAATGCCCTCCTTGCCTGGTCTGTGAGTTTTGGTGGGCGGCCTTCTCTTGGCAGGTTTGTTGTGGTGCCATATTCTTTCCATTTTTAGAAAATGGATCCGTGGGATGTTCAATGTTTCGGATATTTTTTTTACCCAACCCTGATCTGCACTTCTCCACAACTTTGTCCCTGACTGGTTTGGAGAGCTCCTTGGTCTTCATGGTGCCCCTTGCTTAGTGGTGTTGCAGACTCTGCGGCATTTAAGAACAGGGGTATATATACTGAGATCATGAGACAGATCATGTGACACTTAGATTGCACACAGGTTGACTTAACTAATTATGTGACTTCTGAAGGTAATTGGTTGCACCAGATCATATTTAGGGGCCTCACGGCCGATACATAAAACTCTGACGAAGGCTGCGAGGCCGATACGTAAAGCTTATTAAAGAGCAGTGATACTATCAAGAGCAGAGTGTGGGTTTCCTCTTTTTTCTCTCCTATGTTTACAACAACGTCATACTATCAACCTAAATAAAGAGGTATATTGAAATAGAATGTGAAGCCACAGTCCAATGATTTCTGCCTGAACAGTGAGAGATAATGAGCGATAATGTACTGCATTTCAGTGAGAACAAGTCTACCATCCAAATACCTACCTCTATGTACCCTGCTTAGCTTTGGAAACAAGCTGTGTTCGTTTCAACTGAGATATCAGGTCAACACATTTAGACATTGATCAGCGTCCATACTCATTTGCGTAAACTACCTAAATAACATAGTTGAATGTAACTAACTTTAGTTGAAAGTAACTAAGCTGTATGTGAAAGTCAATTCAGAGTGAGGATGTAGGCTACATTGACATGGGACCTGGTCAAAAATACTGCACTAAATAAGTAATGGAGGCCAATTGGAATGCAGACTTAGAGTTCTAAATTACAAATACAATAAGCAATATCTGTAAATTGTCAGCGAAGGAACCTTGATGTTCTGGAATTAACTTTCCTCATATGGGCAATATTGGGATTCAGATTATTGACACTTTCTTTTCAGTGTAACATAGTACAGGGTTGGGTGATGTCAACCGTTGCCCCATTGTGGTTATGTACAATGGTATTGCCCCTTATTGGCCAACCGCCAATTAATTTTAAAGAAAATTAAAAGCAGCGTTGAGCTATAGCGCAAAATAGCTCGCTACAACTGGACGAATCATAACGAAAGATTGTGTTGTGTTAAATTACATGTCTTTACCGTTAGGCCCATAAAAAAGTGTAAGGGCCTGCACACACAGGATGTCCCGTTTAAAGCATAAAGACCCCCGAATGTCAAGGTACAGTGTATTCAGACCCCTTCACTTTTTCCACATTTTGTTAAGTTACAGCCTTATTACAAAATGGATTAAATTGTTTTCCCCTCCTTATCAATCTACACACAATAACCCATAATAACAAAGCAAAAACAGGTTTTTAGACATTTTTGCTCCCAAAAAATAACATTTACATAAGTATTCAGACCCTTTTCTCAGTACTTTGTTGAAGTACCTTTGGCAGCAATTACAGCCTCGAGTCTTAGCTATGATGCTACAAGCTTGGCACACCTGTATTTGGGGAGTTTCTCCCATTCTTCTCTGCAGATCCTCTCAAGCACTGTCAGGTTGGATGGGGAGCGTCGCTGTACAGCTATTTTCAGGTCTCTCCAGGGACATTCAGAGACTTGTCCCACTCCTGCGTTGTCTTGGCTGTGTGCTTAGTCATTACCTTGTTGGAAGGTGAACCTTCACGCCAGTCTGGAGCAGGTTTTCATCAAGGATCTCTCTGTGCTCCGTTCATCTTTCCCTCGATCCTGACTAGTCTCCCAGTCCGTGCCGCTGAAAAACATCCCCACAGCATGATGCTTCCATTTAAGAACAATGTAGGCCACTGTGTTCTTTTGAACCTTCAATGCTGCAGAATTTGTTTTGTACCTTTCCCCAGTTCTGTGCCTCAACACAATCCTGTCTCAGAGCTCTACGGACAATTCCTTCAACCTCATTGCTTGGTTTTTGCTCTGACATGCATTGTCAGCTGTGGGGCCTTATATAGACAGGTGTGTGCCTTTACAAATCATATCCAATCAATGTAATTTACCACAGGTGGACTCCAATCAAGTTGTAGAAACATCTCAAGGATGATCAAAGGAAACAGGATGCACCTGAGCTCAATTGAGTCTCATGGCAAAGGATCTGAATACTACGCTTTGTCATTGAGGTATTGTGTGTAGATGGATTAAATATATATTTTTCTTATCAATTTTTGAATGAGGCTGTAATGTACCAAAATGTGGAAAAAGTGAAGGGGTCTGAATACTTTTTCCGAATGCACTGTATATTTTGCACTCTGCTTAAACTTCACAATGCACTCTGCTTAAACTTCACAATGATTTTTCTCGCTCTTAATAATTATGTTTTCTTTGTTTACTACACCTGGTATTCACAAGTGGTCTCCTATCCCAGTTCTAACCAGGCCCGACCCTGAACAGTCATGGTGGTATGGCCACAAGCAGATTTTTTTTCAACCTAATTTTCTCCCTGAATTTGGTCCCTTGGCTCATCTCTACATATCCTCAATGGGACAATTGTGCGCCGTCCTATCCCTATAGGGCTCCCGGTCGGTTGTGACACAGCCTGGCAGGTAGTAGTGCCTCTGCATTGCAGGCAATGCTTTTGACCGCTGCACCACCCAGGACCCCAAGGTTGTCCAGCACACAGCTTTGACCTACTACAGTAGCTATGTTGGCCTATTGTACTTCAGACAATGTGTATCAGACCAATGCCTACATCTCACTTAACATTTTACTGCAGTGGACTAAATCAGGGACACAGAGTTTCTACAAATCTGTACTTTGAAACACAAGTATATACCTCAGATGGAATCTAAAACAAAAATCCAGAAAATCACATTGTATGATTTTTAAGTAATTAATTTGCATTTTATTGCATGACATAAGTATTTGATACATCAGAAAAGCATAACTTAATATTTGGTACAGAAACCTTTTGCAATTACAGAGATCATACGTTTCCTGTAGTTCTTGACCAGGTTTGCACACAACGCAGCAGGGATTTTTGCCCACTCCTCCATACAGACCTTCTCCAGATCCTTCAGGTTTCGGGGCTGTTACTGGGCAATATGGACTTTCAGCTCTCTCCAAAGATTTTCTATTGGGTTCAGGTCTGGAGACTGGTTAGGACCTTGAGATGCTTCTTACGGAGCCACTCCTTAGTTGCCCTGGCTGTGTGTTTCTGGTCGTTGTCATGTTGGAAGACCCAGCCACGACCCATCTTCAATGCTCTTACTAAGGGAAGGAGGTTGTTGGCCAAGATATCGCGATACATGGCCCTATTGTCATGGATAATTGTTTCAGAAATATAATACTCTCAGAAGAACTTTGTGAATTCAATGTAGACTTTAATACAAGTTATTAAGAGCCGTGCTGGTCCACGGAACAGCCGCCGCTTCTCAGCACTGGCTCTGCTTTTATACATACATAGTATTTGTGTACATCACATATGTAAATAAAGTTACTCCCCCTTAGTATCTGCTTTTGGTTACAACGATGGCAGAACTCTTTCCATGTTCTAAAAATAATGTATGTATTGCATGCTTATGTTTTACGTGTTAGTCATCAGTTATCTTGCCTACATCTTTCTTCCTGTATCCTGCTGACCACAGCATGTTCAGCTGTCATGAATGCACGTATGGTCTTGGTTAATGTATTCTTTCAAAAATAGAGTATGGTCTGGGTGTCATATGGCCTGCATATCATCTTCTCTTAATGTGCATGTCCTTGCTACTTCAGCCTAGCAGCCAAACCTATCTACATGCAATGCTGAGCTTTCCTCAATGGTTCGCTCCAACACTATCCATCCTCCCCTCAATACGGTGCAGTCGTCCTGTCCCCTTTGCAGAAAAGCATCCCCAAAGAATGATGTTTCCACCTCCATGCTTCACGGTTGAGATGGTGTTCTTGGGGTTGTACTCATCCTTCTTCTTCCTCCAAACACGGCGAGTGGAGTTTTTACCAAAAAGCTCTATTTTTGTCTCATCAGACCACATGACCTTCTCCGATTCCTCCTCTGGATCATCCAGATGGTCATTGGCAAACTTCAGATGGGCCTGGACATGCGCTGGCTTGAGCAGGGGGACCGTGCGTGCGCTGCAGGATTTTAATCCATGACGGCGTAGTGTGTTACTAATGGTTTTCTTTGAGACTGTGGTCCCAGCTCTCTTCAGGTCATTGACCAGGTCCTGCCGTGTAGTTCTGGGCTGATCGCTCACCTCCCTCATGATCATTGATGCCCCACGAGGTGAGATCTTGCATGGAGCCCCAGACCGAGTGTGATTGACCGTCATTTTGAACTTCTTCCATTTTCTAATAATTGCGCCAACAGTTGTTGCCTTCTCACCAAGCTGCTTGCCTATTGTCCTGTAGCCCATCCCAGCCTTGTGCAGGTCTACAATTTTATCCCTGATGTCCTTACACAGCTCTCTGGTCTTGGCCATTGTGGAGAGTTTGGAGTCTGTTTGATTGAATGTGTGGACAGGTGTCTTTTATACAGGTAACGAGTTCAAACAGATGCAGTTAATACAGGTAATGAGTGGAGAACAGGAGGGGTTCTAAAATAAAAACTATCAGGTCTGTGAGAGCCGGAATTCTTACTGGTTGGTAGGTGATCAAATACTTGTCATGCAATACAATTAAAATTAATTACTTAAAAATCATACAATGTGATTTTCTGGATTTTTGTTTTAGATTCCGTCTCTCACAGTTGAAGTGTACCTATGATAAAAAATGACAGACCTCTACATGCTTGTGTAAGTAGGAAAACCGGCAAAATCGGCAGTGTATCAAATACTTGTTCTCCCCACAGTAGTTGAAATGTATTACATTTTTTATTATAGCATCACAATTTTACACTTTATATACATCACAGAGGACTGAAATATAACAAAACAGTTCGACATAGAAACACCAGATTTGTCCGTTTTTTTAAATAAGCTTTATTAATTATGAAATAATTAAAAATATAAATAACAGAAGAGGGTGTATTTGGTCATTGACTGCAGGAATGGGCTACAACAGTTTGTTATTAATAGACACTAGTGTACATCCCAAAACATACATGTGGAAAAATAATACATTATTTACAAGTGCAAAATACAGCAGTGCTAGCAATCCAATAGGGGAAGACCCCAGGAGGGGGCATCTTAATAATTGATTTATTTGAAGGTGGAAGATATTGTTCTTGTCTCTGGAAATACAATCAATACGTAACCTTACATATCCACAGAGGTATTGGCATTTTATTTTTTGGATTGTTCTGTTGTCATACCCTTTGTCAAATGGAGACACAAACACACATTCCTGCAGTCGTACACATGGAAGATCAACAAATGGATTTTCAGTTTTCCTCAAAACCATCAAACTTTATTAATAATTAGTGCAGTAATGGAGCGTTATCTCTACACCATTGAGTGACCGTTAAAGCCCAAATAAGCAGGGTTCGGAAACAACTCTTTATAGTCATCCTCGGTCCTCATAACAAAAAACAAAATGTGAAATTATACACAGGTACATTGTGCGCTCATATTTACAAGATATTTGCATGGTGCCAAATATCCATCTCTAGGTCATTTACTACTTGTATATCCAAAAATACTAATGCAACATGGGACACTAGGTCCTTCCCTTAAATGTATGAAGTCCAGCATTCATTAATAACCTAGAGGGAGGGTTCTCCTCACTCTGGCAGACAGATAATCATTTCACAGACACTGCTCATGGAATGGAATGTTGTCTTCTCACCAAACCATCATGTATCGACTGTTAGTGTTAAACCTCAGAGGCTCATCTCAGAAAAAGGCAGTGAGAATGTAAATAGGAATACATTCTAATATAAAAGTAATGTGCTTAACATAATGTTGTAATTCTACCACAGATGATTGGATGGATATTTTTTTTTATTCACCTTTATTTAACCAGGTTGGCCAGTTGAGAACAAGTTCTCATTTACAACGGCGATATATATATATATATATATATATATGGATATGGATGCAAGGAGGATAGATGAATAAATAGCATGACTTACTGACTTCTGTTGCGTCCCTGCAGTGTGTGGCTGTGACCTGGCTCACGGAGGCTTCTTCATGAAAAATGGAGACTACCTGTGTACCCTGGACTACCAGCGAATGCACGGTACACGCTGCAACGGCTGTAGGGACTTTGTGGAGGGAGAAGTGGTCACTGCCCTAGGCAAGACTTACCACCCTGCCTGCTTTGTCTGCACCATCTGCAAGTAAGAATCTCCTTTTCAAAGGAGCCCTGGTCAAGAGCTAGCAGAATTACTTATTATCCATCTCATTACTCTTATTGTTCACATTCATTTTACTCTTATCATCCTGTCTGCATCCTCGTCTGCATTGATTGCGTTGGTCTTGAAATGGGTTAATCGGCTCACTCCAACAATGCTGACACACCTTCACCTCATCATACACTGTTAATCAATACACTGAATATTCCCAAACTGATGTACCCTAATGTGACCCGTGCTACACATCTGTCTATATCCGTCTGGTGTCTGATCATTTGTCCATGTATCTTTCTGTCTCTCCCACAGACGACCATTTCCTGCTGGAGATAGGGTCACCTTCAATGGCAAAGACTGTCTGTGTCAGTACTGTGTCCAGCCCATGTCCCCAGGACCTGGCAAAGACCTCATCGACTCCAACTGTAAGTAGCCTCTGTCTCCACTATAACTACAGTACTGTAGTTACATTGAACTAACATTTAAACTCAAATACTAAAAAAAATGTACCAAACAATTTATTTGAGTTCAGATGATGTGTGTAACCCATTGTCTGTGATAACCACCAGAACTCTGTAAAATACTAGTAACCAATATAAAGTATTCAGTAATAAGTACAGCCATTTTTGGGGGAAATATGTTGGTTTGTTAGTGAGAACACTGGACAAAATAGTTGAGTGCAGGCCAACATAATGCAATTTATTTTGAAGAGAGGGTCTGAAGGTAGCTGTTAAACACAGGCTGTAGACTTGGAACATGCTGGCCTAGGCAGAGTTGCAAAGAAAAAGCCATAACAGACTGGCCAATAAAAAAAAATGTAAGATGGGCAAAAGAACAGACACTGGACAGAGGAACTCTGCCTAGAAGGCCAGCATCCCGGAGTCGCCTCTTCACTGTTGACGTTGAGACTGGTGTTTTGCGGGTACTATTTAATGAAGCTTCTAGTTGAGGACTTGTGTGAGGCGTCTGTTTCTCAAACAAGTCACTCTAATGTACTTGTCCTCTTACTCAGTTGTGCACCGGGGCCTCCCACTCCTCTTTATATTCTGGTTAGAGCCAGTCTGTGGTGTTCTGTGAAGGGAGTAGTCAAATCCAATCAAATAAAATTTTATTTGTCACATACACATGGTTAGTAGATGTTAATGCGAGTGTAGCGAAATGCTTGTGCTTCTAGTTCTGACAATGCTGTCTTATACACAGTGTAAGGGAATAAAGAATATGTACATAAAGATATATGAATGAGTGATGGTACAGAGCAGCATAGGCAAGATACAGTAGATGGTATCGAGTACAGTATATACATATGAGATGAGAATGTAAACAAAGTGGCATAGTTAAAGTGGCTAGTGATACATGTATTACATAAGGATGCAGTAGATGATATAGAGTACAGTATATACGTATGCATATGAGATGAATAATGTAGGGTATGTAACATTATATTAGGTAGCATTGTTTAAAGTGGCTAGTGATATATTTTACATCATTTCCCATCAATTCCCATTATGAAAGTGGCTGGAGTTGAGTCAGTGTCAGTGTCAGTGTGTTGGCAGCAGCCACTCAATGTTAGTGGTGGCTGTTTAACAGTCTGATGGTCTTGAGATAGAAGCTGTTTTTCAGTCTCTCGGTTCCAGCTTTGATGCACCTGTACTGACCTCGCCTTCTGGATGATAGCGGGGTGAACAGGCAGTGGCTCGGGTGGTTGTTGTCCTTGATGATCTTTATGGCCTCCCTGTAACATCGGGTGGTGTAGGTGTCCTGGAGGGCAGGTAGTTTGCCCCCGGTGATGCGTTGTGCAGACCTCACTACCCTCTGGAGAGCCTTACGGTTGTGGGCCATACCAGGCGGTGATACAGCCCGCCAGGATGCTCTCGATTGTGCATCTGTAGAAGTTTGTGAGTGCTTTTGGTGACCAGCCGAATTTCTTCAGCCTCCTGAGGTTGAAGAGGCGCTGCTGCGCCTTCTTCACGATGCTGTCTGTGTGAGTGGACCAATTCAGTTTGTCTGTGATGTGTATGCCGAGGAACTTAAAACTTGCTACCCTCTCCACTACTGTTCCATCGATGTGGATGGGGTGTTCCCTCTGCTGTTTCCTGAAGTCCACAATCATCTCCTTAGTTTTGTTGACGTTGAGTGTGAGGTTATTTTCCTGACACCACACTCCGAGGGCCCTCACCTCCTCCCTGTAGGCCGTCTCGTCGTTGTTGGTAATCAAGCTTACCACTGTTGTGTCGTCCGCAAACTTGATGATTGAGTTGGAGGCATGCCTGGCCACGCAGTCGTGGGTGAACAGGGAGTACAGGAGAGGGCTCAGAACGCACCCTTGTGGGGCCCCAGTGTTGAGGATCAGCGGGGTGGAGATGTTGTTGCCTACCCTCACCACCTGGGGGCGGCCCATCAGGAAGTCCAGTACCCAGTTGCACAGTAGTAGTACGAAGCGTTGTATGAGATCTTCAGTTTCTTGGCAATTTTCACATGGAATATCCTTCATTTCTCAGAACAAGAATGGACTGATGAGTTTCAGAAGAAAGATCTTTGTTTCTGGCCATTTTGAGCATGTAATCGAACCCACAAATGCTGATACCACAGATATTCAACTAAACTCAGCAAAAAAAGAAACGTCCTCTCACTGTCAACTGTGTTCATTTTCATCAACATGTGTAAATATTTGTATGAACATAAGATTCAACAACTTGAAACAAACTGAACAAGTTCCACAGACATGTGCCTAACAGCAATTTAATAATGTGTCCCTGAACAAAGGGGGGGGTCAAAATCAAAAGACGGTCAATATCTGTTGTGGACACCAGCTGAATTCAGCACTGCAGTGCATCTCCTCCTCATGGACAGCACCATATTTGCCAGTTCTTGCTGTGAGATTTTACCCCACTCTTCCACCAAGGCACCTTGCAAGTTCCCGGACATTTCTGGGGGGAATGCCTCTAGCACTCAACCTCCGATCCAACAGGTCCCAGACGTGATCAATGGGATTGAGATCTGGGCTCTTCGCTGGCCATGGCAGAACACTGACATTCCTGTCTTACAGGAAATCACACAAAGAATGGCTGATGCCATTGTCATGCTGGAGGGTCATGGCAGGATGAGCCTGCAGGAAGTGTACCACATGAGGGAGGAGGATGTGTTCCCTGTAAAGCACAGTTTTGAGATTGCAAGCAATGACAATAACCTCAGTCCGATGATGCTGTGACACACTGCTCCAGACCGTGACGGACCCTCCACCTCCAAATCATTCCGCTCCAGAGTACAGGCCTTGGTGTAATGCTCATTCCTTTGACGTTAAACGCAAATCCGACCATCACCCCTGGGTGAGACAAAACTGCGACCCGCCAGTGAAGAGCACTTTTTGCCAGTCCTGTCTGCTCTAGCGACATTGGGTTTGTGCCCATAAGCAACGTTGCTGCCAATGATGTCTGGTGAGGACATGCCTTACAACAGGCCTACAAGTCCAATCTGAGCACTGATGGAGGGATTGTGCGTTCCTGGTGTAAATCAAGGAGTTGTTGTTGCCATCCTGTACCTATCCCGCAGGTGTGATGTTAGGATGTACCGATCCTGTGCAGGTGTTGTTACACGTGGTATGCCACTGCGAGGATGATCAGCTGTCCGTCCTGTCTCACTGTAGGGCCATCTTAGGCTTCTCACAGTATGGACATTGCAATTTATTGCGCTGGCCACATCTGCAGTCCTCATGCCTCCTTGCAGCATGCCTAAGGCAGGTTCACGCAGATAAGCAGGGACACTGGACATCTTTCTCTGGTGTTTTTCAGAGTCAGTAGAAAGGCCTCTTTAGTGTCCTGAATTTTCACAACTGTGACATTAATTGCCTACCATTTGTAAGCTGTATTTCTGATCAATTTGATGTTATTTTAAATGGACAAAAATCTGCTGTTCTTTCAAAAACAAGGACCCAAAGTGACCCCAAACTTTTGAACGCTATTTATGTTTTTTAATTTTTTATACATTTGCAAACTTTTCCAAAAACCTGTTTTTGCTTTGTCATTATGGGATAGTGTGTGTAGATTAATTAGAAGAAAACAACAACAATTTACTCAATTTTAGAATAAGGCTGTAATGTGGCTACCCCGGTCAACTGCCCAGCACCCCCCACAGCAACTCGCCCAAGCCTCCCCCATTTCTCCTTCACCCAAATCCAGATAGCTAATGTTCTGAAAGAGCTGCAAAATCTGGACCCCTACAAATCAGCCGAGCTAGACAATCTGGACCCTCTCTTTCTAAAATGATCTGCCGAAATTGTTGCAACCCCTATTACTAGCCTCTTTCATATCGTCTGAGATTCCCAGAGATTGGAAAGCTGCCGCGATCATCCCCCTCTTCAAATGTGGTGGCACTCTAGTCCCAAACTGCTACAGACCTATACAGTATGTCCTAACCTGCCTTTCTAAGGTCTCCGAAAGCCAAATTAACAAACAGATTACCGACCATTTAGAATCCAACTATACTTTCTCCGCTATGCAATCTGGTTTCAGTGCTGGTCATGGGTGCGCCTTAGCCACGCTCAAGGTCCTAAACGATATCATAACCGCAATCGATAAGAGGCATTACTGTGCAGCCATATTCATCGACCTGGCCAAGGCTTTCCCCTCTGTCAATCGTCACATTCTTATCGGCAGACTCAACAGCCTTGGTTTCTCAAATGACTGCCTCGCCTGGTTCACCAACTACTTCTCAAACCGAGTTCAGTGTGTCAAATCAGAGGGCCTGTTGTCTGGACCTCTGGCAGTCTCTATGGGAGTGCCACGGGGTTAAATTCTCGGGCCGACTCTCTTCTCTGTATACATCAATGATCTCACCCTTGCTGCTGGTGATTCTCTGATCCACCTCTACGCAGACAATCTGTATACTTCTGGCCCTCCTTTGGACACTGTGTTAACTAACCTCCAGACGAGAGTCAATGCCATACAACTCTCCTTCCGTGGCCTCCTACTAATCTTAAATTCAAGTAAAACTAAATGCATGCTCTTCACCCGATCTCTGCCAGCACCTGCCCGCCCATCCAGCATCACTACTCTGGACAACTACAAATACCTAGATGTCTGGTTAGATTGTAAACTCTCCTTCCAGACTCACATTAAGCATCTCCAATCCAAAATTAAATCTAGAAACAACTTATTTCACAACAAAGCATCCTTCACTCATGCTGCCAAAAATACCCTTGTAAAACTGACCAACCTACCGATCCTCAACTTCAGCAATGTTATTTACAAAATAGCCTCCAACACTCTACTCAACAAATTGGATGCAGTCTATCACAGTGCCATCCTTTTTGTCACCAAAGCCCCATATACTACCCACCACTGACCTGTACTCTCTCGTTGGCTGGCCATCGCTTCATACTCGTCACCAAACCCACTGGCTCCAGGTCATCTACAAATTTCTCCTAGGTAAAGCCCCACCTTATCTCAGCTCACTGGTCACCATAGCAGGATCCACCCGTAGCACGCACTCCAGCAGGTATATCTCACTGGTCACCCCGAAACCCAATTCCTACTTTGGCCGCCTTTCCTTCCAGTTCTCTGCTGCCAATGACTGGAATGAACTGCAAACATCACTGAAGCTGGAGACTCATATCATATCTCCCTCACTAACTAGCTTTAAGCACTAGCTGTCAGAGCAGCTCGCAGATCACTGCACCTGTACATAGCTCATCCAACTACCTCATCCCCATACTGTATTGATTTATCTATCTATCTTGCTCCTTTCCACCCAATTATCTCTACTTGCACGTTCATATTCTGCACATCTATCACTACATTGTTTAATTGGTATATTGTAATTACTTCACCACCATGGCCTATCTATTGCCATACCTCCCTTATCTTAACTCATTTGCACACACTGTATATATACTTTTTCAACTCTATTATTGACTGTATTTTTGTTTATTCCACGTGTAACTCTGTTGTTGTATGTTTTGAACTGCTTTGCTTTTTCTTGGCCAGGTTGCAGTTGTAAATGAGAACTTGTTCTCAACTAGTCTACCTGGTTAAATAAGGTGAAATAAAAATAATAAAAAAATGTAACAAAATGGAGTAAGTGAACGGGTCTGAATGCTTTCCGAATGCACCGTTATCTTGAATCAGAGGCAAAAACGGGGCAATCAGTTACCAGTCTAATAGTACGGAAATTGACAGCATCAATAGTCCTTTGCCAGTGCTTTGACCAAGGGCCCATTCCGGTAGTTGACGAGGAGGCAGGCAACGGTGTAGAGCTGGTTGATGCACCCAGTGATGGAGAGAGGGATGACCATGTCAAACAGCTTGTCCTCGTTCACTCTGCGAATCAGTCGCTCCACATGGACCCTCAGCCGAGCAATGGCTTGAGTCTCCTTGACTTCTGCTGCTGGCATCTGTACCCTCTGAGAGGAAATCCGGTCGTAGGACCTTGCAGGGCACACAGTCGTCCACGATTATGGACATCCCTGCTTTCAGCACAGGCACGATACCCGACTGCTTCAGGATCTCCTTGTCACTTACAGAACCTCAGTGCAAACACCTTTGTTGCAGCCCTTTACTATGTGGTGCCATGCCAATCATCACCTTGAAAGTGCAGTGGGACTTCATTCTGAAGCAGGAGAGAAGATCGTGTTAGACTGCACAGAGTTGTGTTGCTAATCACCACGTGTGTCTGTGTATTCCTTAAATTCCTCTCGCAGGTGAGCCTTGAATGCTTCCTCGGACATCCAGATACACACTGACCCAAGAATTGTGTAAAGAAAGTCGCCCCATGTTGTCACGATGCATCTCACAGTCGACTGAATCTGTGGGCCGGATCCCTCTACTTCAGACTCAGTGAAAGATAGGTCATGAAAAGGAAAACAACATGTATATGGACTGCAGAAAAAAAGGATTATGAAAAAAAAGGATTATGATGCATGAATATGCAAAATTATAACTAAAATTATCAACCCTCCAGAGGGCAGAAATTATTCACTGTTATAGGTTATGATTTATCTTCCCTCCCTAAAATATTCATTATCATGATTGGTTTAATGGCTTAAAGTAGATTCAAGAAGCTTCAAGCTTGTCAAAGTGGCATTTAGCACTTCTGTGTTTGTCTAAGGTCAGTTGTAGCTTTGACGATTACCACTGCATTTCCTGGTAAATAGTAAATTCAAGTAGTGTGACCTCATTCCTCTTTGCAGCTGCCCTTGCTATGGTCACACTGGAGGCCATTAGGTGGGCATACTTCGCAAACCTATACTCAGTTTATTAGGTACACCCATATCGTACTGGGTCATTCTACAAGGTGTCAGAAATGTTCCACAGGGATGTTGGTTCAGATTGGACGGTGTATCCGAAAGATGCTCTATTGGGTTGAGGTCTGGGACTGTGCAGGCCACTCAAGTAAACTGAACTTGTTGTCATGCGATGCATTTTCGTGAACGGGGTGGTGTACCTAATAAACTCGCCTGTGAGTGTATATGTCAGAAGTGGGAAATATGATGAATGAGGAGAATGACGTAATTGATATCTAATCCTAGGTGTTGTTACTGCCTCCAGAGGGAAGTACTACCCAGGAGTATATAACGCGTCAATAACACCTACAGCGTCATTGCGCAAAATGGTACGCAGCATCATCTGGATATGTGTACCACAAAAGTTCAACATTCACATTCTGCTACCATTTCTGTCAACTCATCGACACATACAATTTGATGCATACTGTACAAATCCAACGTGCAGTATGCACCACACAGAACACACATTGCAACGCAATGCTGCAAAGCAAACACAGTGTTCCATTGGAAATGAATGTACTTCTGGTGTTCCAAAACGCAATGACACTGTCGGTGTGATCGAGGCGTAAGACACAAGATCCTTTTACTGCCACCAGGGCAACAAAATAACACCAGACAAATGCAGATAAATTAAGGAATGATGAGAAAATAAAAATATTATTGTTACCTACAACAAAGATCAAGGCAATGGTTTTGTGCAAACAGTTTAAAGCCTTTATTAAACAAAGCATTTATTTATGTTGGTTTTTACTTAATTTGTTGTATGCTTATTTTTACACATTGTTTCTACTCAAGCCACAACACAGTTTTGGTCTCAGTCTATTTAGACCTTGTTTTAAATGACCTTTTGATACCATATATTATTCATTTTATAGAAGCAAAGCAGCACTCTTTATCCTCTCTATATTATTATCATTACCATAACCTACCTTGTCTAGAACCGTGTATCGGAGGCAGCAAAATCGCTCCGAACAGAAATCGCTGACAGACAGATATTTCCTCCACCTGTCTCCTCAGTTTCTCTACCTCCTTATGAAGATCTTTGCCTTGCTCCAGTGCCAGGTCAGCAGCTGAACAATAATCATGATACAGGTGGAGGAAGTCATTCATCCACCTGAGCCAGCTCATAAGTTGGTTGTTCTCTCCTTTGCCATACCCCAGGTCTTGGCACTGTAACTTAATAGTCATTCCACTGGAACAGGGTGGGGAGAGCTCCCTTCCTGAGTAGCCAACGTCCAGTGGGGGTTAAAGGCTCGATAAAGTCATCACTTTGGAAGTGGCAGCTGCAGACCCTTGTATGGGAGGTGATGTTGAATCTCACATCAAATTTTCCATTGCACGTGTGAAAGCTCAACATATATCTTGGAGGAAGTTGCACACAGTGGTATACAGCAATGCTCAGCTGTACTGCTACCTTCATGTCGTAAAATTCTAAAAACCTTCCTTAAACTAATTTGAGGTTAGGCTATAATGGAAAACAAAAATATATAACAAATGGTACTAATAAAAATATAAGATTTGTTTGGCTGACAATTTATGCTTTCCCTGCTAGCTAGCTATTGTATCAAAGATGATGAGTGCGCAATACTGGTAATCAAGGGCTAGCTGTAATTTTTGCCGAAATACATAGGCTAGTGGGCATGCATAAAGCGAATTGTTACACAGCAATGATTTGATATTGAGATTAAAAAAGGCTGCATTGAAACTTTAAAAAGAGCTGAGTGTACCAAGTCCAGGCAGTGATTTCCTGTTTGTTTGTTTTCTTCTGTTAGGTGTCAAATGAACACGACCCTGGTTTCTCTCTGTGTAGCCAGTTAGCTTATATACAGGGGTATCCATAAATAAGGGTGCTGATTCTCCTCATGTCATCATTTCAAGCTCTTTATACTCGGTGTGTCATCACACATGTCATGGGATGACACTGGGATCCTATAACATGACTGGGAGCTTAGGAAGAAGTGATTTATTTCTTTGTAGATCGCCTGGATAAGCTTTTGGTAATTAAGTGATAATGCCCAATAATGCCCGAGAAGCCGGTGTTTGTTGGATATATTGGCACGGGTGTTAGGCCCGAGACGAAGTCATTGTTATAATATTGTTTTCCAGTAGCCTAATTACAAGTGAACTTAGAAATAACACAAACAGGCTATGAACAACACACCTTAGACCACATATGTCAGAGTCAAGGCCCGCGGGCCACATCCGGCCCGCGAGAAGGTTTTTTACGGCCCCTGGGATGATCTTGATTTATTATTAGAACCGGCCCGCAGACCGCAGCAAGCCGGCAGCCCGCAGATCTTTTACACGCACCAATACTACATTTCCCACAATGCAACGGTGACGCACCGAGCAGTAGGCTGCTTCATTTCAATATTTATTGGCACAGCAGTTGTCAGCATCACAGTAAAATTAACTTTCAGATACCCATCAAAAATGGCAAAACGGAAGGTGGACACTGAGAACCGGGGTTTCAAACAAGGTGGGAGTCGGAGTATTTGTTCACGGAGGTAGCTGGAAAACCTGTGTGTCTTCTGTGTGGAGAAAGTGTGGCGGTACTGAAAGAGTATAATCTGAGACGACATTATGAAACGAAACACGCGGACAAAAACAAGAATATGGACATGGAACAAAGGCTACAAAAGGCAGAGGAATTAAAACGAGGCCTCAAATCTCGACAGGCTCTGTTCAAAAAAGCCAAATCACAAGGCCAGGCTGCTGTCAAGGCCAGTTTTATTTTGGCAGAAGAGATCGCTAAATCAGCCCGGCCATTTACGGAGGGGATTTCATCAAAAACTGCATGATTAAAGTTTGTGACGAAGTTTGCCCAGAAAAAAGGCAACTCTTTTAAATGTGAGTCTGAGCAGAAACACCATTGCCGAGAGAGTAGACCAGTTGTCCATCAATCTAAAAGAGCAGCTTGTGAAAAAGGGAAAAGATTTCATTGCATATTCCTTGGCTGTGGATGAGAGCACCGACATTTCTGACATTGCCCAGTTGTCAATTTTCATCCGCGGAGTGGACTCCAGCCTAAGCGTGACAGAGGAGTTTTTGGCTTTACGTCCTATGCATGGCACAACTACGGGGCATGATTTGTATGAAGAGGTGTCAAGATGTGTAAATGAGATGGAGCTGCCTTGGGAAAAACTCGTGGGTTTGACAACCGACGGAGCACCTGCGATGTGTGGACACAGGAGCGGACTGGTGGCGAAGATACGGGAAAAGATGCAAGAGGAAAACGCGACAGGTGAGCTGACAGCTTATCATTGTATCATACACCAGGAAGCGTTGTGCGGTAAAGCCTTGAAAATGGAGCATGTAATGAGCATCATCACGCGCACAGTTAACTTTATCAGAGCCAAAGGTTTGAATCACCGCCAGTTCAAGGCATTTCTGACGGAGTTAGAAACGGAGCATGGTGATTTGCCTTATCACACAGAGGTGCGATGGCTAAGCCAGGGAAAGGTGCTTCAAAGATGTTTCGAGCTTCGTGAGGAGATTTGTCTGTTCTTGGACAGCAAAGGGAAAGACACAACACAACTCCGAGACGAAATGTTTCTGTGTGAAATGGCTTTTCTGTGTGACATTACGAGTCATCTGAATGCAATGAACTTGCAGCTGCAGGGTCGGGATCGTGTCATCTCTGATATGTACAGTACAGTGAAGGCATTTAAAACCAAACTGACTCTGTGGGAGACGCAGATGCGGAAAGAAAATTTGAGCCACTTTCCCAGCTGCCAGACCATGAAAGAGAAGCTCTCTACCAGTGCGTTCCCGAGCGCACAGTTGGCTGATAAAATAGGTATGCTTGCCGCTGACTTTCGACGCCGATTTGCTGACTTTGAAGCACAAAAAAGCAGGTTGGAACTGCTCGGTAACCCATTTGCTGTTGACGTGGAAAGCTCACCACCAAACCTCCAAATGGAGTTGATTGACCTCCAATGCAATGATGCACTGAGGGCAAAATATGCGGCAGTGGGTGCTGCGGAGTTCGCCCGTTTCCTCCCGACACAATGCCCCAGCTGCGCATCCAGGCTGCTCAAACGTTGTCTATGTTTGGCAGCACATACCTGTGTGAACAACTGTTTTCTTTGATGAACTTGAACAAAACATCACACAGAAGTCGACTTACTGCTGAACACCTCCACTCAATTCTGAGGATTTCCTCAGCTCAGAGCCTTACCCCGAACATTGATGAACTTGTGGAAAAGATGGGACACCACCAAGTATCACCCTCAACCTCAAACAAGTGAACATTACTGTGCAATCACATATTTAGAGTTTTTACTCAGTTCAAGTTTAAAAGTTAAAGTTTAATATTTGTTTTCACTGCATGTTACTTCTCCTTAAACAAAGTGTTGTTTTTGATTAATAGATTTTTGCACTTTATTTTATTGTATTTCAATCCAATTATATTTTAAAAATATTTCAGTTGAGTGGATGATAGAAAATTGCTATTATTGTTTTTTTCTTTGAAGTAAATTTAGCCCACTTTTGCTAAAATAGAAAATATAGGCTACTGATGGTGCCTTGAATACCGGTTTCTTTCATTTAATGTTCATGTTATGGGGATTTTTATATAAAGGAAATTTGTCTTTTGTGTCTGTTGAAAATTAAAGATTACTGACAGAGCCATAAGAAAATATTGCTTTATTTATCTGATCATATTGGAATATATTTGTTAGGTTTTCAGTAGGTTCAATTAGGTTCACTAGACTATATGCGTCATTTAAAAATTTTTCAATGAACATTCGAACAGTCCGGCCCTCGGCTTGTAGCTAAATTTTTTATTTGGCCCTCCGTCCATTTGACTTTGACACCCCTGCCTTAGACCGTTGTCGTCTGTTTTTACAAGGAATGAGATGGGCTTTGGTGCCAATATATCCAACAAACACAGGCTTCTCAGCATTATCACTTAAATATACCTTAACGGAAGATTGAAGCACCCATTAGTAAGCCATGGCTGTTGACCCTCTGCCACCATCTAGCGTATAGGTTTTGAATAGATGGAAACTATTGTTTGTGTGTGTGTGTGTGTGTGTTTTACAGGCTGTACGGGCTGTGGTAGAGACATTAAGAATGGTCAGGCTCTCTTAGCACTGGAGAGACAGTGGCACCTGGGCTGCTTTAAGTGTACGGCCTGTAAAAAAGTCCTCACTGGGGAGTACATCAGCAAGTAAGTCTAACCGCTATTATACACATGAAATGCTTACACACATAATGAAATACACAGTGTACTTGCAAACCAAGTAAAACCCACTATTCTATTATTTTATACACACAACATACTTGCAGACACAGTGAAATATACTATTCTATTTTATCCTATTCTAATGCCGTCTTTCTGTATTCTCCTATCTCTTTGCTCAGGGATGGCGCACCCTATTGTGAGAAGGACTACCAGATCCATTTTGGGGTCCAGTGCGAGGCATGCCAGCAGTTTATCACAGGCAAAGTGCTGGAAGTAAGCCAATCACCAATCACCTAACATTCATCATGTGAGAGGAGAGAGAGGAGGAGGCGGGACTGAGAAAGGTATTGGCGGACTGAACAAAGTTATGTAGAGCACCTCAAGATAAAAACATAATATTCAATATCGGCAAGTTAGACTAAATATTAGCACTACACAATCTGGTGAGTGATAACCTTCGGTCTGGATAATAACACAAAACCAATCTTAAGACATTATCGACAAATATTAAGAAAACAAGCAACACCCAAACATGACGGAGAGTAAGACAGGGGAACCGATTTCTAAACGAAAACGTGACTTAATTTATTTAATATATTTAATAAGGTCGAAACCGATCTGATAAAATCAATAAATGACAAGCTGGGTATACTTGAATTAGTCAGTAAGGATAGAAAAGAATTGAAGGCAAGCCTCGAGGTGAGTGATGAAAAAGCTGCGACATTGGAGAAGGAAACACACAACCTAAAAAGGGACACTAAATAAGATTGAAACCGAGGTGAATGAACTTAAAAAGGAGAACATCGTTCTGAGAGAAGCCTTACTTGCTGCAACTGTAAATCGAGACCTTTCTTGAGTTGGGCTCTGGGATGGTGCAACTGTTGAGAATGTGAGCCTATGGTTGTGTGGGGGGAAAGGGTTGAGTGTGTATGTGTGTATCCCACAACTGTTGCGAAGGAGTAAAAGATGTTAGGGACAATAGAGGATGATTCACAACAATTGTTTGCTAATATAATAATTGCTTGTAATAATGTAATTTTGATAATGGCGAGACTGGTGAGAGGTAAAATCCTTTCCATAAATGGTCTAAAATACATACAAATATGATTAGCAAATTATGCAAAATAAGAAACAAGATTCTTAAAATATATTGTTTTTTTATGGCTCTATATAATATAAATCGAGGTGAGGGAGATGGAAATGCATTTGGCATTTGATCTACTTCTGTTCTGTAAATGGCAGAAGGATGGATCCCAGTCTTTTCAGGGCTATGGGATACGGGGTGGTGGGGGTATGCCGGGCATTGAGATGACAACCCACCTCAGGATGAGGAGGGCTTATAGAAGGTGGAATAGTGGGGACCAATTGGAGGTTTACTTAGTAGCAATGCAAATATCATAGACACTCAATCATGGTACTTTTTAATTGTACGTTTAAAAACATATATTTTGATAAATAAAATTGAAAATTGTGTCTCATAATGGTAAGTGGTGAAATAAGTATTAGCCAGTTACAATTGTAATGGCCTAGCAGATAATAAGAAAAGGTGATCAGTATTTACCTGGCTCAAAGATAAGGAATATAATATATATTGTTTACAGGAAACCCATTCAACAATTTTAGATTAAGTTTTGTGGAAAATGGACTGGGGGTGAAATAAATTTCTCCCATGGGTAAAGAAATTCAAAAGGGGTGTCATGACGTTGGCCAATTGGGGGAGGTTTATGACCCCCATAAATATCCACCCCCTTTTTCCTCTATTTACTGATGTGACTATTGAAAATCCCTTTGTTAGCATAGAGAGTCTGGTAACATCAGAAGGTGGGAAACGGAACCATATTTCAGTAATCCAACCAGTTGGAAATATGCTTTGGTACTTAATGAATATGATGTCAGATCAGTTGGCGTCTGAGACATTATTACTGATGATAGGACGACAAACTGTATTTGGGAAAGTCTACACATTCTAGTTGGGCAATTTAAATGTTTAATATTAAACTATTTGTGAAAATATTAAATGTAATTTTGGCTTCTAAAGGAGAGAATTGGTTGTCATAGCGTAAACTCTGCTCACTCAGAGGCCCCGCCCAAGTGAACAGACATTGGTTGTAAACTATGAAACACTCCCTTCTTTCACAACTATATAAACCTGTTGAGGACTTGGGCACCAAATTATTTTTCAATCTTCAATTTAGAAATGCTACCAAAGAAAATGTATTCAATCTTGTTACAAATGGAGTCACGCATGATTCACTGAATGATATTTTGAAAGAGAAAGTACTTTAAGAATATATTTTCATTTCAGTCTCCTCCATCTCCACTAACTAAAATGAATTGTATGGATTTTGTTCCTAATGATAATGTAAAATTAACATCTGTACAGAAAGACTCATGTGAAGGCCAAATGACAGAGGAACTTATTGATGCAATCGTGGCCTTTAAGGATGGGAAAACTCCAGGGATGGATGGCATACCAGTGGAAGTATACGTTTTAGCCACTCCTATATAAATGCTAGATTATCAGACAAAGTCTGATATCATTATTACTGAAACAGGACCCAAATGCTATATATAAAGATCCAGTCCATTTAAAAAAAATTGGAGACCTCTTACACTTCAGTGTTGTGATGCAAAAATCCTAGCAAAATGTTTGGCGCATAGAATTAATAAAGCATTGTCAGATATTATTCATCCTAATCAGACAGTTTTTTTAACATGCATACATTACATACATTGGAGATAATATAAGTCAAGTCCTGGAAACAATAGAATACTATGAAATATTGGGGACACCAGGCCTGGTTACATAGCTGCTTTTGATAAAGTATGACTGGAGTTGCCATCAAAGTGTTAGCTGATAAAATTAGATCAAACAATAATATTAAGGGATTAGAAATCTGTGTCTTAGAAACTAGTGTCAATGTACGCTGATGATACATGTTCTCTTAAAACCACAATTAGAATCTCTCCACAGCCTCAGAGGACCTAGATACTTTTGCTATCCTCTCTGGATTAAAACCAAATTACGTTAAGTATTGGATCACAAAAAACTGCAAATTTTACATGACCATGTAGTTTACGAATTAAATGGTCTGACGGAGATGTGGACATACTCAGTATACAAATCCCAAAATAAATTATCTCACGCCATTACATTTTTATAGAAAGTTAGCAAAAATAGATAAGATCTTGCTACCATGAAATGGAAAATACCTGTATATTTGTGGAAAAATCACCTTGATTAACTCTTTAGTCATATCACAGTTGACCTATTTGCTGATGGTTTTCCCTACACCTTAGTGACCTGCTTTTTAAATTATATGAACAAAAAATATTCAATTGTATTTGGAACGGCGAGCCAGACAAAATTGAAAGGCCTATTTAAATAACGAATGTGAATTCGGAGGGCAGAAATTATTAAATATTAAAGCATTAGACCTCTCACTAAAGGCTTCAGTCCAAACTGGTTCTCTAGTAAATTGATAAGAATGTCTCATGCTATGTTCAAGAGGGCATTTTTCTCTTTATTCAGATTACACCTGTTCACTTTCGGTTGTTTGAAAAGGAAATTATCTCCAAAATATCATTATTTTTTAAACAATCCTTAGAAAGTTGGTTGCAATTTCATTTTAATCCACCTGAAAAGACAGACCAAATAATATCACAAATATTGTGGTTAAACTCAAATATACTAAATGATAAAAAAAATATAATAAATCGAAGAAATAAAAAAAAAAGGTATCATTTTGGGGAATCATATCATAAATAGGACTGGTGGAGTTATGTCACACAGACATTTTGAAATGTCTGCTCTACCCCAAATTACAACCAATTGATTGCAGCATCATCACAAAAATGGAAGAGGCAAGTAGAAGGGGAAAAAAGTAAGGAACTTGTATGTCGGCCCTGTATTAAAGAACATAAAAGGTTAAAGAAAAGTGTGATAAATAAAAACATACCAATTTCATTCAAAGACCAAAAAACTGACAGCTGTGCCATATAAATTGCAAAATAGTTGGGAAGAGATTTGCGATGTACCCATTCCATGGCACATGGTTTATGAATTGATACGCAAAACAACACCGGTTTCAAAACTTCACATTTTTCAATTTAAATAACTATACAATTTTTTTTGCATCCAATAGAATGTTATATATATGTGGGATACAATCTTCCCAGCTCTGCAGATTCTGCTGTGAGGAGGCAGAGTCATCAGATAATTTATTTTGGCATTGTCCATATGTAGCTAATTTTTGGTCACAGGTCCAGGAATGGCTGAAGAATTGCAACATTTGCCTAGAACTAATGCTGCAGATAGCAATACTGGGTGATTTGAGAAGCCAGTCAATAATTTAATATTTTTTTAATCAAAAATATGTATTTTTAATTTACAATCTGTAGAAGCTATGAGAATAGAAAGGTTCAATACATTTGTGAAGCATCATTGTACAGTTGAAAAATATATGGCAAATAGAAATCCAAAATAGATGATGTTGACAGATAGATGGGAGGGGTTGAATGGAGCTGAAGGGTGGGACAAATAACAAGAACCAATGTAAAACACACAGGGTCTGTAAAATGTATATAGGTTCAGAACTTTTGTGAAATAGCACAGTTACAAATAGAAATCAAACTGGATGGACATCAGAAATAGAGGAAGGGCTAAAAACAAACAAAATATAACTATTGTAAAATAGATTGTGTCTGTAAAATGTGTATAAGATATATAAACTGAATGTAGAAGCCTAAGTGTTTATTGGTTTTCTCCAATTAGGGAAGGGTGGTAGGGTTTGCGGGGAATAATAAAGGTATATTCTAAAAAAAAGTACGACCAATTTTTCAGTTTTTGATTTGTTAAAAAAGTTTGAAATATCCAATAAATGTCGTTCCACTTTATGATTGTGTCCCACTTGTTGTTGATTCTTCACAAAAAATACAGTTTTATATCTTTATGTTTGAAGCCTGAAATGTGGCAAAAGGTCGCAAAGTTCAAGGGGGCCGAATACTTTCGCTGTTGATTGTGGCCTGTGAAATGTTGTCCCACTCCTCATCAATGGCCGTGTGAAGTTGCTGGATATTGGCTGGAACTGGAACACGCTGTAGTACACGTCGATCCAGAGCATCACAAACATGCTCAATGGGTGACATGTCTTGTGAGTACACAGGCCATTGAAGAACTGGGAAATGTTCGGTTTCCAGGAATTGTGTACAGATCCTTGTGACATTGGGCCTTGCATTATCATGCTGAAACATGAGGTGCATTCAAATTGCCATTGCTAAAATTCAATTGTGTTCATTGTCCATAGCTTTTGCCTGTCCATACCATAACACCACTGCCACCATGGGGCACTCTGTTCACAATGTTGACATCAGCAAACTACTCCCTCACACTTTGCCATACACGTGGTCTGCGGTTGTGAGGCCGGTTGGATGTACTGCCAAATTTTCTAAAACGACATTGGAGGGCAGCTTATTGTAGAGAAATGAACATTCAATTCTCTGGCAACAGCTCTGGTGGACATTACTGAGGTCAGAATGCCAATTGCATGCCCTCTCAAACCTTGAGACATCTGTTGCGTTGTGTGACAAAACTGCACATTTTAGAGTGGCCTTTTATTGTCCCCAGCACAATGTGCACCTGTGTAATGATCATGCAGCTTCTTGATATGGCACACCTGTCAGGTAAATTGATTATTTTGGCAAAGGAGAAATACTCACTAACAGGTACGTAAAAAAATTGTGCACAAAATGTGAGAGAAATAAGACTTTTGTGCATATAGAACATTTTAGGGATCTTTTACTAAAGCTCATGAAATTATGATTTTTGTTCAGTGTATGGCCGCAAAACCGCTCCTTAACCCTATATTTGACGTAGCCTGACACAGAATCCTACTCAGATTGGAAATGGCCAAGGTAGTTGACAGATTATGAACAGGCCCTCATTAACATTGAGGGGGCTGTAGTGGAGCGGGTCTAGAGTTTCAAGTTCCTTGGTGTCCACATCACCAACAAACTATCATGGTCCAAAACACACCAAGACAGTTGTGAAGAGGGCACGATAACACCTTTACCCCTCAGGAGACTGAAAAGATTTGGCATGGGTCCTCAGATCCTCAAAGTTCTACAGCTGCACCATCGAGAGCATCCTGACCGGTTGCATCACCGCTTAGTAGGGCAACTGCTCAGCATCCGATCGTAAGGCGCTACAGAGGGTAGTGCATACGGCTCAGTACATCACTGGGGCCAAGCTTCCTGCCATCCAGGACACCCAAGTCATAGACTGTTCTCTCTGCTACTGCACAGCATGCGATACCGGGGCACCAAGTCTTGGTCCAAAAGGCTCCTTAAACAGCTTTTACCCCCAAGCCATAAGACTGCTGAACTATTAATCAAAATGGCCATCCAGACTATTTATTTATGCATAGTCACTTTACGCCTACCTACATGTACAAATTACCTCAACTAACCTACACCCCCACACATTGACTCAGTACCAACACCCTCTGTACTCTATATTGCGTTATTTTACTTAAGTTTATTTAGTAAATATTTTCATAACTCTATTTCTTGAACTGCATTGTTGGTTAAGGGCTTGTAAGGAAGCAATGAGGGTTAAGTGCCTTGGTCAAGGGTACATTGGCAGATTTTTCACCTTGTCGGCTCATGAATTGGAACAACTTGCCCAACACTAACCGCTAGCCTACCTGCCATCACCTTTGGTTATTATGAAGCTGTTTAAGAAACATCCTCTCCCTGTCAACTGCGTTTATTTTCAGCAAACTTTCCGTGTGTATTTTTATGAACATAAGATTCAACAACTGAGACATGAACTGAACAAGTTCCACGGATATGTGACTAACAGAAATGGATAATGTGTCCCTGAACAAAGGGGGTAGGGGTCAAAATCAAAAGTCAGTCCGTATCTGGTTTGGCCAACAGCTGCATGAAGTATCTCCTCCTCATGGACTGCACCAGATTTGCCAGTTCTTGCTGTGGGATGTTACCTCACTCTTCCACCAAGGCACCTGCAAGTTCACAGACATTTCTTGGGGGAATGGCCCTAGCCCTCACCCTCCTATTCAAACGGTACCAGACATGTTAAATGGGATTGAGATCCGGGCTCTTCGATGGCCATGGCAGAACACTGACATCCCTGTCTTGCAGGAAATCACACACATAATTAGCAGTATGGCTGGTGGCATTGTCATGCTGGAGGGTCACGTCAGGATGAGCCTGCAGGAAGGGTACCACATGAGGGAGGAGGATGTCTTCCCTGTAATGCACAGCGTTGAGATTGCCTGCAATGACAACAAGCTCAGTCCGATGATGCTGTGACACACTGCCCCAGACCATGACGGACGCTCAACCTCCAAATACAGGCCTCAGTGTAACGCTCATTCCTTCAACGATAAATGCAAATCCAACCATCACCCCTGGTGAGACAAAACCGCAACTCGTCAGTGAAGAGCACTTTTTGCCCGTCCTGTCTGGTCCAGCAATGGTGGGTTTGTGCCCATAGTCAACATCGTTTCTGGTGAGGACCTGCCTTACAACAGGCCTACAAGCCCTCAGTCTAGCCTTTCTCAGCCTATTGAGGACAGTCTGAGCACTGATGGAGGGATTGTGTGTTCCTGGTGTATCTTGGGCAGTTGTTGTTGCCATCTTGTACCTGTCCCTCAGGTGTGATGTACCGAAGAGCAGGTGTTGTTACACGTGGTCTGCTACTGTGAGGACGATCAGCTGTCCGTCTCCCTGTAGCGCTCTCTTAGGCGTCTCACAGTATGGACATTGCAATTTATTGCAATCTCTGCAGTACTGCAGTCCTCATGCCTCCTTGCTGCATGCCTAAGGCACACTCACGCAGATGAGCAGGGACCCTGGGCATTTTCTTTTGGTGTTTGTCAAAGTCAGTAGAAAGGCCTCTTTAGTGTCCTGAATTTTCATAACTGTGACCTTAATTGCCAACCGTCTATAAGCTGTTAGTGTCTTAACGACCGTTCCACAGGTGCATGTTTATTTAGTTTTTATGGTTCATTGAGCTAGCATGGGAAACAGTGTTTAAACCCTTTACAATGAAGATCAGTGAAGTGATTTGGATTTTTCCGAATTATCTTTGAAAGACATGGTCCTGAAAAAGGGATTTTTTTGCTGAGTTTATTAATTGCATTCATTTTTGTTTCTAAAATGTCATTTTGTGAACAGTTCTTTCACATCTCAAAATAGGACGATGCCCCTTTAAAGATAACTTCATTCCAAAAGACCTGGCTACAGTAGGCTAGACAAGAGAAATGCTGAAGTGTTTTTTTGTAGACTATCAACAGTAGCCAGCATATTGACAGTATGTTCACTATTGAAGGTTTACTCTTGTAAATCAGTTTCCCTAAAATAAATCAACTCAGCGAGATTGATGGCCGCTTCTTTTTACTCAGGACAGCTGGCGCGTGCTGTGTTAACGTAATTCAATTTCTGTGATGCTCAAGTGATCTAGAAGTTGTTACTTGCGGGAACGTATTGATGCTTGAATGAACATCCAATTATATTGCTCAAATATAAATGGCACAACTTTTGTACATGTAGTTTTCAATGGTAGACTGACAGATCAGGTAAATTTTGAACTGGAATGCAAAAATGTGCAGAGTACTGGCCCGGTCGGTGCTGATGCTTTCTTTGAAAGTGGTGAGAAGTAATGGGCAAATGTGGTCTCGCCACACGTTTTCCAGTGGTTCTGATATTAAAGCGTCTGATATTAAAGCGTCAATCTGTCATAATTTAAAAAAAATATTTACACTCATTGATTACTATATAATATAACTTATACAGTGAATTCGGAAAGTATTCAGACCCCTTGATTTTTTTCCAGATTTCGTTATGTTACAGCCTTAAACTTTTTTTTGTATTCAGATGTTTTACTCATTTTTTAAGCACCTTTGGCAGCAATTACAGCCTTGGGTATGACGCTACAAGCTTGGCACAGCTATATTTGGGGAGTTTCTCCTATTCTCTGCAGATCATCTCAAGCTCGGTCAGGTTGGATGGGGAGTGTCACTGCAGAGCTATTTTCAGGTCTCTCCAGAAATGTTCAATCTGGTTCAAGTCCGGGACACTCAAGGACAATCAGAGACTTGTTCTGAAGCCACTCCTGCATTGTCTTGGCTGTGTGCTTAGGGTCATTGTCCTGTTAGAAGGTGAACGTTCGCCCCAGTCTGAGATCCTGAGCGCTCTGGAGCAGATTATCATCAAAGATCTCTGTACTTTGCGCCGTTCATCTTTCCCTCGATCTTGACTACTCTCCCAGTCCCTGCCACTGAAACAGCCTTAGAACATGTATCTACGGCTGTCTGGACCAAAAGAGTATGGCATGACATACTCTTTCTGGCCAGACAGCATGGACTACGAATAGAGTACCAGTTAAAAGTTGACATACCTACTCATTCAAGGGTTTTCCTTTATTTTTACATTGTAGAATAATAGTGAATAGATCAAAACTATGAAATAACACATGTAGTAAGCAAATCAAAATACATTTTATATTCTTCAAAGTAGCCACTCTTTGCCTTGATCAATCAATCAAATTTTATTTATATAGCCCTTCGTACATCAGCTGATATCTCAAAGTGCTGTACAGAAACCCAGCCTAAAACCCCAAACAGCAAGCAATGCAGGTGTAGAAGCACGGTGGCTAGGAAAAACTCCCTAGAAAGGAGAGGAACCAGGCTATGTGGGGTGGCCAGTCCTCTTCTGGCTGTGCCGGGTGGAGATTATAACAGAACATGGCCAAGATGTTCAAATGTTCATAAATGACCAGCATGGTCGAATAATAACAAGGCAGAACAGTTGAAACTGGAGCAGCAGCACAGTCAAGTGGACTGGGGACAGCAAGGAGTCATCATGTCAGGTCGTCCTGGGGCACGGTCCTTGGGCTCAGGTCCTCCGAAAGAGAGAAAGAAAGAGAGAATTAGAGAGAACATATGTGGGGTGGCCAGTCCTCTTCTGGCTGTGCCGGGGGGAGATTATAACAGAACATGGCCAAGATGTTCAAATGTTCATAAATGACCAGCATGGTCAAATAATAGTAAGACAGAACAGTTGAAACTGGAGCAGTAGCATGGCCAGGTGGACTGGGGACAGCAAGGAGTAATCATGTCAGGTAGTCCTGGGGCATGGTCCTAGGGCTCAGGTCAGTTGAAACTGGAGCAGCAGATATGGCCAGGTGGACTGGGGACAGCAAGGAGCCATCATGTCAGGTAGTCCTGGGGCATGGTCCTAGGGCTCAGGTCCTCCGAGAGAGAGAAAGAAAGAAGGAGAGAATTAGAGAACGCACACTTAGATTCACACAGGACACCGAATAGGACAGGAGAAGTACTCCAGATATAACAAACTGACCCTAGCCCCCCGACACAAACTACTGCAGCATAAATACTGGAGGCTGAGACAGGAGCGGTCAGGAGACACTGTGGCCCCATCCGAGGACACCCCCGGACAGGGCCAAACAGGAAGGATATAACCCCACCCACTTTGCCAAAGCACAGCCCCCACACCACTAGAGGGATATCTTCAACCACCAACTTACCATCCTGAGACAAGCACAAGTATAGCCCACAAAGATCTCCGCCACGGCACAACCCAAGGGGGGGGGGCGCCAACCCAGACAGGATGACCACAACAGTGAATCAACCCACTCAGGTGACGCACCCCCTGCAGGGACGGCATGAGAGAGCCCCAGTAAGCCAGTGACTCAGCCCCTGTAATAGGGTTAGAGGCAGAGAATCCCAGTGGAAAGAGGGGAACTGGCCAGGCAGAGACAGCAAGGGCGGTTCGTTGCTCCAGAGCCTTTCCGTTCACCTTCCCACTCCTGGGCCAGACTACACTCAATCATATGATCCACTGAAGAGATAAGTCTTCAGTAAAGACTTAAAGGTTGAGACTGAGTTTGCGTCTCTGACATGGGTAGGCAGACCGTTCCATAAAAATGGAGCTCTATAGGAGAAAGCGCTGCCTCCAACTGTTTGCTTAGAAATTCTAGGGACAATTAGGAGGCCTGCGTCTTGTGACCGTAGCGTACGTGTAGGTATGTACGGCAGGACCAAATCAGAGAGATAGGTAGGAGCAAGCCCATGTAATGCTTTGTAGGTTAGCAGTAAAACCTTGAAATCAGCCCTTGCTTTGACAGGAAGCCAGTGTAGAGAGGCTAGCACTGGAGTAATATGATCAAATTTTTTGGTTCTAGTCAGGATTCTAGCAGCCGTATTTAGCACTAACTGAAGTTTATTTAGTGCTTTATCCGGGTAGCCGGAAAGTAGAGCATTGCAGTAGTCTAACCTAGAAGTGACAAAAGCATGGATTAATTTTTCTGCATCATTTTTGGACAGAAAGTTTCTGATTTTTGCAATATTACGTAGATGGAAAAAAGCTGTCCTCGAAATGGTCTTGATATGTTCTTCAAAAGAGAGATCAGGGTCCAGAGTAACGCAGAGGTCCTTCACAGTTTTATTTGAGACGACTGTACAACCATTAAGATTAATTGTCAGATTCAACAGAAGATCTCTTTGTTTCTTGGGACCTAGAACAAGCATCTCTGTTTTGTCCGAGTTTAATAGTAGAACGTTTTGCAGCCATCCACTTCCTTATGTCTGAAACGAGGGCAATTTTGGGGCTTCACCATGTTTCATTGAAATGTACAGCTGTGTGTCATCCGCATAGCAGTGAAAGTTAACATTATGTTTTCGAATAACATCCCCAAGAGGTAAAATGTATAGTGAAAACAATAGTGGTCCTAAAACAGAACCTTGAGGAACACCAAAATTTACAGTTGATTTGTCAGAGGACAAACCATTCACAGAGACAAACTGATATATTTCCGACAGATAAGATCTAAACCAGGCCAGAACATGTCCGTGTAGACCAATTTGGGTTTCCAATCTTTCCAAAAGAATGTGGTGATCGATGGTATCAAAAGCAGCACTAAGGTCTAGGAGCACGAGGACAGATGCAGAGCCTCGGTCCGATGCCATTAAAATGTAATTTACCACCTTCACAAGTGCCGTCTCAGTGCTATGATGGGGTCTAAAACCAGACTGAAGCATTTCGTATACATTGTTTGTCTTCAGGAAGGCAGTGAGTTGCTGCGCAACAGCCTTTTCTAACATTTTTGAGAGGAATGGAAGATTCGATATAGGCCGATAGTTTTTTATATTTTCTGGGTCAAGGTTTGGCTTTTTCAAGAGAGGCTTTATTACTGCCACTTTTAGTGAGTTTGGTACACATCCAGTGGATAGAGAGCCGTTTATTATGTTCAACATAGGAGGGCCAAGCACAGGAAGCAGCTCTTTCAGTAGTTTAGTTGGAATAGGGTCCAGTATGCAGCTTGAAGGTTTAGAGGCCATGATTATTTTCATCATTGTGTCAAGAGATATAGTACTAAAACACTTGAGCGTCTCTCTTGATCCTAGGTCCTGGCAGAGTTGTGCAGACTCAGGACAACTGAGGTTTGGAGGAATACGCAGGTTTAAAGAGGAGTCCGTAATTTGCTTTCTAATAATCATAATCTTTTCCTCAAAGAAGTTCATGAATGTATCACTGCTAAAGTGAAACTCATCCTCTCTTGGGGAATGCTGCTTTTTAGTTAGCTTTGCGACAGTATCAAAAAGGAATTTCGGATTGTTCTTATTTTCCTCAATTAGAAAAATAGGATGATCGAGCAGCAGTAAGGGCTCTTCGGTACTGCACGGTACCGTCTTTCCAAGCTAGTCGGAAGACTTCCAGTTTGGTGTGGCGCCATTTCCGTTCCAATTTTCTGGAAGCCTGCTTCAGAGCTCGGGTATTTTCTGTGTACCAGGGAGCTAGTTTCTTATGAGAAATGTTTTTAGTTTTGAGGGGTGCAACTGCATCTAGGGTATTGCACAAGGTTAAATAGAGATCCTCAGTTAGGTGGTTAACTGATTTTTGTCCTCTGGCGTCCTTGGGTAGGCAGAGTGAGTCTGGAAGGGCATCAAGGAATCTTTGTGTTGTCTGTGAATTTATAGCACGACTTTTGATGGTCCTTGGTTGGGGTCTGAGCAGATTATTTGTTGCAATTGCAAACGTAATAAAATGGTGGTCCGATAGTCCAGGATTATGAGGAAAAACATTAAGATCGACAACATTTATTCCATGGGACAAAACTAGGTCCAGCGTATGACTGTGACAAGGAGTGGGTCCAGAGACATGTTGGACAAAACCCACTGAGTCGATGATGGCTCCGAAAGCCTTTTGGAGTGGGTCTGTGGACTTTTCCATGTGAATATTAAAGTCACCAAAGATTAGAATATTATCTGCTATGACTACAAGGTCCGATAGGAATTCAGGGAACTCAGTGAGAAACGCTGTATATGGCCCAGGAGGCCTGTAAACAGTAGCTATAAAAAGTGATTGAGTCGGCTGCATAGATTTCATGACTAGAAGCTCAAAAGACGAAAACGTCATTTTTTTTTTTTGTAAATTGAAATTTGCTATCGTAAATGTTAGCAACACCTCCGCCTTCGCGGGATGCACGGGGGATATGGTCACTAGTGTAGCCAGGAGGTGAGGCCTCATTTAAAACAGTAAATTCATCAGGCTTAAGCCATGTTTCAGTCAGGCCAATCACATCAAGATTATGATCAGTGATTAGTTCATTGACTATAATTGCCTTTGAAGTAAGGGATCTAACATTAAGTAGCCCTATTTTGAGATGTGAGGTATCATGATCTCTTTCAGTAATTACAGGAATGGAGGTGGTCTTTATCCTAGTGAGATTGCTAAGGCGAACACCGCCATGTTTAGTTTTGCCCAACCTAGGTCGAGGCACAGACACGGTCTCAATGGTGATAGCTGAGCTGACTACACTGACTGTGCTAGTGGCAGACTCCACTATGCCTGGCCTGCACCCTATTTCATTGTGGAGCTAGAGGAGTTAGAGCCCTGTCTATGTTGGTAGATAAGATAACAGCACCCCTCCAGCTAGGATGGAGTCCGTCACTCCTCAGCAGGTCAGGCTTGGTCCTGTTTGTGGGCGAGTCCCAGAAAGAGGGCCAGTTATCTACAAATTCTATCTTTTGGCAGGGGCAGAAAACAGTTTTCAACCAGCGATTGAGTTGTGAGACTCTGCTGTAAGAGCTCATCACTCCCCCTAACTGGGAGGGGGCCAGAGACAATTACTCGATGCCGACACATATTTCTAGCTGATATGCACGCAGAAGCTATGTTGCACTTGGTGATCTCTGACTGTTTCATCCTAACATCGTTGGTGCCGACGTGGATAACAATATCTCTATACTCTCTACACTCGCCATTTTTAGCTTTAGCCAGCACCATCTTCAGATTAGCCTTAACGTCGGTAGCCCTGCCCCCTGGTAAACAGTGTATGATCGCTGGATGATTCGTTTTAAGTCTAATACTGCGGGTAATGGAGTCGCCAATGACTAGAGTTTTCAATTTGTCAGAGCTAATGGTGGGAAGCTTCGGCACTCAGACCCCATAACGGGAGGAGTAGAGACCAGAGAAGACTCGGCCTCTGACTCCGACCCGCTGCTTAATGGGGAAAACCGGTTGAAAGTTTCTGTCGGCTGAATGAGCGACACCGGTTGAGCTTTCCTACAGCATTTCCTTCCAGAAACCGTGAGAAAGTTGTCCGGCTGCGGGGACTGTGCCAGGGGATTTATACTACTATCTGTACTTACTGGTGGCACAGACGCTGTTTCATCCTTTCCTACACTGAAATTACCCTTGCCTAACGATTGCGTCTGAAGCTGGGCTTGTAGCACAGTGGTGTTCTTTCAACCAGCTTCATGAGGAATCCTTTTCCAACAGTCTACATATGTTGAGCATATGGAGCAGATTTTCATCGAGGATCTCTCTGTACTTTGCTCTGTTCATCTTCCCCTCGATCCTGACTACACTCTCAGTCCCTGCCGCTGAAAAACATCCCCATGGGCCTCCCGGGTGGCGCAGTGGTCTAGGGCTGTGCCACCAGAGACTCTGGGTTCGAGCCCAGGCTCTGTCGCAGCCGGCCGTGGCCGGGAGGTCCATGGGGCAACGCACAATTGACCTAGCGTTGTCTGGGTTAGGGAGGGTTTGGCCGGTAGGGATATCCTTGTCTCATCGCGCACTAGCGACTCCTGTGGCCGGCCAGTTGCAGTGCACGCTAACCAGGTCGCCAGGTGCACAGTGTTTACATTGGTGCGGCTGGCTTCCGGGTTGGATGCGCACTGTGTTAAGAAGCAGCGCGGCTTGGTTGGGTTGTGTTTCTGAGGATGCATGGCTTTCGACCTTCGTCTCTCCCGAGCCCGTACGGGAGTTGTAGCAATGAGACAAAATAGTAACTACTAACAATTTGATACTACGAAAGTGGGGAGAAAAAGGGGCTAAAATTTAAATAAAAAATAAATAAAAAACATCCCCACAGCATGATGCTGCCACCACCTTCACTGTTGGGATGGTGCTAGGTTTCCGACAGACATGACACTTGTCATTCAGGCCAAAGTGTTCAATCTTGGTGTCATCAGACCAGATAATCTTGTTTCTCATGGTCTGAGTCCTTTAGGTGCCTTTTGGCAAACTCCAAGCAGGCTGTCATGTGCCTTTTACTGAGGAGTGGCTCTGTCTAGCTCTGACATGCACTGTCCACTTTGGGACTTTATATAGACAGGTGAGCGCCTTTCCAAATCATGTCCAATCAATTGAATTTAAAACAGGTGGACTCCAATCAACAATCAAGTTGTAGAAATATCTCCTGGATGATCGATGGAAACAGGATGCACCTGAGCTCAATTTCAAGTCTCATAGCAAAGGGTCTGAATACTTAGCTAAATACGGTATTGATAAAAACCTGTTTTTGCTTTGTCATTATGGGGTATTTCGTGTAGATTGACATTTTTATTCAATCCATTTTAGAATAAGGCTGTAATTTAACTAAATTTAGAAAAAGGGGTCTGAATACTTTCCAAATGCACTGTATAATAAATGAGAGAAGGTTTGAATCCTAATCAACACATCCAATGTGAGTACATATTTTGTTTTTGTATTGTCGTCAAGCTGCTTATGCTGAAAAGCTTTGTTAGTGCATAAGGTCAAATTTTGCTTTTGAATTTCCGGTCTTTTTCGGCTTTAGTCAAAAGCTAATATTTCACTTAAAACGTTGTTTCAATTGAGAAAATGTACAAAAAGAAATCATCCCACCCTGGTCTTTAATGATAGAGATGCATTTAACATTACACAGCAGTAAGCAAACTTCAGCCTATTTCTTTATAGCCACAGGTAGGTGACGTCAAATGTAAGGTTAGAGCCATTATGATAGATGTGTGGCAGAAGACATGGGACAGCGAGCCCAAGAGCCGGCATTTATATGTTTTCCAAAGAAAGGTCAATTTAAAGGTCAGATTAATCAGGAAGAGGTGGTGTTTGCTCGGTTGAGTCTAGGACATTGTACATTGAACTCATCATTACATCTGGTTGGTAAGCATGTGAACGGTGTGTGTATGGCAGGGCTATTCAACTGGTGGCCCACGGGCCAGATCCGTCCCGTTTATTAAATTTAGACTGGCCGTTTGATGAATTCTGGACATTTAATAAAAGATCTCCCAAATAATCCCAGCCAAAATCCGACATGCAGTGGCAAAATAATACTAAAATGGCGCGGACAGACATGGCAGCTCTGCTTCTGGCTCCTAAGCAACTTTGCAATATTTTGTTTTGTTAGATACTACTGCACTGTTGGCGCCAGGAACACAAGCATTTCGCTACACCCGCAATAACATCTGTTAAATATGTGTATGTCAACAATAACATGTGATTTGAATAACACCATTGTGGTTGTCTAGTGTGTATTCTGGCGTTTTTTTGTGGTTTCTACAGGGCCGGCGTTATGGGTGGGCCTTAGGGGGGCGTGGCCCACCCTACCGTACCTCCTTGTCTGTCCAAATAAAATATTCATAATTTAATTGACTGAGATGCGCTCCGACAAAAAGACACATAAATCTCATTTAAAGTATACAAGCGAGCGAAACAGCACCCTTCTGTTTCAGCATGTGTAGACCATGTATCCGAGGCTGTCTGGACCAAAAGATTATGGCATGTCATAATATTTCTGGCATCATATACATGGACTACATGTACAGTACCAGTCAAAAGTTTGGACATACCTACTCATTCAAGGGGTTTCCTTTATTTGTACTATTTTCTACATTGTAGAAATTAAGTAACACAATCTATGAAATAACACATATGGAATCATGTAGTAAACAAAAAAGTGTTAAAACCAAAAACATTATAGATTCTTCAAAGTGGCCACCCTTTGCCTGATGACAGCTTTACACAATGTTGGCATTCTCTCAACCAGCTTCATGAGGAATGCTTTTCAAACAGACTACAAATGTTGAGCACTTGTTGGCTGCTTTTCCTTCACTCTGCGGTCCAACTCATCCCAAACCATCTCAATTAGGTTGAGGTCGGGTGATTGTGGAGGCCAAGTCATCTGATGTAGCACTCCATCACTCTCCTTCTTGGTCAAATTGCCCTTACCCAGCCTGGAGGTGTTTTGGGTCATTGTCCGGTTGAAAAACAAATGATAGTCCAACTAAGCACAAATCAGATGGGATGGCGTATTGCTGCAGAATGCTGTGGTAGCCATGCTGGTTAAGTGTGCCTTGAATTCTAAATAATATCACTGACAGTGTCACCAGCAAAGCACAATCACACCATCTCCTCTATGCTTCATGGTAGGAACCACACATGCAGAGATCATCCGTTCACCTACTCTGCATCTCATAGACACAGCAGTTGGAACCAAAAATCTCACATTTCCACTGGTCGTATGTCAATTGCTAGTGTTTCTTGGCCCAAGCAATTATCTTCTTATTGGTGTCCTTTAGTAGTGGTTTATTTGCAGCAATTCGACCATGGAGGCCTGATTCACGCAGTCTCCTCTGAACAGTTGATGTTGAGATGTGTCTGTTACCTGAACTCTGAATCATTTATTTGGCCTGCAATTTCTGAGGCTGGTAACTCTAATGAACTTATCCTCTGCAGCAGAGGTAACTCTGGCTCCTCCTTTCATGTGGCGGTCCTCATGAGAGTCAGTTTTATCATAGCGGTTGATGGTTTTTGCGACTTGAAGAAACTTTCAAAGCTCTTAAAATTGTCCGATTGACTGACCTTTATGTCTTAAAGTAATGAACTGTCATTTCTCGTTGCTTATTTCAGCTGTTCTTGACATAATATTGTTAGGTAAGAACTGACGGGGAACTATAAATGCTCAAACCAAGTTTATTCACCCAAATGGGTTGGACAGCTGAACAGACGAGAAACATATTCGCACAAGTACTGCTATATAACCCTTTCTCCTATGCTGAGTCTCCTTCTACACATCTGAACAGCCAATACATCTTCGTTGCTTGACAGAACCTTAGAGATATCGGTTCTTCCTCACTTCATCTGCCCTCGGCTCCAAATTCCTCACTCCTCCCCATAATATCCCTGATGTCTAAAATAACAATAACATATTCTGACATAATGTAAACATTCTACATTGGCATCTCTCCCTCTGTCATGGATAAGGATACTTCATATTTTCACATTTAGAACTCAGAACCCATCAATATGGACTTGGTATTTGATCAAATATGGCTATATTCTGTGGCATAGCAGTTCAGACGTCTTTTGTCCTCGTCTTGTCGTGTCCCGTATATATATATATATATAATAATAATAATAATAACTTTTTTCACATACATTTTATTTTTATTTTCCATCAACTCATCTTCAAAACACTCTCCTGCAACCCGCCTCACCAATTTATATTTATAAAAAAGTATTATTTACCTCAAATCTGTAATCCTCCAAGAAGCTATCCAGAAACTAGCCAGAAGCTAGCCAGGAGCTTGCCAGAAGCTAGCCCAGAAGCTAATCCAGAATCTAATCACAAGCTTGTTCAAAAGCTAGTTAGCTTCTTTACTGGCAAATCGTTAGTATTCAGCTAACCAGGGTTTGTGGTCATCAGCTATCCTTTAGCTCGAAAATCTATTGCCAGTTTTGTACGGCGCAGTGCAGCGCGGCTCGGAACGGAACATACCGGACCAATTTTTCTCTCCATGTCCCTGGATTTCAACTGCTCTCTGGACATTCATACCTGGATCTCACAGCTAGCTAGCTGCTATCCGTGTGACTATCGGCTTTCGTCGATTCCGAAGTAAACATCAATTATTCCGGAGCTAGCCAGCTCCGTCAATCCCTCCTGAGTTCCATCAATCACTCCTGGGCTGCAGTCACCTATCCGGACCCATTTTACTGCCTACGCAGAGCCCCACCGGGCCTTCACGACTGGACTGCCGACGTTATCTACCCGAAGGAGTTATCCGGCTGACTCCTCCGTCACGACGTTACCTGAACGCCCATCTGCGGCCTGCTAACCGTTAGCTGTCTTACCGGCTGCTATCTGAATAGACAATCGGACAATTTAGTTATTTTTATTATTATTATGTTTTCTTCTTGGGCCTCTATAACTATATCTATTGTTTTTATTTTTGTTGTTGGTGTGTGATTTGGATTAATCCCCTCTACCACACGGAACCCCACTAATCTACTGACGGAACGCAAGAGGTGGCTAATAACAGACCTCCATCCTATGCTAGCTTGCTACCGATGGCCTGGCTAGCTGTCTAAATCGCCGTGACCCCCATGCAACCTCTCCACTCACTGGACCCTTTTGATCACTCGACTAAGGATGCCTCTCCTTAATGTCAATACGTCTTGTCCATTGCTGTTCTGGTTAGTGTTTATTGGCTTATTTCACTGTAGAGCCTCTAGTCCTGCTCACTATACCTTATCCAACCTATTAGTTCCACCACCCACACATGCAATGACTTCTCCTGGTGTCAATGATGTTTCTAAGAGACAATATCTCTCTCTTCATCACTCAATACCTAGGTTTACCTCCACTGTATTCACATCCTACCATACCTTTGTCTGTACATTATACCTTGATGCTATTTTATCGCCCCCAGAAACCTCCTTTTACTCTCTGTTCCAGACGTTCTAGACGACCAATTCTTATTGCTTTTAGCCGCACCCTTATTCTACTCCTCCTATGTTCCTCTGGCGATGTAGAGGTGAATCCAGGCCCTGCAGTGCCTAGCTCCACTCCTATTCCCCAGGCACTCTCTTTTGACGACTTCTGTAACCGTAATAGCCTTGGTTTCATGCATGTTAACATTAGAAGCCTCCTCCCTAAGTTTGTTCTATTCACTGCTTTAGCACACTCTGCCAACCCGGATGTTCCAGCTGTGTCTGAATCCTGGCTTATGAAGACCACCAAAAATTCTGAAATTTTAATTCCAAACTACAACATTTTCAGACAAGATTTTCAGACAAGACGACGACCGCCGAGCACCGTCCGAACAGGCAGGGGAGCCAACTTCTGCGGAAGTCGTGACAGTACCCCCCCCCCCCACCCCCGCGTTCCGCCACCGGCCTCGAGGACGACCCGGAGGACGAGGCGCCGGGCGATCCGGGTGGAGGCGGTGGAAATCTCTCAGGAGAGAACGGTCCAAAATGTCCCCCACCCGAACCCAGCATCTCTCCTCCGAACCGTACCCCTCCCAGTCCACGAGATACTGTAGGCCCCCCACCCGGCGTCTCGAATCCAGAATGCCACAAACCGTGTACGCCGGGGACCACTCGATGTCCAGAGGGGGCGGAGGGACCTCAGGCACCTCACCTTCTTGCAGGGGACCAGCCACTACCGGCCTGAGGCGAGACACATGAAACGAGGGGTTAATACGGTAATACCTAGGAAGTTGTAACCTGTAACACACCTCGTTTATTCTCCTCGGGACTTTGAACGGCCCCAAACACTGCGGACCCAGCTTCCGACAGGGCAGGCGGAGGGGCAGGTTTCGGGTCAAGAGCCAGACCCTGTCCTCCGGTGCAAACATGGGGGCTTCACTTCGGTGCTGGTCAGCGCTCCTATTCTGCCGTTCTCCCGCTAACCTTAGCGAATCCTGGGCGGCTTTCCAGGTGTCCTTGGAGCGCTGTACCCATTCCTCAACCGCAGGAGCCTCGGTCTGGCTCTGATGCTCAGCCCAAGCGAGCTCAGCCCAAGGAATATACCGTGCCCAGTCCGGTCCCGGCAATAGGACCACAGAAACCTGCCCACATCCTGGTTTATGCGCTCCACCTGCCCATTACTCTGGGGGTGAAAACCTGAGGTTAAGCTGACCGAGACCCCCAGTCTCTCCATAAACGCCCTCCACACTCTGGACGTGAATTGGGGACCCCGATCAGAAACAATGTCCTCAGGCACCCCTTAGTGCCGGAAGACATGGGTAAACATGGCCTCCGCAGTCTGCAGGGCCGTAGGGAGACCGGGCAACGGGATGAGACGACAGGACTTAGAAAACTGATCCACAACATTTACATTTACATTTAAGTCATTTAGCAGACGCTCTTATCCAGAGCGACTTACAAATTGGTGCATTCACCTTATTCCCTGGGACGGGGGAAAGTGTGTCCACGGCCGTTGTGGAATGGGGAGGGGTTTTAACTTCCCTCTAGGCAAGTGCCGAGGAACCTTGCTCTGAGTGCACACTGAGCAGGAGGAGACATAAAATCTCACGTCCTTAGCCAGCGTGGTCCACCAGTATCTCCCTCTAAGACTCCGCACTGTCCTCTCGATGCCAGGATGACCCGAGGAGAGGAGAGTATGAGCCCACCGGATCAGCTTAGTCCCCGCTGGACAGTTAGGGGGGGGCGGCTCTAACCGTGAGGCCCTCTCTATCTCCGCGTCCACCTCCCATACCACCGGTGCCACGAGACATGAAGGTGGAATGATGGGAGTTGGCTCAACGGACCGCTCCTCGGTATCATAGAGGTGGGACAGTGCGTCGGCTTTTTGTGTTTTGGGAGCCTGGCCGGTATGAGATGGTAAACCGAAACCTGGTGAAAAACATGGCCCCTCGAGCTTGACGTGGATTTAGTCTCCTCGCTGCCCGGATATACTCAAGATTACGATGGTCAGTCCAGATGAGAAAAGGGTGTTTCGCCCCCTCAAGCCAATGTCTCCACACCTTCAGAGCCTTGACTACAGCTAACAACTCCCAGTCCCCCATGTCATAGTTTTGCTCCGCTGGACCGAGCTTTCTCGAAAAGAAGGCACAAGGGCGGAGCTTGGCTGGCACGCCCGAGCGCTGGGACAGCACGGCCCGACCCCCGCCCTCGGACGCGTCCACTTCCACTATGAACGCTAAAGAGTGGTTCGGATGCGCCAACACGAGCGCATTGGTGAACAGCTCCTTCAAACGACTGAAAGCTCTGCCCGCCTCTGCTGACCAACGCAAGCGCACCAGTCTTCCCTTCAGCTGTGAGGTGATGGGAGCAGCCACCTGACCAAAACCCCGGATAAACCTCCGGTAGTAATTGGCAAACCCTAAAAACCGCTGCACTTCTTTCACCGTGGTCGGAGTCGGCCAATTACGCACGGCTGTAACGCGGTCATCCTCCATCACCACCCCGGAGGTGGAAATACGATAACCCAGGAAGGAAACGGCCTGTTTGAAAAACTCACATTTCTCCGCCTTGCAGTACAGCTCCAGCAGTTGCCCAAGTACCTTACACACCAGAGACACATGCGCCGTGCGTGTGGCAGAATAGATCAAGATGTCATCGATGTACACCACCACTCCCTGCCCGAGCAGGTCTCAGAGAATCTCATCTACGAAGGATTGGAAGACGGCTGGAGCATTCTTCAACCCATATGGCATGACGCGGTACTCATAATGATCAGATGTAGTACTAAAGGCGGTTTTCCACTCATCTCCTCCCCGGATTCGTACCAGATTATACGCACTCCTCAGGTCCAGTTTTGTGAAGAAGCGCGCCCCGTGAAATGATTCCACCGCCGTAGCGATGAGAGGTAGTGGGTAACTAAACCCCACTGTGATGGAATTTAGACCTCTATAATCAATGCACGGACGCAGACCTCCATCCTTCTTCTTCACAAAAAAAGAAGCTCGAGGAGATGGGTGATGCGGAGGGCCGAATGCACCCCTGTCCCAGCGATTCAGAAACATATGTTTCCATCGCTACTGTCTCCTCCTGGGACAATGGATACACGTGACTCCGAGGAAGTGCAGCGTTCTCCAGAAGGTTTATCGCACAGTGCTCTCGACGATGGGGTGGTAATTGGGTCGCCCTCTTTTTACTGAAGGCGATAGCCAAATCGGCATATTCAGAGGGAATGCGCACGGTGGAAACCTGGTCTGGACTCTCCACCGTAGTCGCACCAACGGCAACTCCTATACACCTGCCTGAACACTCCTCTGACCACCCCTTAAGAGCCCCCTGTCGCCAGGAAATCACCGGGTTGTGTTGAGCTAGCCAGGGAATTCCCAATACCACTGGAAATCGCAGGTGAATCTTTAACCTGTTAGGAATCCGACCCCATCCCGGATCCGGGATTGTGACTACAGCCTCAAGCTCATTACCATAACGCAACATTAGCGATTTCTGAAAATTGCAAAATAGCAACATTAGACTGGCATTTCTGAAAATTGCAAAATGAAATAAATATGCCTGTCCTCAAGCTTATCCTTTTCTTAACAATCCTGTCGTCTCAGATTTTCAAAATATGCTTTAGAACCAGAGAAAATCAATAATTTGTGTAAGAGTGGTGATAGCTAGCGTAGCATTTAGCGTTAGCATTTAGCACGCAACATTCACAAAAACCAGCAAAGGGATCAAATAAAATCATTTACCTTTGAAGAACTTCAGATGTTTCAATGAGGAGACTCTCAGTTACATAGCAGATGTCCAGTTTTTCCTGAAAGATGCTTGTGTAGGACACAACGTTCCGTTTTGTTACTATGCATTTGGCTACCGAAACTAACCGAAAATTCAGTCACCTAAACGTCGAACTTTTTTCAGAATTAACTCCATAATATCGACTGAAACATGGAAAACGTTGTTTGAATCAATCCTCAAGGTGTTTGGTCATATATCTCTTCATTGAAATGCCAGTCCTAGACACGTGCATTCTTCTCTGATTCGGATGGAAAAATACTGGGACCTGACTTTTGCGCACCAATTTCCACGCAGACACCATGCGGGACACTTGGTAATTGTAGGCTCTTATGGCCAATCTTCCAATGATATGCCTACAAAGACGTCACAATGCTGCAGACACCTGGGGGAAACGATAGGAAGTGTCCGTTGATTCCTGTGCCATTCACAGCCATATAAGGAGATCATTGAAAACGTGCCTTCAAAAATCCTGTTGATTTCCTGGTCACTCAAACATCTTGGTTTTGCCTGTAGATATTGTTCTATGGCACTCACAGTGAAAATCTTTACAGTTCTGGAAACGTCAGAGTGTCTTCTTTCCAAAACTATCAATTCCAAGCATAGTCGAGCATCTTTTCGTGACAAAATATCGCGCTAAAAACGGGCACGTCTTTTTATCCAAAAATGAAATACTGCCCCTAGAGTTCTAACAGGTTAAGGAACAGACTAACCTGCTCCTTATGACCCCCCTGCGTTACCATGTCCAGCGGCACCGTAGCCTCCCGAACTACTCCTGACCCTAATGGTCGGCTATCTAAGGAGTGCACGGGGAAAGGTAGGTCTAACGACACCAGGGGAATCCCTAGCCTTAACGTGAGCCCATGATCCATGAAATTCACAGCTGCGCCTGAATCGACTAGCGCCTTATGCTGTAGAGAGGGAAGAAACCCAGGGAAAGAAGTTAACACATACATATGCCCGACAGGAAGCTCTGGGTGAGTCTGGTGCTTTACTCACCTAGGGTGATCGAGTAGTGCTCAGCCTGCCCTCCCGACTCTCAGACGAGTTCCTCCAACTGGTGCAGGAGGACACCCCTCCTCCGGTCTCCCTCGAAGCCGCCCCTCCTAACTCCATAGGGATAGGGGCAGGAGGGCTGGGAAGTGGAAACGACAGGACCTGATCCGAACGCCCGCGTGCAGCCAGCAGGTTGTCGAGACGGATAGCCAAGTCAATGAGTTCAACCAGTGTGAGGGTGGTGTCCCGACATGCTAGCTCCCTGTGGACGTCCTCCCTGAGACTGCATCGGAAATGATCTACCAGGGCCCTGCCGTTCCACCCTGCTTCTGCGGCCAAGGTCCTGAACTCCAGGGCAAAGTCCTGCACGCTCCTCGTCTCCTGACGCAGGTGGAACAGCCGTTCACCCGCCGCACGACCCTCTGGTGGATGGTCAAACACAGCTCGGAATCGGGGGGTGAACTCGGGGTAATGATCCCTCGCCGAGTCCGGACCATTCCACACTGCGTTGGCCCACTCGAGGGCTCGCCCAGTCAAACAGGAGTCGAGGGCGCTCACGCTCTCCTCTCCGGAGGGCACAGGACGCACGGTAGCCAGGTACAGTTCCAGTTGTAGAAGGAAACCCTGGCACCCAGCCGCCGTTCCATCATACTCCCGTGGGAGCGTCAGCCGAAGAGCCCCGGAGCCATATGTGTTAGCAGGAACAGGGGGTGCTGGAGGAGGGGGTGCTGGAGATGAGGTGGGAAGGCCACTCTTCTCCCATCGATCCATCCTCTCCATCATTTGGTCCATGGCCGAACCAATCCTATGAAGAGCGCTGGTATGATGGAAGACCCTTTCCTCCATCGATGGGAGAGGAGATGCGGCTACTCCTGTTGATTCCATGTAAGGGGTGCGGGATTCTGTCACAGCCTACTAGGAGTGGTGGGTTGGAATCAGGCACAGAGAGCAGGGTTCAGTAAATCGTGATTTATTCTCCGGCCAAAAAACGGTCACGCCAACATGCATTAAAACAGACCAGCCCAAACACAAGACCAAACAGTCTGGAGAATACAAACATGAAATCCACAACCAACTGAGTAACAAAAAACAATCCCGCACAAAACAAGGGCGGGTCAAACTACTACATATAGGGAAGCTAATTAAACCAAAATACACACAGGTGAAACTAATAAGACAAAACCAACAGACAAACGAAAAAGGGATCGGTAGCAGCTAGTAGGACAGTGACGATGACCGCCGAGCACCGCCCGAACAGGCAGGGGAGCCAACTTCGGCGGAAGTCGTGACACATTTTTCAATGTCTGATTGTCTTAACTCACCACGTACACCACTAACAACCTGAGCTTTTCGGTCATGTTTTCTTCGCTTCAAAAAAACAGACTTCGTTAACTAACATCCATTGCGATTGATAGTTCCTCAGTATTTCAAAAAACATTTCCAGCCCTCCCGGCCTCGATAATCACCAAGAGCAAAATACTCTGATCTGATGATATCATACATCCAGTGGAAACATCATTTAAAAACTGTCCCAAACTCATTAGCGCAGAAATTTCGGAAGGCCCGGAATAGGCTAGTTGATTCAATGTGGCAAGTTCACTAGCGACCTGCTTTGGGCCGGCCCTGGGTTTCAAGCGAATATGTGGTATGTTGAATTGGGCTCTAGTGTTTAAACGCTTTAAGCTACAAAATATTATGACCCCATTCCTGAAAGCTATGACAGTCAGAACACGTACGTGTTTTCCTCTCTGATGCTCACAAGGACTCGTTAGATGGGAGTGTGACAAAATGCACCTAATGACTGAGGGAAATGAATTCAAAGCATACTTCCTTCATACTGGAATTTGGCATTACCTGATTTTACATATCTCTGTATTATTAACTGCGAAAAAAAATGGAAAAAACGTTTTGAAGGGTCATCCGACTCGGAATTCCAAGTCGGATACTCTGGCATCTTTCTAGAAGTCCGACTTTTTGACCTGAAGATCACTGACTTCATGATTTTACCTTTTTCCCAGAGTTCCCAGCACCATGAAAGCACCATGACCATCAGATGCAGGTACCACCAGTCCAGTAAAATAAAACAGATAATTATTTGCAAATTATTCAAATGTATGCTTAGCTGTGCCTCGAAAGTGCTACACCATCTGATACATTTTGTTATCAAAGCTAGAGTTTTGAAAAGGCCAGGCATATAGCCAATATGCTGTGATAATGCATTAGGGCTACTGCACAAACCTCATTCCTACATAAGTTTTTATTAGGTTAATGTTAAAAAAATAAAAATAAATGTTTTAATAAATTATCTGAACGCTAGGTCTCAGCTTGCTTTTTGATTGTGAAAATGATCTTGACTAAGAAAAGGTTGGAGACAACTGATCTAGACTAATCACATTACCCTCCTCACCTCTCCCTGGCTACCGTATGTAAAAATGATCCACCTCTGTCAACACATTGACTATACTTCAATGGATGTTTGTATCTGTTTGCTTTATACCGCTCTCCGCGAGTCATCCAAAGTTGGAAATGTTAAGCCAAGAGTGTAATATACTATGTCTATAGTACACACTGTGCAATACTGTATAATACTCAAGATTACTACATACCTACAGTATCTGCCTTGAGTCATGCACTATCTGAAGTATAGGAGATGTAAATGGAGTGTGAACTGCCTGACAGTGCGGGGAGAGCACGGGAACTCGCACTTGTTTATAGCTTAGTCCTAGCTTTACATGTGTGGGTCGGCTGTAAACTCACGCCACGTATAAGCTTATTCTTGCTTATTTGTTGGGGTTCAAGTTGGCAGGATGTAAGGGAAGTATGTTTAGCAACTTAGTACTTAGTCCTGCAATGGTCAACTCTCATTAAGTTAGTTACTTTGCATAGCTTGTTCACCATGGAGATAAACGTGGTGCGCCTTGCGTCACCGGGGAGAGCTGCAAGTCCGCACGAGGGAAACATACAAAGCATCTCGATCTTGGCAAGGGTAGGCGTGGAGCCCGAGGGCTTAACAACACCGGGGGAGTACCCGGTGGACAAACCAAGACAAAGACAACTAGAACCAACCCTCAGCACCGCAATACGAGTATCACCCAGGTTGGTACACTGTCACAAGTAATTAAACGAAGGACAAACCCGAACAAGATGCCACATGCCAAACCGAGTGGGGGGACAGCAGAGCACCCAGATAGAGAGGCTAGCTAGCAAGGTTCTCTATGCTATTGATATCTGGGTATACTGTACATCTGCTCTTATACACTCTAACATAGAGCTCTTACCAAGAGAATCCTCTCAGGAGTGCGCAGAGAAAAAGAAGATGTGGCCCATGCAAGTCTCTTCTTATTGGTGTCCTTTAGTAGTGGTTTCTTTGCAGCAATTCGATCATGAAGGCCTGATTCACGTAGTTGAGATGTCTGTTACTTTAACTCTGTGAAGCATTTATTTGAGCAACAATCTGAGGTGCAGTTAACTCTAATGAACTTATCCCCTGCAGCAGAGGTAACTTTGGGTCTTCCTTTCCTGTGGCGTTCCTTCTGGGAACAAGTTTCAGTATAAGGCTTGGTGGTTTTTGCGACTGCACTTTAAGAAACTTTCAAAGTTCTTGAAGTTTTCCGTATTGACTGACCTTCATGTCCTAACTTAATGATGGACTGTAATTTCTCTTTGCTTATTTGAGCTGTTCTTGCAATAATATGGACTTGGTATTTTACCAAATAGGGCTATCTTCTGTATGCCAACCCTACCTTGTCACAACACAACTGATTGGCTCAAAAGGAATTCCACAAATGAACTTTTAACAAGGCACACCTGTTAATTGAAATGCATTCCAGGTGACTACCTCATGAAACTGGTTGAGAGAATGCCAAGTGTGCAAAGCTGTCATGAAGGCAAAGGGTGGCTACTTTGAAGAATCTTGAATATATAATATAATATATAATAACACCCTTTTGGCTACTACATGATTCCATATGTGTTATTTCATAGTTTTGATGTCTTCACTATTATTCTACAATGTAAGAAATAGTAAAACACTTAGAAAAATCATGGAATGAGTAGGTGTGTCCAAAATACATGTTTATACAGTTGAAGTCAGAAGTTCACATACACCTTAGCCAAATACAAATACATCCTAGTAAAAATTACCACAATAAGTTGGATTCCTCCTGACAGAGCTGGTGTAACTGGGTCAGGTTTGTAGGCCTCCTTGCTCGCACACGCTTTTTCAGTTCTGCCCACACATTTTCTATAGGATTGTGGTCAGTGCTTTGTGATGGACCCTCCATTACCTTGACTTTGTTGTCCTTAATTTGCCACAAATTTGGAAGTATGCTTAAGGTCATTGTCCATTTGGAAGACCCATTTGCGACCAAGCTTTAACTTCCTGACTGATGTCTTGAGATGTTGCTTCAATATATCCACATAATTTTCCTACCTCATGATGCCATCTATTTTATGACTTGCACCATTCCCTCCTGCAGCAAAGCACCCACACAACATGATGCTGCCACCCCCGTGCTTCACGGTTGGGATGATGTTCTTCGGCTTGCAAACTACCCCTTTTTACACCAAACATAACGATGGTGATTAGGGCCAAACAGTTCTATTTTTGTTTCATCAAACCAGAGGATATTTCTCCAAAACGTACGATCTTTGTCCCCATGTGCAGTTGAAAACCGTAGCCTGCTTTTTGTGGCGGTTTTGGAGCAGTGGCTTCTTCCTTGTTGAGTGGCCTTTCAGGTTATGCCAATATAGGACTAGTTTTACTGTGGATATAGATACTTTTGTACCTCCCAAGAATGAGCCAGACTTGTGGTGGTCTACAAATTTTTATCTGAAGTGTTGGCTGATTTCTTTTGATTTTCCCATAATGTCAAGCAAAGAGGCACTGAGTTTGAAGGTAGGCCTTGAAATACATCCTTAGGTACATCTCCAATTGACTCAAATGATGTCAATTAGCCAGAATCAGAAGCTTCTAAAACCATGATATCATTTTCTGGAATTTTCCAAGCTGTTTAAAGGTGCAGTCAACTTAGTGTGTGAACTTCTGACCCATGTGAATTGTGATACAGTGAATTATAAGTGAAATAATCTGTCTGTAAACAATTGTTGGAAAAATTACTTGTGTCATGCACAAAGTAGATGTCCTAACCGACTTGCCAAAACTATAGTTTGTTAACAAGAAATGTGTGGAGTGGTTGTAAAACAAGTTTTAATCTTCCGACTTCAACTGTATATGATTTTGTGTTCAGTAACTTATTTCCAGATTCTATTGTATTTCATTATTTGTGTGGTGAGTGAACTATGTCGTTTTTGATTCTCTGGGCACAGATATTTTAAAGTAAATTGCACTCTGAATATTGTTTTCTTTATTTTTGAATTATTATTTGGGGCATTAGTCTTGTCTTATTGTTTGATATACATTTCAGTATGTTCTGTTCTCTCTGTGTATCCTTTACTATTTTTCCAATACCTACTTTTACCTGAAGGGAAGTGACCCAGAAAATCAGTTGTTTTGACAATACAGTAAATGAGAGAGTATTCATGGGGTATATTAGACCCTCCATTTGCAGCCAATGGTTTTCTAAGTTTTCATATCCTCTTTAGCAACAGGTGACATGTAATGTTTAAGGAGTCATTTTATTATCACGATTACATTGTGCTCTGAGAATGGCCTTAGCTGCTGCAGACAATATGCCATTCAGGCCAATGAGTGTTACTGGGTATGGGACCTCACTAATGGGTTATAAGTGCTTTAGCCTTGTTTATCCACTGGCTACACAGAGGGATGAGACATTTTCCTATTATCTATCACCAAGAGAAGCCTTATGACACGATTACTGTAAGCCTGGAAGGCAGTGACATTATTCAAATATTTGATTTCCCATAACTCATAGTCTGATTGCATCTCTGTCTGCAGACACGCTGACACCTACTATGGCAGGAAAGAGAGAGAGGAGTGAGAGAGAGAGACAGAGAGGAATAACAGCAGCAGATGAGAGAGTAGGCAAGCAGAAGGATTTGAGTCACTTACATTGAGGCAGACAGATATGCTGCTTTGTTCAATTCTGGATACACTGATGAAATGGAGCCATTGCTACTCTTCCATTCCCAAGGGATTTGGCCATTACAGAGTGTGTGTGCAGAATATTAATCAAGAGATTACATAAGAGCATTTCACAATTCTGCTAAAGATGAATTTTGTGTAAATACATCGATACTAGAGTTTTGATTAGTGCGGTTTGTGTGTGAAGGTGGTCTTGATCCAACAGGGATGGTTAAAGACACATTTCCCAGGCCATAGCCCCATATCCGTGACACTTGTCTGTTAGAGTGCTGGTGAGTGGGAAGGGTGGTTGGTAAGGCTGTTTGCTGCTCCATTTGGGTATTTATCTCTTCTGGTCAGTGTCCCGTTCCTAAATGCATTAGTGAAATGTCGCTGTGTATGCAAAGCACCTCATTATGCAGTTTCAGGGGAGGATACTTTTGACTTAAGTACTGTACAAAGGGAAGACCGCTCCTATATTTGAAGGCAGGTTGAATGATCATGCTAGACAGTGAACCCTTGGTAGTGTGCCTGGATTAATGGGTGAATGAAAGGTTGATTTTAATCAGTTAACTGTATACAGTTTGTATACTACATTGATGTAAAGTAAATGTCTCTTGACTGCTCTTGCGAAGAAATGTACATACACTGGACATTACACTAAACCATGCCCTGGATGGAATAGTGAGTCTGCATGGCCTCAGGTGGATCATATATTCCAGTCCTTAATGATATCTGTGTGTGTTTTGTGTGTGTGTGTTGTTTCCAGGCAGGGGACAAACACTACCATCCCAGCTGTGCACGATGCAGCAGGTGCAACCAGATGTTCACAGAAGGAGAAGAGATGTACCTGCAAGGTAAGTAGCTAAATGGGCTGACATTATGATTGAAGCATTTTAAGGGTTATTACAGTATAGCTGGGTTGGTTTAGGCTGGTCCCAGATCTGCTGTATAGCCAACTTTTATGTTTGAACATACATGTTGGCAAGATAGCTCAAACATATCTGGGATCAGGTTAGGTTTGGATGTCTTTGTTCTCTAAGACCATCTGTCTCTGTTCTGTTCCACAGGATCAACCGTGTGGCACCCTGGCTGTAAGAACACAACCAGAACAGAGGAGCAACAGAGGGAACAGGTAGGAATCTATATCTAGACATGAATGACCTCTTGTACCTTGACCTTGTTTGCATTGTTCAAGTGTCTCTTCTGTGGTCAGCCAGTCCCAATTTGCTCCCAATACCCCTTCCCATTGGACTTAAACCTTCGATGTGTGCAGATGTGTAAGTAATAAATCAAAACAAAGTTGATTGGTCGCTTACACAGATTTGTAGGTCTTATAGCAGGTCCAACGAAATGCTTATGTTACTCGCTCCAATAGTACAGTAGAATGTCTCGTATATGCACAAATACAACAAAGAAAATCAACAACAAAAAAATCAAGAAATAACAATCCAAAGTAGATATATTAGAGTGAGCATGTTTGAGAATATACTGTAAATACGCGGTGGCTATAGACAATATATAATTTTGAAAAGATAATGGTATGTACAGTAGTTGGTACACTATATTTAGGATGAGCTATGTCGAGAATACAGTATATACAGACAGAGTGAGTAAACAACAGTATATTAGATGAATGAGGTGACCAGCATTCAATGACTTTATACATGGGGCATTAGTCTCAATGTGCAGGACTGAGTACCAGACAGGTAGCCAGCCGGCTAGTGATGGTTGTTCAATAGTCTGGTCATAAAAGCTGTTTCTCAGTCTCTGTCCCGGCTGATGCGCCTGTACCGTCTCTGTCTGCTAGATGGTAGCAGGGTGAACAGACCATGGCTTGGGTGCCTGAGGTCTTTAATAAAGTTCTTATTGGCCTTCCTTCAACACTGAGTGTTGTAAATGTCCTGGAGGGCAGGCAGCGTGCCCCCGGTGATGCACCACCCTCTGGAGAGCCATGTGGTTGATGGCGATGCAGTTTCCGTAACAGGTGGTGATGCAGCCCTACAGAAGAGTATGGTGGAAGCTCCACCACTACACGGCCTATACCTACCCAGACCTCTCAGATCTGCAAAGATCAAAGAGTTGGGGCTAAAAGGAAGGGGTAAGGAGCAAACTGAGACTGGCTGTGTCTGTGTTACTGGTTTTTAGGCGGCTAAAATGTATTTCTAGGCTGCACAGACACCTACAGACACCTCTTTAATCTTTGTCCGTCTTATGTCTACCTCTGTATGTAGTGTGTCCCTCACTCTGTAGTGGTTGTGTGCGCGTGAGCTGCAGGTTTGCGGTCAATTACATTTAATTTCAGTGAATTCATGAGGTATTGAATGAACTGAAATTCCAATTGAAAAGCATTGATATTTTTTTTATTGGAATTCAAATGTCAGTTTATTTCCATAATTGATTGAATTGAAATGGAATTGACCCCATCCCTGGTGAGCTGTGACTTGGACTGCTGAAGGGGCTCCATCTCAGTCACGTTGGAGAGGAAGCACAGGACAGCCCCTCTCTCAGACACACTCATGTGGAAAGAGTAAAGGCTAAAGACAAGGAAATATTTGAGAAGTCGACATAAAAATGGTTCAAATTATACATTAACTTTTGGGGATGCCCAATGTCTCTTGAGGATACCCGATTTGTTATGGGGGCACCCAGCCACCCCTGTAATTTGAGCCAAGAAGATACATATCAAACGATATATAGTGATGGTTGATTTCACCCTAAAACTCTTTACAAAGCCTCCATTTATAGTAACCATGTGGTTGTGAAAACATGATTCATGTCAATCAATACATGAATTCAGGACTGTTGTTTCCATCTGAAGTGCATTTCCCATGGGAATGCATTGTGGTATTTACAGTGTTAAGGTAAAGTCACAATGCAAATACCCTCATTCACTTTGCAAGAGGCAAATTAATGACATCATTGCAAGATAATGTGTTTGTATTTTATCTAAAGATTTAATCTACTTGTCATGTTACAATGTGGTGAAATTTCAAAAACAAAGTTAGGTTTTAAACTGTATTTTCTTTCTTGAACCTTTATTTATCCAGGCGAGTTCATTAAGAACAAGTTCTTTAAAATGACGGCCTGATGAATTCTTATTTCCCCCTCCTTTTGATGAATTAGTGATTGAGTGACAAATTTCATTCCTCATTTGCAAATTGAGGCGAACACAATACTGTAGCAACTTTGATCCAACACCTATAAAACTCATCAAGAGGTTGTTGGGATGTTGTCTTGACTTCCTTTTCTGTTCTCCTCTTGCAGCCTTCAAGATCGTCATCCGAGAGTATCTGTTCCAGACCTGGTTCAAGCATACATGGCTCACCAGGTCATACCATATATGTGAGTTCTGTCTACCATACAACTACACTCACACACATACTGGGCTGGATGTACTGCTTATATTTTTTGTAGGCCACATCCCTAGGGAAGCTTAAGATAAATTGTCATTCCATGTGTAAACTTTGTCTAACATGCTGACCAGATCGCGTGGAGCATTGCACGCATGTTGTTTTTGTCCCCCCACACCAGACACCATCAGGACACGCAGGTTGAATTAAAACAAACTGAACCAAAAATATTAATTATGGGGACAGTTTGAAAAGCAATAAACATTTATGGCAATTTAGCTAGTTAGCTTGTTGTTGCTAGCTAATTTGTCCTGGGATATAAACATTGGGTTGTTATTTTACCAGAAAAGCACAGACTAATCCACAGAATAGTAATTGCTCCTCCTTCAGGCTTCTTCTTCTTCTTTGGACTTTAAAAGGTGCATTACCACAACCGACTGGAATGTCAACCTCAGTTCATCTTGCAATCACCCACATGGGTATATGCTCCTAAAAATCAATGAGGATATGGCACGTGGGTAGGAGATGGGAGAGGCAGGACTTGCAGTTCTATTTTAGCACCTGGCCACGCAGACACTCGTGAGCAGTATGATTGAAAAACATGTATGTGTACATTTATTTTGCAATGCTCGCGCACGCGAAATGTCCGGTCTGGTCAGCATGTTAGTCGTAGACCTTATTCTTACCGATACATACATTTTCTGTTCAGCCTTACATCTAAAGTGGAAGGAGCCCTATGCTTATCAGACTCTCTTATCGTTCCTTTGTAGACACTGACAACTGGGGTTGTTGTTTTTTTGCAACCCCAGTGGTCAGGGTCTATAGAGGAACTTTTTAGCTGCCCTTATATATTACTAATACTGGCTAGTAGATGTGTGCTTTTAGTCATGTATAACCTCTCTCGCTCTGTCTCTATGTATGTATTGATCTGTCTATCTGTCTGTCTGTGTCCCTAGGCAAAAGTGGACAATGAGATCCTTGAATACAGGGACCTAGCCGCCATTCCCAAAGTCAAAGCCATTTATGATATAGACCGCCCTGATCTGATTACCTACGAGCCTTTGTACACCTTGTCCCTTGACGAGAGGGAGGAGAGGAAGGAGAGTGTGGGAGAGGTAATTAGCATGCAACCCTGCATGACCGTGTATGTGCTTGTGCGTGTGTGACGCATCATGTTGAAATGATCAAGCCCTCATTCTGAAGTTGCAAGCTGTGCCGGCTAAGTATTGGTTTGAGAGAAAACAGCTGTGATGCATAAATTATATTATCCTAAATCATATCCATTTTCTCCATCTCTCCCCCCCAGAGAGTCATGTGTCAGGCAATAAATATATCTGTTGTTGCAGGGTGGAAGGCAAACACTTTGTGTACATTTCGTATTTAGTAATAATAATACATTATAATTATACAGCACTTTTTCAAGGATCCAAAGTGTAGTGTTATTGTCACACTCAGGTTCATGGTAAACTCACCCTTATAAAGGAAAGCTATTATTGACACGAGAGTGCTCAGTAATTTTTCTGTGTCTACAGCTCCATACTGCGAGAAGGGAGCGTTCCCCCATGCCAGATGACAAGGTAAGACAGCCTCCAACTATTCTCATTGATGATAACATAGTGTTGGTGTGTGCTTAAAGTATGTTGTATGGCGTTTCTTTGCTTACAGTACGGTCAGGATTCTTAGCTAAGTTAGCTTGAAAAAAAGACACCATTTTTTTTCTCTTTCAGTCCTCAAGAAACATGTCACCTACACCATCCGCTGTAGGTGGTACTGCATTACACAGTAATACACTGTACATGTTTAACTGCAAACGTTCAGATGAAATTACAAAGAAAGGAAGCTCTTGACTATGGGTTGATAGTGATTGACAGGTGATGTAACTGTGTTGTCCCTGTAGAGCTGCTATGACATAAGAGAACGCATCCTTCAGAGGTCTACCAGTCAGGGCTCCATCGGCTCACCTGTCTACAATCGTCATAGTTACACCCCGTTGTCACGCTCACCACAGCATTTTCACAGACCAGGTGAGAGGTGTGTGTGCGAACTCATCTTTGTGTGCGTGCGCGCATGCATGCATGTATGGTTTGTATTGTTAGTCTTTACAGGTTACACAGAAAAGTAATTTGAAAATCATTTAAAATAGTCTGAGATGTACAGTAGACACTGCCTCAACACTCTTCCTTGACTATTTTAACAAGAACATAATACCACTTGTTCACATCTCACAGGAGAATCATTCATGCCTGTCACTCTTTCTTAACCCCACCTTAATCTTAACTCCCCACTGCAGCTGCTCTGTTGCTGTCCTCCTATATCTTTACTCTTCACTGACCACTCTGATAACACTTTATAATAACTGTCATGAATTATATTTATTTTTATTATTTTTATTTTATTTAACCTTTATTTAACTAGACAAGTCATTTAAGAACAAATTATTTTTTACAATGACAGCCTACCATTATAAATGCTATAACATGGTGTATAATCTAATTATTAAATATTTATTATTGAAGTGGAACTGAGTGTATTAACTCCTTTGCAGATTTCAAACAAACAGACAATCATAACATCAGTCAAAAATATAAAATCCCCAGTTTATGTTAAAAAAACAACTTTATAAGAAGTTTTAAAAATAGATTATATTTGACAAGAACATCCATGACGTAGAGTAATGCATGTTGGCAGAATAGATGGATGCAATTCAATGCATGATTCATATTATTCACCAATACTTTTCTTGGTAGTCCAACAAATATTGCTATCAGGTTATAAATCACAGCTGTCCTGGTACATTGTTTGCTGCCTCTAGCCATTCGGGATACACTGTTTCAGTTTCAATGACTCAATATTTTGGACAAAATCTGACAAATGTAAAGAAGACTGGGAATGTCAATACAATCAAACTAGCAAGGGCAATTTTTTTTATTGTTTTTATTTCACCTTTATTTAACCAGGTAAACTAGATGAGAACAAGTTCTCATTTCCAACTGCGACCTGGCCAAGCAAAGCAGTGCAACGCAAACAACAACACAGAGTTACACATGGAATAAACAAGCGTACAGTCAATAACACAATAGGAACAAAGAAAGTCTATATACAGCGTGTGCAAATGGCGTGAGGAGGAAGGCAATAAATAGGCCATAGTAGCGGAATAATTACAATTTAGCAGATTAACACTGGAGTGATAAATGAGCAGATGATGATGGGCAAGTAGAGATACTGGTCTGCAAAATAGCAGAAAAGTAAATAAAAAACAATATGGTGACCAGTGAGCTGAGATAAGGTGGAGCTTCACCTAGCATAGACTTATAGATGACCTGGAGCCAGTGGGTCTGGCGACGAATATGCCCACCCCATATAGTTTTTTGTTGGCTACAGCTTGAGATGCAGGTGTCATTTGGTTAGCTAACAAGAAATGTGAATCACTTTGCTAGGTTGCTATGCTGAACTTGAACAACTGTTATCCACAGTTAGCATATCTCTTAGTTGTCAGTCAAATGTATTTGGCATTGTTCAAATGGGCGGGCAGGAAATTTCCCACCTAGGTGTCAAAATGTGGGTTGGGACAAGCATGCATTGACAGGCTAGCTGCAGAAAGGCGAGCAGGCTGCTTTTCCCATCATTTATCGGCCTGCATGCCGAAAAGGTTTGAGAGGGTTTATCTACTGTTCCCTTGTTGGATTTGAGCGAATCTCACTCTTGCTAGCATTAGTTGTTGATCTTGCTGTTATTGATGTGCATAGGTAACAGAGATAGATAGCCTACCTGTTCGTGGTTGTTTGATCAATAGGACTGTAAAGTTTCCAAATGTAAGAGGACTCCTGTGGTATTTACACATGGATTTCTGTAAATATGTATGTAACCCATTCACCAGGCTCGAATTTGACTCTCACAATGTTACCTTACATAGAATATCTCAACCGCATGGGATGTTAGGTGAGAAGGACATCTCCAATAAGAATCCCTATTGTAAACTATCTAGGGTGATGACAACTTAGGGTATTAACTTCAGATAGAATGACTATAGATTTTTGTTATTGTATAAGGATATGCTTTCCCATGCATTAAAATAAATTTAAACAGGAAATGACTGCACCAAGGCAACATACATAAGGTTCAAGATGTGTATTATTACATTTTCAAAGCACCACATCAAAATAAATAAAAAATAATAAACGCCAATGAGTCGTGCACAACCCATTTCCGCATTGGAGCTAAAAAAAAATGACGACGCACATAAAGTCCCAAAGCAACCGCTGTGGTTACTCACTACTCTTCCCTCAGCGAAGTATGGCAGTTCCGTGAAGGTTTCCTCACAAGATCCACAGCAAGCACAGCTATCAATGTAGACAGTACTCCCTTCGCAGTAACTGATATCCCATGGGAACATGAACTTGTTAATCTTTTCCTAGCAATTCTCTCTCGGTGTCACACAATGCTAGGCTAAACTCAAGGCTGCCAAATACCTCCACGATGAGATGGTAGCTTCAGTCTTTACTAAGTCTTTCTTAACAAAAATTATAACAACCCTCTTTAAAATAAATTCAGTATTTCCCTTCAAAACTCGGCAGGTATGGGTTTTGTTCTATTTTTATTGTCTTCTTTTATCATTTTTCTTCACCAACGGTCATAATGTAATGCCCATCCTTTTCTCAACGTCTCCTTCCCTCTCTTTTTTTCCCAGGCCCTCCGTTAACCAGGTCCACTCCCATTGGCCACAACTTATTAACAAGAGACCTCATTGGTCAAAACTTAAACTTAAAAGTAAACCAACCTATTCACTTATACATGACCAATTAATTATAACAAATAAACTAAATACTTGGTTCTAACAAGGGTATTACATGTATTTTGTGGCTTTTGGCAAATGCTTTCTTATTATCTAAAGTCACACTGTTGCTACTGCCTGTGAACACACAGTCCAGTTCAAAGTGAATGATGGCAGGCCCATGTGGGAAATGGCTTATTTGCATATAGGCCTACTGTAGCTCTGATTGGCTATGGTGCACCGGTCTGTATGGTGCACAGACTATGGTGCACCGGTCTGAGTCCGGTCCTGGACAAGACAGATGTTTTTATTAGCTTTTATTTACCTCAATGTCTGTTAATTGTCCAAACGCACATCTGCTTTCCCACTCTATATTGCTATCAAATTTTCACAAATGCCTTGCCTCTATGTCATTCCCAAAATTTCTATGAAAGTATGAAAATGTGAAAATGACCATTTAAGTGTTCGCTTGTAAAGAAAATATATAGAAAAATGTGTCATTCATATTGCTAAAATGCTGTCAGTTCCACTTTAATGTAGAGATAATACCAATTTTTCCCTTATTCCTTATCCCCATCTCACTCAAATAATCCTTCCTCCTCGTTTGAAGTTTCTTCATTTCTAGTTTTGACATGATTCCGATTTTCTCCCTTTTCTCCTTTTCTTCACCCTCTTTCACCTCACCTCCTCTCCCTCCCTAACTGTGGTGGTGTGTATCCACTGGCTCTGTCTCCTCTCTTACCTATCCTCTAACTCTTCCCTCCTACGGTCCTCCCTCCCTGCCTCCTTGTGTCTATCTGTGATGGTGTGTCTACCGACTGTCTCACTCCCTTTTCCCATCCACACTTCGGTCTTCCTCCTCCAACTCCCCTCCACATCATCTTAATGATGTCTCCCCAACGGCTCTGTCCCACCTGCCCTCCCTCTCCCCTGCAGAAGCTTTGACAGGCATGCAGAAGCTCTGCTCCACCCTGTGTAGTAACAGTATGGGCTCCTCCAGCCATAGTGACTCCCGTCCCACCTCACCTTTCAGACACCACTCCTTTCCCCATAGCCAAGGTAAGACAGGGCCTTAGACCCCATCGTCCCGTCACTGTCCCCACTCCCCAGGCAAGCTGTGTCACCTCATTCAAGTCTTACTGCCTCAGACTCTATGGCTTAACTCATGTTCCTACCCTCATCTCCAGCCCCTGTATACTGTAGCCATGCACATTTGATGTAAAATGGCTGTCAGAAGCTGAGTAACCTGGTCCAAAATCTGTTTGTGCTTTTCTTGCCAACTGACCATAGGCTGGCAAGGAGACCTGGGACCAAGCTAGAGACGTCTCATCTGCTGACAAAGTCATAAGATGACATAGACATGCAACGCAGCTCACGTACACCAACCAAGTGTCCAGAGACCTTTACTGGACCTCTGGACATTTTGGTTCATGTCATATTTTATTTTTGTTCTGAGTGTTTGTATTTGGCAGTGGTGATGGCCATGCATGCACTTAAATGTTACCCAAGTCACATTACTGGCATTCTGCCTGTTTAATGATCAATGTCCATTATGTCTGGCTGCATGCTATTGATAGGTCTTGTATTACCTCATGGATACAGGATGTAACTAGGTCTGTCATTACATTTCATCAGCCGGTGATTGTCATGCAAATAACTGCCAGTCTCACTGTATTTTATTATTATTTTTTTTAATTAGTTGAACCTTTATTTAACTAGGTAAGACAGTTTGGGAAAAAATCTTATTTACAATGACAGCCTAATGGGGAACAGCGGGTTAACTGCATTTTTCAGAGGCAGAATTACATATTTTTACCTTGTCAGCTCGGGGATTCGATCCAGCAACCTTTTGGTTACTGGCCCAACACTCTAACCACTAGGCTACCTGCCGTGGATACACTAGGCTATGGTAATTGACCATTAATTAACATAAAAACATTTAGCATCTCCTGGCTTCCATGCAAGCCAGTGATGCGGACTTTGGTAATAAATCCCTTGAGCCTTATTGCTAATATAGTGCGCTGAGTACCAGGCCATTAGCGACTTGCAGTTAGAAAGTTTGGTAGGCTACTTAATGACCATCAGCGGCATCAGAGCGCAGATTTGGAGAAGCCTAGCTACCATGACTAAACGGTCACATGGAATTTGACTGTCGTCATGACTCGTGACCACCGATGTGGCAGTAATACCGTAACAGCTCTAGATGTAACTGAGCTCCATAGTGTGACTAACTGATTTGCTAACACAGGATTATTCAATAATTCTCAAAATTAGATTACTCTTTCAATCTCCTTGCGTCCATTTTTATGCTTTATCCTAATCTCACATGCCAGACTTTACAGCTATATGCAATAGTCCCTCGTCTGGCTCTGCGAGATTATCTTTTTCCAAACTTATGTTTTCCGTATCATTGCCCTGCTTATGTTTTGTTCTTGGTTCTTCTCATTGGAGGCACTGATCCACATAGCGGGCGGAGCTCCCCTATACCCCAAAGGCCAGACAGCCGGCCTGTCACTCCGCCTCTCTCTCTGACCCCTAAACATTTCCACCTCCCAGGTAGGAGACACACGGAGCGCACCCTGTCACTGTCACTGCTACTGGTCACATGAGATCTTTTATATCTCTCTCTTATCGCTCTCTCACCACTTCTGTCTACCACTTTTTCCATTTCAATAATGCTTTTGATTCATTCCATTAAAGGATGCTGGCACTTAGTGTGCTCTTTTCACCAGACACATCATGAATATAAGACTCTTTGTAGAAAATAATAATTGATTTTAATGTACATTTTAATGTAAATGCTGATGTTTATTGGTTTACAGTGTGTGATTGTGAAGACACCCTCCCTCTGGTATTTTTCATTGGTCATTTCACAATGCCCTCTGTATCACAGGAAAAGTATTTGATACGTATACATGAAATGCAAAAGACTGAGTTTTGTCTTTCTCCCTGTATCCTTTCAGATCAGGGGATCAACATTTACAGGAAACCACCCATCTACAAACAACACGGTACATTCACTCTCCCCGACCTGGTTTCACCAGCATTAACAGCATCATTATTGTTATGAATACTTATACTGATACTATTATTCCCAAATAGTGTCATGAGCCTCATTGGCTATAACAAATCGATAAGCTTAGCTTATTGATGCGCGGGTTGACTCATAACCCTCAGTCCCCACGGTTATATCTGCGGGGCGGGTTTAGGGTCATTAAATACTGTGTGGATCAGCTGTTTGTTCACCCGCCCGCAACCCGACTATATGTGATAAAGTTCAAATCTGAGGCCCACACCTGACCCTTACCCGCTAATATAGAAAACGTGGCTAAATGTAGGCTAAAAGCTCAGGGTATCAACCACATGAAATATGTATCTAAGCCAAACTGAACTTTTATCAAAACATGTTGGGTCATTTTAACAGCTTTGACTTTCCTTAAAACTGGTCAAACTGTTGTAATTTGGAAATTTAGCACGAAAGATCTTTCCCATTTTTATTTATTTTTGTGCATTTTCTCTTCAGTCCCTATAAACATCTTTGCGGAGATGAAAGAGAAAACAAACTTTACCAATGTCAACTAGATTGAAGCATTCATTCTAGTGATTTTTGACATAGGGTTTATTTAGTCTTCTAGGGCAAAAACTAATGACCGAAGAGAAGCTGCATGTATCTAATTATAGACAAGTTGACAAACAAATAGCCAACCAAAATGTTTGAAATTATAAGCAGAAACATGGGCTAAAAATGCCTGTCAAAAAAAAGTAAAGACATCTTTGACTGTACAATGCAGGCCTCAGATTTTCACTATCACATATAGTCGGGCGGTTGCGAATGTGTTATTAACAATTTGCGGGTGGGTGTGGGTGAACAAACACCTGACCCGCACATCATTATTAGCTATACAAAGCAGCACCTACCCTTTTAAAGGTATAGGGTCCTTTAAATTATGGTTTATTTGTTTGGATTGAAATCGTGTGATCACCACGTTGATCTCTGATTGTACACCACCTTGAAGTCTCTCTTCTGAGCCTCGAACGCCTAAGCAAAATATCAAGGCATGTGAGCCTACGGCATATACAAAAATCTAAAAAGAAGTTTCAGGATGGCAACTTAATTCCCTTCAATAATGCTTAATCCTGACATGTTTTGAAGCCTGCTCCTTCCCCACTAGTGGTGCATTGACGAATGAGTATGCTTCGAAACACGTCACTAATAAATATTTAATGGAAATAAGGTCTAGATTTGATCAGATCCGCGCTAGCCGACCTCTGCATGGAGGTTGTTTTAATGGTGACTGAGGTGGAACTGCGTTAGAGCTGTCAAATCAACAAACGGCTCCTTGCGTTACCTTATCATGGACACTGCCATTGGATACAGCGAAACCACACCCAACTTTATTTCAGACAAATCCCACGCAGCCGTGTTACGAGTTCAAACACTTAAATGCGTGATCTTCTGTTGTCTACACCTCGATTAAACTGATAAGTTATAAATCCCCCCCCATCCAAATTAACACGGAAACATGCATTAACCTATCATTATTTCTATCGTCAATAAGAGCCTACACTTTATATTGCCGTTTAGAACTTCTAACGCAGTAGGGATAATAAGGAAGGGAGTGGTTGATGACACACAAGAGTAGCCGCTCACCAACACCGCCAAAACATCCGCAATTCGGATGTCGTCCAACACGGGTTAACGCTCAATCTGATTGCATCGAGGCCTAAGTTGCCATCCTGAACCATCTTTCAAGATTTCATTGTAACATTGAACTCCTAGGACGGAGCACCCCTGCAGGCGTACACACAACAACTATATACAGTGCATTTGGAAAGTATTCAGACCCCTTGACTTTATCCACATTTTGTTACATTACAGCGAAAACAAAACATTTTTGGAAATGTATTAAAAATAAAAATCAGAAACACATTATTTACATAATTATTCAGACACTTTGCTATGAAATTTGAAATTGAGCTCAAGTGCATCTTGTTTCAATTGATCATCCTTGAGATGTTTCTACAACTTGATTGGAGTCCACCGGTGATAAATTCAATTGATTGGGCATGATTTGGAAAGGCACACACCTGTCTATATAAGGTCCCACAGTTGACAGTGCATGTCAGAGCAAAAACAAAGCTATGAGGTCGAAGGAATTGTCCGTAGAGCTCAGAGACAGAATTGTGTTGAGGCACAGACCAAAAAATGTCTGCAGCATTGAAGGTACCCAAGAACACAGTGTCCTCCATCATTCTTAAATGGAAGAAATTTGGAATCACCAAGACTCTTCCAAGAGCTGGCCTCCCAGCCTAACTGAGCAATCTGGGGACAAGGGCCTTAGTCAGGGAGGTGACCAAGAACCCGACGGTCATTCTGATAGTGCTCCAGAGTTCCTCTGTGGAGATGGGAGAACCTTCCAGAAGAACAACCATCTCTGCAGCACTCCACCAATCAGGCACAATCAGGGGCCAGACAGAAGCCACTCCTCAGTAAAGGGCACATGACAGCCCGCTTGGAGTTTGCCAAAAGGCACCTAAATGACTCTCAGAACATGAGAAACAAAATTCTCTGGTCTGATGAAACCAAGATTGAACTCTTTGGCCTGAATGCCAAGCTTCACGTCTGGAGGAAACCTGTCACCATCCCTATGGTGAAGCATTGTGGTGGCATCATCATGCTGTGGGGATGTTTTTCAGCGTCAGGGACTGGGAGAATATTCAGGATCGAGGGAAAGATGAATGGAGAAAAGTACAGAGAGATCCTTGATGAAAACCTGCTCCAGAGCGCTCAGGACAGCAGACAGGGGCGAATGTTCATCTTCCAACAGGAGAACGACCCTAAGTTCACAGCCAAGACAATGCAGGAGTGTTTTTGGTACAAGTCTCTGAATGTGCTTGAGTGGCCCAGCCAGAGCCTGGACCTGAACCTGATCTAACATCACTGAAGAGACCTGAAAGTAGCTGTGCAACAAAGCTCCCCATCCAATCTTAAAGAGTTTGAGAGGATCTGCAGAGAAGAATTAGAGAAACTCCCCAAATACAGGTGTGTCAAGCTTATAGCGTCATATCCAAGAAGACTCGAGGCTGTAATCGCTGTCAAAGGTGCATCAACAAAGTACTGAATAAAGGGTCTGAATACTTATGTAAATGTGTTGTATTTTATTTATTTTTTATAAACAAAACAGCAAATGGTATAAAAAACAGTTTTTGCTTTGTCATTATGGGGTATTGTGTGTAGATTGATGAGGGGGGAAAACTATTTAATCCATTTTAGAATAAGGCTGTAATGTAACAAAATGTGGAAAAAGTCTAGAGGTCTGACTACTTTCCGAATGCACTGTATATGTATGTACAATTAGGTACAAGCGTAAGTGTAAGGTGTAAGTGTAAGGTTGCGGGATTACTTTGATCTTTACCGTGTAGAGATTGTCACGCAACATTTCAGACAGATGTTGAAATGTTCAGCTGTGTTTCAAAGGACTTACTCAGACACTGATAGTCCAGTTCCCCTGGTTTCCAACCTAGATTCACCTGCACCAAAAAGAAAGTCTGCTGATGAAATCATCAGATCCGCTACGTTTCCTGCTGCCCATGTCCCCCCTCTGGATGACACGTCACCGAGCAAGAGCGACCACTGGTCCCCCTGCGCTCTCTCCCTGGCCCTGGTTGCCTTAGGTACAGTAGGCTCCCTATGAGCATGCTTGCACTGCCCTACCTCCCACCCCTTAGAGGCTCACTACCCCCTAGACATTTGTGGAGAACCAAGAGGATTTGATAGGTTTGAGCAATATGCCAATAACTCACTCTGATAGACTAGGTATAATTTCTGCCATATTCTCTCAGATTTCAACAAGTGTCTAGGATGTAGTGGTTGGGGTTCTTTATGAATAGGGCAGAATATCACTTTTATGCACTTGTAGCTTAACCCCACCACTAAGTTTTATTGCATCCCTGCTCTCACTAGAATTTGACTCTGGAACACAGACTTTTACAATTATTTTTGCTGATGCTGAATAGTGTCTCCTTGAAAGGCTGTTGTTGTTGGCATCATGTCACTTTTTGCTTACCAGTTCTACTTTCGTTTACAGCTACCTATACAATCAATCAATTGATTGATATACAGGTAATTACCAAAATAATGGAACCACTTTTAGTTTATTGATAACAGGTGCTTCAACACAGGTGTGGTTCCTGAGTTAATTAAGGAATTAACATCCCATCATGCCTAGGGTCATGTATAAAATGCCCAGTTGCACATTATAATTTTAGTATTTTCTGTTGTTGAAGGGGCTGTGTGTGTCTCAGTCACCAGATCTCAAGCCAATTGAATACTGATGGTCAATTCTGGAGCGGCGCCTGCGTTTTCCACCACCATCAACCAAACACCAAATGATGGAATTTCTCATGGAAAAATGGTGTAGCATCCCTCCAATAGAGTTCCTGACACTTGTAGAATCTATGCTAAGGCGCATTACAGCTGTTCTGGCGGCTCATGGTGGCCTAACGCCCTATTAAGACACTTTATATTGGTGTTTCCTTTATTTTGACTGTTACCTGTCTCTACACCATTCACAAATTACTTGGACAGAGCTACTGTAACTGAGACTGGTCTCAAACTGACCTGTTTTCCTACACTGTTTTTTTGTGTATGAAACTAATAGTAGAAAGTCCATCTTGTGAAGACTGTTGTAATGTCTCCATTAACATTCAGTGCAGCTGAGTAGTTGTACTGCCCTGGTGTTGTCTATGTCTAGTCAACTATGTCTCTCATTTGTGTTCTCCCACACTCCTGTTCTTCAATCCCACTGAAATGGCTGGAAAGATAAATCCTACAGTACTTTTGTAAATCCATTTTAAAATCCTGGACAGTACTTTTGTCAATGTGATGACCACAGATGGAAGCATTCTATTATGCATTCTGTTATAGTTTTGGACAGTCTCATTTGACTGTTTCTAGCACTGCTCCTTGGTCAAGATGTCCGTAGTTCACACACAGTGATAAGTGTCACGCCCTGATCTGTTTCACCTGTCCTTGTGATTGTCTCCACCCCTCCAGGTGTCGCTGACTTTCCCTAGTGTATTTATCCCTGTGTTTCCTGTCTATCTGTGCCAGTTCCTCTTGTATGTTTCCAAGTCAACCAGCGGTTTTCCCGGTCTCCTGCTTTTTGCATTCTCCTTTTTCTAGTCCTCCCGGTTTTGACCCTTGCCCGTTTCTGGACTTTGTACCCACCTGCCTGACCTTTCTGCCTGCCTTGACCCTGAGCCTGTCTGCCACTCTGTACCTCCTGGATTCTAATCTCGTTTTGACCTTTTGCCTGTCCACGACCATTCTCTTGCCTACCCCTTTGGATGAATAAACATTGTAAGACTCCAACCATCTGCCTCCTGAGTCTGCATCTGGGTCTCACCTTGTGCCTTGATAGTACGAACTGGCCATGACAGACCCAGCAGACTTGGACCAGCTCTGCCACGCGGTCTACCTGCAGGAAGTAACCATTAGGAGAAATGAGGAGTTGGTACAGGGCCATTTGGAAGGGCTCAGGTCCTTGACGGTACGCCATGACTATGGGTTAAAGGCTTATTATGGAGCAAATCGGGGAGTTAGCTCAGAGGTTGCCTGTCAACTCTGGAAAAACCACAATCACCCAGTAATTTTTCCCTTATTTGTAGTGAGTTTGTACAGCCTATCCCGGCTCCCCGAGAACCCTGCTTACCACCTCCAGAGCGATATTCTGGGAATCTTAGTACCTACCGGGGTTTTCTATTTCAGGGCTCACTTATTTTTGTGCTACAGCTATCTCTGTTTCCTTCAGACAGATCAAAGATCGTGTATATTATTACGCTAATGTCGGGAAGGGCGCTCTTCTGGGCTATGGCAGTTTGGGAGCAACAATCTGCCATTTGTGGTCATCTGGAGGAATTTATGGCAGAAGTGAGAAAGGTATTTGAATCTCCCGCTTCTGGGAGAAAGACAGCCAGTACGCGGTTGATTTTCGCATTTTGGCCGCCAAGAGGGCCTGGAATCCGGAGTCTCTTTTCGATACTTTTTTGCACAGATTATCTGAGGTAAAGGATGAGGTAGCTGCTCGGGCATTGCCGATGGATCTTGACTCCCTTATTGCCCTAACCATTAAAATTGATGGACACCTAAGGGAATGCAAGACTGAGAGGAGGTCTGGTCTCGGGCACACTTGTGCACCCGCTATAGCGTGTTCACCTCCAAGGGAATCCTCTTCCGAGAGGATTCGAAGCCACCCGAGTCCTCTCGTGAATCTACGATGGGTGAGTTGGATACTCCTGAGCCTATACAGTTGGTAAGAGCTAGGTTATCATTTGGGGAACGCTCACGGAGGATGAACAGTAACTGTTGTCTGTACTGTGGAGGGGCAGGACATTTTATAGCTACCCTATTAGGAAACCCTTGTCTCTAATGGGTACCAGCACCATGGTGAGTCAGACTGGGATTTCCCTAATTCCCATCACCTGCACACCTTTTTTGTGCTTGTACTGTGGGGAGACCAATCTAAGTCTCTGAGTGCTCATTGACTCTGGGGCTGATGGAAGTTTTATGGATGCCACTATTGCTTCGGAGCATGGTATTCCCACTCAGCCTCTCTCTGTTCACATGGATGCTAGTGCACTGGACGGCCGCTCTCTAGGGGAAGTCACCCATAGTACTGTGCCCATTCAATTACGGGTTTCTGGTAACCACAGTGGGACCATACAGTTCCTCCTCATTGCATCTCCCCATTTTCCAGTTGTTTTTGGATTTTCCTGGCTTCAAAAGCACAATCTTGTGATTGACTGGACCACAAGCTCCATCCTCGGTTGGAGTCCTTTTTGCCATTCCCACTGCCTTCGATCAGCACAGCCTTTTCTTTGTGGAGAAGGACAAGACCCTGCATCCATGCATTGACTACCGGGGACTTAACGACATTACTACCGGGGACTTAACGAAATGTTACCCCCTACCTCTCCTCTCCTCAGTGTTTAAACCTCTCCAGGGGGCCACCATATACCTGGTTCGGATACGCGAGGGGGGTGAGTGGAAGACAGCCTTCAACACAGCCAGTGGACATTATCATACCATTTGGACTCACCAACGCCCCCGCTGTTTTCCAGGCATTTATCAATGACTTTCTTCGGGACATGCTTAACCAGTTTGTGTACCTTGACGATGTCCTGTTTTTTTCCCCAATCCGTAGAGGAACATGTTCATGTCAGACAGGTCCGTCAGCGCCTCCTGGAGAACCAACTGTTCATGAAAGCCGAGAAATGTTCCACCGCTCATCAATCACCTTTCTGGGATATGTCATTGATGAGGGAAATGTTCAGATGGATCCTGGAAAGGTGAAAGCAGTGGTGGATTGGCCTCACCCAACTTCCAGGGTGCAGTTGCAACGGTTACTTGGTTTTGCAGACTTCTACTGCCGTTTCATTCGAGACTATAGCAAGCTGGCGGCCCCCCTCTCGGCACACCTCTCCCAAGGTTCCGTTTAATTGTTCTCCAGCTGTCGACAAAGCCTTTGTGGATCTGAAGCATCGGTTCACAACAGCACCCATCCACATCCATCCGGAACCCTCGCTTAAATTTGTGGTGGATGTGGATGCTTCAGAAGTTGGAGTGGGGGCCATCCTGTCCCAGCAATCTGCCCAGGACCAGAAGCTTCATCCCTGTACCTTCCTGTCCCATTGTTTCAATCCTGCTGAAAGGAACTACGATTTTGGCAACCATGAACCCCTGGCCGTGAAGATGGCGTTGGAAGAGTCGAGGCACTGGCTGGAAGGAGCAGAACAGCCATTCCTGGTCTGGACCGACCATAAAAACCTGGAATATCTTCGTACAGACAAGCGCCTCAACTCCAGGCAGGCCCGGTGGCCCTCATGTTCACCAGATTTAACTTCACCATTTCCTACCATCCAGGGTCAAAGAATGTGAAGCCTGAAGCCCTCTCCCGCTTATACAGTTCCTCTGCCACACCCTTGACCTCTGAAACCATTCTCCCTACGTCATGCTTTGATGCCACTGGATTGGGGTATTGAGAACCTGGTCCATTTACATTACATTTAAGTCATTTAGCAGACGCTCTTATCCAGAGCGACTTACAAATTGGCGCATACACCTTATGACATCCAGTGGAACAGCCACTTTACAATAGTGCATCTAAATCTTTTTAGGGGGGGTGAGAAGGATTACTTACTTGGTCCGCGAGGCACAACGCTCCTAGCCTGGACCTGAAGGGGGCCCGGCAAACCGGCTGTTTGTCCATAATCCAATCCGGTCCTGGAATGGGCTCATTCCTTCAGACTGACCTGTCATCCAGGGTCCTGTCGTACACTAGCTTTCCTTTGACAATGCTTCTGGTGGCCCACAATGTTTCCTGACATCTCTGCCTTCATTGCCGCATGCCCAGTGTGTGCTCAAAACAAGACTCCATGGCAAGCTCCTTCTGGCCTCCTGCAGCCACTACCATTCCCTAATCACCAAGACTACCCATTTCATCACTCTCCCCAAACTACCTTCTGCTAAGGAGATGGCTCAGCTTATGGTGCAGCATGTCTTCCGGATCCATGGACTCCCGGTAGACATGGTCTCTGATCGGGGTTCTCGCCTCAGCTCTAGAAGGCATTCTGCACCCTTATTGGGTCATCGGCCAGCCTGTCATCCGGATTCCATCCCCAACCCAAGTCAGTCGGAGCGAGCCAACCAAGCCCTGGAAACCACGCGTAGATGCCTCAGTCTCAACCAATCCCACTACCTGGAGCCAACTAGTCTGGGTGGTGTATGCCCGGAACACCCTTCGCTGTTCTGCCACGGGACTCTGCCCTTCCGAGTGCTCCATGGGGTATCACTCTCAATCATTCTTCCCGGAACAAGAGCAGGAAGTCAGCGTACCCCTGGCCCAGATGTTTGTCCGACACTGTCGACGTACCTGGAGACAAGCCAGGGCGGCAATTCTCAAGACCAACTCCAGGTATCGTCGACAAGCGCACTGTCGCCGGACCCCAGCTCCCCGCTACCGCATTGGGCAGAGGGTATGGCTTTCCACTTGGAACCTGCCCCTGCGGGTAGTGTCCCGCAAATTGTCTCCCCGGTTCATTGGTCCTTTTCCCATCTCCAGAGTCGTGAGTTCCACTGCTGTCCGTCTTGTTACCCCTTACCCTCCGTATCCACCCTACCTTCCATTTGTCCAGAATTAAGCCTGTGTCACACTGTCCTTTGTCTTCTGTTTCCAGGCCCATCCCGCCCCCCTGGGTAATCGATGGCCAGCCAGTGTATACGGTGAGACGCCTCCTGAAGGTTCGACCTCGGGGCAGGGGTTTCCAGTACCTGGTTGACTGGGAGGGTTATGGCCTGGAGGAGAGGTGCTGGGTTCCTGCTAAAGAGATCTTGGACCCGGCCCTCATCACCGATTTCCACCGCCGACACCCCGGTCAGCCAGGTATTCGCCCAGGTAGGAGGCGTCCCTGGGGGGAGGGTGGTGTCCCTCCCTGATCTGTTTCACCTGTCCTTGTGATTGTCTTCAACCCCACCAGGTGTCGCAGATTTTTCCTAGTGTATTTATCCCTGTGTTTCCTGTCTCTCTGTGCCAGTTCCTCTTGTATGTTTCCAAGTCAACCAGCGGATTTCCTGTTCTCCTGCTTTTTGCATTCTCCTTTTTCTAGTCCTCCCGGTTTTGACCCTTGCCTGTGTCTGGACTTTGTACCCGCCTGCCTGACCTTTCTGCCTGTCTGCCACTCTGTACCCCCTGGATTCTGATCTGGATTTGACCTTTTGCCTGTCCACGACCATTCTCTTGCCTACCCCTTTGGATTAATAAACATTGTAAGACTCCAACCATCTGCCTCCTGAGTCTGCATCTGTGTCTCACCTTGTGCCTTGATAGATATGGACCTGTGTGTCAGTGTGCCTGCATGTTTTTCTGTTGGCTTATTCGTGGGTTGTGTATGCTACTCCTAGGATCAGAAGGAGGAAGGAGATGGTCTAGGGAAGAGGAGGAAGAGGAGTCCCTGAAGAGAAAGCAGCTCCAGGAGGAGCATATCAACAAGGTTAGAGAAGACACATTAATAACCTGTTCCCACAAACACACACTGGCCCAGATAGGCAGCTCTGCCCTACTATTGTACAGTATGTTTGAAAAACGTTTTTCCTGCAGGTATAATGCTTCGAAGCATGATCAAGCCTTCATACTGTCTCATAATAATGTTTACACTCTGTTATGTTTCAACATTTTAACTGATTCAAAATATCTGGTGTTTAGTAAGGATCATTATGAGATCAAAAAACAGAAGATGGTCATACGTACTCAGGACAAGTGTTACAGTGCGTTATAACTTGATCATAATGCATTATACCTACAGGCTTTAAAAAGGCACTGATCACGCCGTTTGGCATGTGTATTTTTCTGTTGTTCATTTAAAAATCGAATTTTCGGTCTCAGGGGTGTGTTTCCTGACCGATTCCGCATTTGGTTAATGATTTTTCTCCCCCATGAGGCACTGTAGACGCAGAAGCTTATTTCACTTACTCAAAATCCACAGAATGGACATCTAACTAAGGTGTTTGGTGCAGTATTTCTCAAGTAGAAAATGTCCAATGTGTTGTCTTGTGTAAACAAAGTCAGGCTGCTGGGCAGGTCTGTCTCTCTATCTATGCTATTGGATAGAGAGCAATCACCGCAGCTGTTCACCCCATCTTAGTGGGCAAATATAAATGTACGTCAAATCAAAACCCAACCTTCATTTACCCGTTGTGTCACACGGATGTTCCAAACTCCGTTTTAGACAAGACTGACCCAAATTATACTATTTACACTTTATTACATTGTACATACTAGAATAACTGTTTCTGACTCATATTGATGCCACGTAGGCTGTTTTCAAAAGGATTCATTGCTTTTTATAGACATTTTCTCTTTAAGTTACATTTTACCATAATGTTCTGTGGGTCCACAGATCCAGTCTGGTTTGGGGAAGCTGATAATGAAGGAGGAGAATGAGAAGGAGCAGATCAGGGAACGCAGCCAATCAGCTCAGCGCTATGATCCCCAGCAGACGAACTGTGCCGGAGGTATGTTCTAACCAACCTCACCATATAGTAATTAGTACATTGTTTTAGAAGAACCACATCAAAGGAGCTGTAAATTATGGTGGTGTTCATTAGGCACCAAATTGAGGAATGTGGTCAGAAGCGAATTGAAATAGTACCTCTATATATAGAGTAGAGTCATTATTATCCCTGAGGTGCAATTAATTTTGCAGCACGTAGTTAACAAAACACAATGAGCACATAACAATACATTTACACAAAAACAAAACCAGTATATACAGCAATCTGTACACAGCACACGATACAGTTTGTTTGTGGAAGCTGACAGCAGCTGGGATGACAATTTAGACCTGTTCGTTTTAAACTTAGGCAGCCTGTATCTGCCCTCTGAGGGAAGCATTGTAAATTCATCATATAAGGGATGCTGGGAGTCTCTCCGAATGGATTGCACCTTGAGTCTGACTTGTGCCTAACATGCTGACCATACCGCCCGCGTTAATAAGTTTGCGCAATTCAACGAGTGTCTGCGTAGCCAGGCACTAAAATAGAACTAGGTTCTATTTTTGATGCTTGACTCGCTGAAAGTCCCATCTCTTCATTGGTTTTTAGGAGCATAAACTCGTGTGGGTGATTTAAAAGATGAAACAAGGTCCACACTCCAGTCCAGTTAGTACCGGTAATGCACCTAGAGAACATACGATTTTGTGACTCAAAATAGGTCCCAATTCAACAACGATCCAGAAAAAAAGCACCTTGTGCATTTCGGGTAAAATAACAACAAGCTAGCTAGCTAAATGTCCATGAATGTTTCAACCTGTCCCCAAATTAATACAGTTGGTTAAGAGTTTATTCATACCAATGATGCTGCTACTTTATTTCACAACACCACTTCCTGTCACAGTCTTCCTCCTCTTCATCTGAAGAGGAGTGGCGAGAAGGATCAGAGGACCAAAATGCGGCGTGGTTTGTTTTCATCTTGAATTTTAATAAAGAAAACACTGAACACTGAAACACACTATACAAAAACAATAAACAAAATAATGACCGTGAAGCTAATGAGAACTGTGCTGGCACAAGCAATCAACATAGACAATCACCCACAAACAAACAGTGAAGATAGAGAACTCTGCAAGCTGTCATATTATCCAAGTCTGTGCCCAAACAATTCGAGTTTCTGCTTTAAAAAATTCCACCTTTCCAGAAACAAGTCTCTCACCGTTGCCGCTTGTTATTGGCCCCCTTCAGCCCCAAAGCTGTCTTGGACACCATATGTGAATTGATTGACCCCATCTATCTTCAGTTTCAATAAGCATTTTTCTACGGCTGGCCATGCTTTCCACCTGGCTACCCCTACCCGGGCCAACAGAAACTTGTCCAATCCCGCCCGCTTCTTCTTCACCCAAATCCAGACAGCTGATGTTCTGAAAGAGCTGCAAAATTTTTGTTTACATACACCTTAGCCAAATGCATTTAAACTCATTTAAATTCCCTGTCTTAGGTCAGTTAGGATCACTTCATATTAAAAATGTTAAATGTCAGCATAATCAGAGTGATTTATTTCAGCTTTTATTTCTTTCATCGCATTCCCAGTGGGTCAATTAGTATTTGGTAGCATTGCCTTGAAATTGTTTAACTTGGGTCAAATGCTTTGGGTAGCCTTGCACAAGCTTGTTGGGTTGGGTGAATTTTGGCCCATTCCTCCTGACAGAGCCTGTGTAACTGAGTCAGATTGTGGGCCTCCTGGCTCTCACACACTTTTTCAGTTCTGCCCACAAATTTTCTATGGGATTGAGGTCAGGGCTTTGTGATGGCCACTCCAATACCCTGACTTTGTTGTCCTTCAGCCATTTTTCCACAATTTTGGAAGTATGCTTGGAATCATTGTCCATTTGCAACCAAGCTTTAACTTCCTGACTGATGTCTTGAGATGTTACTTCAGTATATCCACATAATTTTCCTTTCCTCAGCTTTTTCCTTTCCCATCTATTTTGTGAAGTGCACCAGTCCCTCCTGCAGCAAAGCACCCCAACAACATGATGCTGCAACCCCTGTGGTTTATGGTTGGGATGGTGTTCTTCGGCTTGCAAGACTCTCCCTTTTTCCTCCAAACATAACGATGGTCATTATGTCCAAGCAGTTCTATTTTTGTTTCATCAGACCAGAGGACATTTCTCAAGTACAATCTTTGTCCCCATGTGCAGTTGCAAACCCTAGTCTGGCTTTTTCATGGCGGTTTTGGAGCAGTGGCTTCTTCCTTGCTAAGTGGCCTTTCAGGTTATGTCGATATAGGACTCGTTTTACTGTGGATATAGATACTTTTCTACCTGTTTCCTCCATCTTCACAAGGTCCCTGTTCTGGGATTGGTTTGCACTTTTCGCACCAAAGTACGTTCATCTCTAGGAGACAGAGCGCGTCTCCTTCCTGAGTGTAATGAAGGCTGCATGGTCCCATGGTGTTTATACTTGCGTACTATTATTTGTACAGATGAACGTGGTACCTTTAGGCATTTGGAAATTGCTCCCAAGGATGAACCAGACTTGTGGAGGTCTAAAAAAAAATTCTGAGGTCTTGGCTGATTTCTTCTGATTTTCCCATGACGTCAAGCAGAGGCACTGAGTTTGAAGGTAGGCCTTGAAATACATCCACAGGTACACCTCCAATTGACTCAAATGATGTTAATTAGCCTATCAGAAGCTTCTAAAGCCATCACATCATTTTCTAAAATTTTCCAAGCTGTTGAAAGGCACAGTCAACTTTAGTGTAAGTAACTTCTGACCCACTGGAATTGTAATACAGTGAAATAATCTCTGTAAACAATTGTTTGAAAAATGACTTATGTCATGCACAAAGTAGATGTCCTAACCAACCAAAACTATAGTTTGTTAACAACAGATTTGTGGAGTGGTTGAAAAACGAGTTTTAATGACTCCAACCTAAGTGTATGCAAACTTCTGACTTCAACTGTATATCCACCCTGCCGTTCTAAAATCTTCAAAAACCAAGTCAATAAACAATCAATAAATAATCTCCAACCATTTAGAATCCCAATGTACCTTCTCCACTATGCAATCTGGTTTCTGAGCTGGTCATGGGTGCACCTCAGCCACGGTCAAGGTCCTAAATGATATAACTGCCTTTGATAAAAGACAGTACTGTGCAGCCGTCTTCATCGACCTGGCCAAGCCTCTCATCTCTGTCAATCACTGCATTCTTATCGGCAGACTCAATAGCCTTGGTTCCTCAAATGACTGCCTCGCCTGGTTCACCAACTACTTCTCAGACAGAGTTCAGTGAGTCAAATCGGAGGGCCTGTTGTCCGGACCTCTGGCAGTCTCTATGTGCCACAGAGTTCAATTCTCGGGCCGACTCTTTTCTCTATATATATCAATGATATCGCTCTTGCTGCTGGTGATTCTCTGATCCACCTCTACGCAGATGACACCATTCTGTATACATTTGGCCCTTCTTTGGACACTGGTAACAAACCTCCAAACGAGCTTCAATGCCATACAACACCTCTTCCATGGCCTCCAACTGCATTTAAATGCTAGTAAAACTAAATGCATGCTCTTCAACCGATTGTTGCCCGACTAGCATCACTAATCTGGACGGTTCTGACCTAGAATGTGGACAACTACAAATATCTAGGTGTCTGTCTAGACTGTAAGCTCTCCTTCCAGACTCACATTAAGCATCTCCAATCCAAAATTAAATCTAGAATCGGCTTCCTATTTTGCAAACAAAGCCTCCTTCACTCATGCTGCCAAATACACCCTCGTAAATGGACTATTCTACCGATCCTTGACTTCAGCGAAGTCATTTACAAAATAGCCTCCAACACTCTACTCAGTAAATTGGATGCAGTCTATCACAGTGCCATCCATTTTATCACCAAAGCCCCAGATACTACCCACCACTGCGACCTGTATGCTCTCGTTGGCTGGCCCTCACTACATATTCATCACCAAACCCACTGGCTCCAGGTCATTTTTCAGTCTTTGCTAGGTAAAGCCCTGCCTTATCTCAGCTCACTGGTCACCATAGCAACACCCACCCGTAGCACTCGCTCCAGCAGGTATATTTCACAGGTCATCCCCAAAGCCAACACTTCCTTTGACCGCCTTTCCTTCCAGTTCTCTGCTGCCAATGACTGGAACGAATTGCATCTCTGAAGCTTGAGTCTTATATCTCCCTCTAACTTTAAGCATCAGCTGTCAGAGCAGCTTACCAATCACTCTACCTGTACACAGCCAATCTGTAAATGGCACTCCCGACTACCTCATTCCCAAATTATGTATCCTCTTGCTCTTTTGCATCCCAGTATCTCTACTTGCACATCTCACTCCAGTGTTAATTTTCAATTGTAACTATTTCACCTCTATGGCCTATTTATTGCCTTTACCTCCCTACTCTTCTTCATTTGAACACATTGTACATAGATTTTTCTATTGTGTTATTGACTATGTTGTTTTTGTCCCTTTGCTTTATCTTGGCCAGGTCGCAGTTGTAAATGAGAACTTGTTCTCAACTGGCCTACCTGGTTAAATAAAGGTGAAATATAAATAAATTGTTATCCAGCCTATTACCCTAAGATGACCAAAACAGCAGATCATATTGAATGTTAAAATGGATTCAATTAACAATCTGTAAAAGATGGTCATCAGCTTCTTATCCACCCTGAAACTCCTTCCTCAGGAAGAACAGGTGCTGATTTCCCGTCTCACAGATAGCTTCCACATTAGCCTCAACTCTGTTTGCTGTCAAGGGAAGTGCCAAAGTATTTGTATTGATCAACAATCCCCACTGGCTCACCATCAGTATGCATTGGTGTCAGGAAGCTCCTCCGGAAAATCAATAGCGATATCATTGGTTTTCTTGACATTAAGTTCTTAAAAGGAGCGGTCACCCCATCCAACATACTCCACCACTGGGCCTTGGCTGACCTCTTCATCCGGTAAAAGACTCCCAATAACTGAGTCATCTGCAAACGTAATGGTATGCCTAGAGTCGTGATCATCAGTGCACAATACAAACAACAGAGGGAAAAGACATACCCCCAGGAGGATACTGTGCCAGATAGGGAACCGTTGACTCTCACCCTTTGAGTTCGGTTGGTTAAAGTCAATCAACCAGCTGACTACTGTACTGTATGTTAAAATCAAGATCAAAATTGGACAAAAGCCTCTGCTTAGCGGTTGTACACAATTAACTTCAGAAGAGAAGTCAACAGATAGTAGTTTGGCATGGGTCTTACTTCCCTCAAGATATTTAAGGACGTAGTTAAGAAGAGTGATGGTTGCATCTTCCAACCCTCTCAATACCCACCTCTATTAACATAACAAACACAAATGTTTTGGTTTTCCGCCGCAAAACGTTTTGAAACCTTTTGATATGGTGTGCACCAATACATAATATCCTGGTCAGATCCAACCTCAAAAGCAACCCTATCAAATAAACAGCATGAACCATTCAAATGATTGGACAGCCAAATCGATCTTAGATGTTTCATCGAAATTATGCTTACTTTAGTTTAAACTTTTCAGATAATTCCAAAACCTCATCGCTGCCTGGTTATGGACGGAATGGATTACACAGGGTAAGATCAGATGCTTCACATATCGGATATCACAACTATTTATTCACTCCAACATTAAAATCAAACTTATTGATTCATGTGGATGGTTTCCCCTTATAGGCTTTGATTGACAAAGTGTTGTTGATCATATTGTTCATAGACACATGTGATCGCTGTTACAATACTGTCTCTGCCCATACAGCCTCAGTCCGCAGATTTCACTCCTTACAACAGCCATGGCAACATGTGTGGGGGAGGAAGAGGTGAGTGTTGCTCAACAAATACAGCTGTGGTTGTGTTCACAGCTACTTCTACATCTACATACAATTTCAATATTCTTAAAACTACAATCTAGAAATGTGTTTTTCAGCAAAATGACACTACTTTTGGTATACAGTTGAGGAATGGGGCTTGGGAAATGTAACCCCTCCCAGATTGTACCTTTAACTGATAATACATTGTAAATAAGCGACCCAATTATTGAACAGTCAGATTTGGAAATAATGGAGTATATCTTTCAGATTTAAATAGTACAGGAAAATCTAACTGAGTCTCATTTTCTGTCCCATGTTGTCTTGCAGAGTTTCAGGTATGTCGCTCATTTGCTTATCCACAAATATCTTTCATTATGCAATTTCATTTTGCATGCGTTTGCTCACTCTATACCTAGGGTCGCAAACTTCATGTTATCCTGAATGTCAACCCACTCCTGCTAAATGCCTGCATCACTATTAGCTATCCCAAACTGTAGTGAATGCATTGCAGTGACCCTGCATGTTCTTGTCAAGGAACACATACAACATTGCTCAGACATGTTCAGTCTCACTGTGACGAGATGGAACCACTGTACTGTACATGCAACGTAGAATGATCTTTGCATCATTGCCTGTTTTATTGTTGCGAAATGTCTCCAGTTGTCACTAAATGTCTCATTTATTTACATATTCAATTTTAAACTGTAACAGTCCTCTTCACTGTGAGGTCGAGGTGTCACAAGTGTAGGTAACCTAGGATGCTATTGATAGTAATTGTATTAAAAGAATGCCAATCTTTGAGTGCCATGACCTATTACCGAAAGACAAAAGTACTGCAGTGACCATAAGTACCAGTATGCTGCTCTATATGATAGGAATAAGATACGGTAGCTGGGATAGTAGTAAATAGCGATGGTAGATATATCTCAGTTCCATACCACTATATTACATGTGTGTGTGTGTACTGTATGTTCTATCCTGTAGCACATTAGGGATGGCAGTGCTGCAGTAACAAGAATGGACAGGGGAGTGTCTATGCCTAATATGTTGGAAACAAAAGCAAGTATCTTTTATTTTTTCATATAATTTCTTTATAAAGATTTTGAATTTACCTGATGTATGTGCCCTATCCTTATTAGTATATTTGACTGACATTCCAAGTTTTTTTGAATTTATACTTTACTACAAAAATGTGTACGCTACAAAAACAAATATGCTGAGTCAGTAAAGAGAGCTTGAAATGAGCTTGGCACATCGGAGCCACCGCAAACATTGGGTGATATTAATAGAAGGAATAGTGAGGTAAACCTCGGCACCGATAACAGGAGGTACAGTTGAAGTCGGAAGTTTACATACACCTTAGCCAAATACATTTAAACTCAGTTTTTCACAATTCTTGACATTTAATCCAAGTAAAAAATCCCTGTTTTAGGTCAGTTAGGATCACCACTTTATATTAAGAATGTGAAATGGCAGAATAATAGTGGAGAATGATTTATTTCAGCTTTTATTTCTTTCATCACATTCCGAGTGGATCAGAAGTTTACATACAACTCAATATGTATTTGGTAGCATTGCCTTTAAATTGCTTAATTTGGGTTAAATGTTTTGGTAAGCCTTCCACAAGCTCCCCACAATAAGTTGGATGAATTTTGGCTCATTCCTCCTGACAGAGCTGGTGTAACTGAGCCAGGTTTGTAGGGCTCCTTGCTCGCACACACATTTTCAGTTCTTCCCACAAATTGTGATGGCTTTGATGGCCACTCCAATATCTTGACTTCGTTGTCCATTTTGCCACAACTTTGGAAGTATGCTTGGGGTCATTGTCCATTTGGAAGACCCATTTGCGACCAAGCTTTAACTTCCTGACTGATGTCTTGAGATGTTGCTTCAATATACAGTGGGCCAAAAAAGTATTTAGTCAGCCACCAATTGTGCAAGTTCTCCTACTTAAAAATATGAGAGGCCTGTAATTTTCATCATAGGTACACTTCAACTATGACAGACAAAATGAGAAAGTAAAATCCAGAAAAACACATTGTAGGATTTTTAATGAATTTATTTGCAAATTATGGTGGAAAATAAGTATTTGGTCAATAACAAAAGTTTATCTCAATACTTTGTTATATACCCTTTGTTGGCAATGACAGAGATCAAACGTTTTCTGTCAGTCTTCACAAGGTTTTCACACATTCCTCCATGCAGATCTCCTCTAGAGCAGTGATGTTTTGGGGCTGTTGCTGGGCAACATGGACTTTCAACTCCCTCCAAAGATTTTCTATGGGGTTGAGATCTGGAGACTGGCTAGGTCACTCCAGGACCTTGAAATGCTTCTTACGAAGCCACTTCTTCGTTGCCCGGGCGGTGTGTTTGGGATCATTGTCATGCTGAAAGACCCAGCCACGTTTCATCTTCAATGCCCTTGCTGATGGAAGGAGGTTTTCACTCAAAATCTCACGATACATGGCCCCATTCATTCTTTCCTTTACACGGATCAGTCATTACATACATTACATTTAAGTCATTTAGCAGACGCTCTTATCCAGAGCGACTTACAAATTGGTGCATTCACCTTATGACATCCAGTGGAACAGCCACTTTACAATAGTGCATCTAAATCTTTTAAGGGGGGGGGGGATTACTTTATCCTATCCTAGGTATTCCTTAAAGAGGTGGGGTTTCAGGTGTCTCCGGAAGGTGGTGATTGACTCCGCTGTCCTGGCGTCGTGAGGGAGTTTGTTCCACCATTGGGGAGCCAGAGCAGCGAACAGTTTTGACTGGGCTGAGCGGGAACTGTACTTCCTCAGTGGTAGGGAGGCGAGCAGGCCAGAGGTGGATGAACGCAGTGCCCTTGTTTGGGTGTAGGGACTGATCAGAGCCTGGAGGTACTGAGGTGCCGTTCCCCTCACAGCTCCGTAGGCAAGCACCATGGTCTTGTAGCGGATGCGAGCTTCAACTGGAAGCCAGTGGAGAGAGCGGAGGAGCGGGGTGACGTGAGAGAACTTGGGAAGGTTGAACACCAGACGGGCTGCGGCGTTCTGGATGAGTTGTAGGGGTTTAATGGCACAGGCAGGGAGCCCAGCCAACAGCGAGTTGCAGTAATCCAGTCGTCCTGGTCCCTTTGCAGAAAAACAGCCACAAAGCATGATGTTTCCACTCCCATGCTTCACAGTAGGTATGGTGTTCTTTGGATGCAACTCAGCATTCTTTGTCCTCCAAACACGACGAACTGAGTTTTTACCAAAAAGTTATATTTTGGTTTCATCTGACCATATGACATTCTCTTCTGGAACATCCAAATGCTCTCCAGCAAACTTCAGACGGGCCTGGACATGTACTGGCTTAAGCAGGGGGACACGTCTGGCACGGCAGGATTTGAGTCCCTGGTGGCGTAGTGTGTTACTGATGGTAGGCTTTGTTACTTTGGTCCCATCTCTCTGCAGGTCATTCACTAGGTCCCCCCTTGTGGTTCTGGGATTTTTGACCCCACAGGGTGAGATCTTGCGTGGAGCCCCAGATCGAGGGAGATTATCAGTGGTCTTGTATGTCTTACATTTCCTAATATTTGCTCCCACAGTTGATTTCTTCAAACCAAGCTGTTTACCTATTGCAGATTCAGTCTTCCCAGCCTGGTGCAGGTCTACAATTTTGTTTCTGGTGTCCTTTGACAGCTCTTTGGTCTTGGCCATAGTGGAGTTTGGAGTGTGACTGTTTGAGGTTGTGGACAGGTGTCTTTTATACTGATAACACGTTCAAACAGGTGCCATTAATACAGGTAACGAGTGGAGGACAGAGGAGCCTCTTAAAGAAGAAGTTACAAGTCTGTGAGAGCCAGACATCTTGCTTGTTTGTAGGTGACCAAATACTTATTTTCCATCATAATTTGCAAATAAATTCATTAAAAAATCCTACAATGTGATTTTCTTTCTTATTTTTCTTCATTTTGTCTGTCATAGATGATGTGTACCTTTGATGAAAATGACAGGCCTCTCTCATCTTTTTAAGTGGGAGAACTTGCACAATTGGTGGCTGACTAAATACTTTTTCCCCCTCTGTAACCACATCATTTTCCTACCTCATGATGCCATCTATTTTGAAGTGCACTAGTCCCTCCTGCAGCAAAGCACCCCCACAACATGATGCTGCCACCCCATGCTTCATAGTTGGGATGGTGTTCTTTGGCTTGCAAATCTCCCCCTTTTTCCTCCAAACATAAGGATGGTCATTATGGCCAAACAATTCTATTTTTGTTTCATCAGACCAGAGGACATTTCTCCATAAAGTACAATCTTTGTCCCCATGTGCAGTTGCTAACCGTAGTCTGGCTTTTTATGATGGTTTTGGAGCAGTGGCTTCTTCCTTGCTGAGTGGCCTTTCAGTTTATGTCAATATAGGACTCGTTTTATTGTGGATATAGATACTGTTGTACCTGTTTCTTCCAGCATCTTCACAAGGTCCTTTGCTGTTCTGGGATGGATTTGCACATTTCTCACCAAAGTACGTTCATCTCTAGGAGACAGAACACGTCTCCTTCCTGAGCGGTATGACGGCTACATGGTCCCATGGTGTTTATACTTGCGTATTATTGTTTGTACAGATGAATATGGTACCTTCAGGTGTTTGGAAATTGCTCCCAAGGATGAACCAGACTTTGGAGGTCTACAATTTCTTTTCTGAGGTCTTGGCTGATTTTCTTTTGATTTTCCCATGATGTCAATCAAAGAGGCACTGGGTTTGAAGGTAGGCCTTGAAATACATCCACAGGTACACCTCCAATTGACTCAGGCTAATTGACATCATTTGTCAGAAGCTTCTAAAGCCATGACATTTTCTGGAATTTTCCAAGCTGTTTAAAACCTCTCGAGGACGGGACGCCTGTTGACAACTTCCAGTGAAATTGGAAGATATTATGAATATTAAACATCTAGGTATGTACAAGTGTCTTATGTCAGTTGAAATCTTAAATTCTTGTTAATCTAAGGGAATTGTCCGAATTATAATAGGCTTTACAGCGAAGGCATGCTATTGTTTGAGGACTGCGCCCGCATCAAAATTGTTTTCAACCAGCACAGGCTTCGTAAAATCACAAATAGCAACTAAATATTCACTTACTTTTTGAAAATCTTCCTCTGATTTGCAATCCCAAGGGTCCCAGCAACATCATGCATGGTCGTTCTGATAGATAAAATCTTTTATATGCCAAAAAGTCAGTTTAGTTGGCGCCATCGTTTTGAGTAGTCCACTCGTTCAACATGCAGAGAAAGGAATACAAAAAGCTACCCCTAAAGTTTGTTAAAACAAGTCAAAATACATTTCTATTTAATCCTCTGGTACCCTAAAATGTAATTTAACTATAATATTTCATACCGGAAAGAAGTTTGTTCAATAGAAAAGTAAAATTAGCAAGTGCGCGTCCTCTGTCGTGCGCACACGGACTGATCTCCAACTCTGACTCCCAGTACCAAAACTCAAAATTCTTCCTTGTTTGAGAAGAAACAAGCCTGATTGCTTGAACAAAGGCTGTAGACATCTAGTGGAAGCCATAGAAACTGCAATCTGGGAGCTGGAATTTCATAGGACCCATAACTTTCCATTGAAAGAGCATGGCTCTCAAAAAAAATCCTGGTTGGTTTTTCTTTTGATTTCCTCCTACCATATCAATTGTGTTTTAGTCTCATACATTATTTTAACATTTCTACAAACGTCAAAGTGTTTCCTATCCAATGGTACCAATTATATGCAGTTCCTGGCTTCTGGGTCTGAGTAACAGGCAGTTTACTTTGGGCACGTCAGTCAGACAGGAACTGGATAAAAATAGACCCTAGCCTGAAGAAGTTTAAAGGCACAGTCAACTCATTGTATGTAAACTTCTGACCCACCGCAATTATGACACAGTGAAATAATCTGTCTGTAAACAATTGTTGGAAAAATTACTTGTGTCATGCACAAAGTAGATGTCCTAACCGACTTGCCAAAACTACAGTTTGTTAACAAGAAATTTGTGGATTGGTTGAAAAACGAGTTTTAATGACTCCAACCTAAGTGTATGTAAACTTCCAACTTCAACTGTATATGATTGGTGTCTCATATCACCACTAACTACCTACAGTATGCAGCTGGTAGTCAGTCCCTTCATGGGTTCCTGTAACCAAAGGCAGCCCCTCTAAAGTACTAATTCTCCCATGAGGCTATGGCTGTGCTGCAGTCTAGACAGGGGCTAGTGAACTGAGTCACCTCTCGCTTAGCATGCCGGCTTCTCCATGCTCATTCGCACATGGCTTCAATACAGACTGTATGTATAACATACAGTGGAAAATCCAATACCAAATGTGTCTTTGATAAAACTTAATGGAGGAGACACACCTTCATTGTTGGATTTTCATGACTGGTTTGACTACTATGAGTTGATCAGATAGAGGGCGGGGGAAAAAGCACAAATCACTCCCCTGGTTGCTTATTAGAGCATTTCAATAAGATCTTGCAAAACTCTTCCTCTAAATTTCAATCGATCTCATCTAGGTGTGTTTGTGTACTGGGCCTAACATACGTTTGCTGTAAAGCCCACAGTATAGCTGCTTCCCATGACTCGATCTATGACTTGACAATTTTTAAATATTGTTTAACACGTACTGTATCTATTTTGTAACTTAACATTATTTTAGGGCCACAGTCCTTTGAAAATGTTGATCTGTAAGCCTAATCTTGTCTGGTCAGATTTTCCACCATATTCACATTTTAACTGATATACACCCCCCTTGCCCTCAGAACAGCCTCAATTCGTCAGGGCATGGACTATACAAGGTGTCAAAAGCGTTCCACAGGGATGCTCGCTCATGTTGGCTCCAATGCTTTCCACAGTTGTGTCAAGTTGGCTGGATATCCTTTGGTGGTGGACCATTCTTGATACACACGGGAATCTGTTGAGCATGAAAAACCCAGCAGCGTTACAGTTCTTGACACAAACCGGTGCACCTGGCACCTACTATACCCCATTCTAAGACACTTAAATATGTTGTCTTACCATTCACCCTCTGAATGGCACACATACACAATCCAATTCAATTGTCTCAAGGCTTAAATACTTCTCTATCCTGTCTCATCCCCTTCATCTACACTGAAGGGGATTTAACAAGTGACCATCAATAATGGATCATAGCTTTCACCTCGATTCCCATGTTCAGTCTATATCATGGAAAGAACAGGTGTTCTGAATGTTTTGTACACTCATTGTAGATGTTTTGGTAATAATGAGCGCAGTAATGCACGTACCTACACAACGATACAGGCATCATGCACCTCCCCACCAACTGATACCCTTATAGTTGAGCTCCCAGGGTCTATAGCCCCATCAGCCCTCACTCACAATCTCCTGTCACACTTGTTGTCCCTACCCAGTGTTCCCCTGTCTCAGTCAAAACTATCAGTTTTGAACATGCAATAACTGTAAAAACGATGCCCTGTCCAATCAAACTTGGATACCTGGTTTCCGTGGGATCTCAAATATGATAATGCGTTGTCTGCAGCGATGAATGTGTGGATTCATGTACTCAATCAAATAATTACAGCATAAGTATTCTTTCTTTCCCCTTTTTGGATATACAGTGTATTCAGAAAATATTAAGACCCAATTACTTTTTCAAACTTTTGTTAAGTTACAGCCTTATTGTAAAATTGATTCAATTGTTTTTTTGCCTCTCGTCAATCTACGGACAATACCTTGTAATAACGAATCAAAAACAGTTTTTTTGCACAGATTACAGCCTTGGGTCTTCTTGGGAATGATGCTACAAGCTTGGCACACTTGTATTTGGGGACTTTCTCCCGTTCTTCTCTGCAGATCATCTCAAGCTCTGAGGTTGGATGGGGAGCGTCGCTGTACAGCTATTTTCAGGTCTCTCCAGAGATGTTCGATCGGGTTCAATTCCGGGCTCTGGCTGGGCCACTCAAGCACATTCAGAAGCCACTCCTGCGTTGTCTTGGCTGTGTGCTTAGGGTCGTTGTCCTGTTGGAAGATGAATCTTCGTCCCAGTCTGAGGTCCTGAGCGCTCTGGAGCAGGTTTTCATCAAGGATCTCTCTGTACTTTACTCCATTTCTTTGCCTCGATCCTGACTAGTCTCCAAGTCCCTGCCGCTGAAAAACATCCCCACAGCATGATGCTGCCACCACCATTCTTCACCGTAGGGATGGTGACAGGTTTCCTCCAGATGTGACTCTTTATATTCAGGCCAAAGAATTCAATCTTGGTTTCATCAGACCAGAGAATCTTGTTTCTCATGGTCAGAGTCCTTTAGGTGCCTTTTGGCAGGCTTCAAGCGGGCTGTCATGTGCCATTTACTGAGGAGTGGCTTTTGCCTGGCCACCCTACCACAAAGGCCTGATTGGTGGAGTGCTGCAGAGATGGTTGTCCTTCTGGAAGGCTCTCCCATTTTCAGAGAGGAACTCTTGAGCTCTGTCAGAGAGACCATAGGGTTCTTGGTCGCCTCCCTGACCAAAGCCCTTCTCTCCCAATTGCTCAGTTTGCAGGGTGCCCAGCTCTCGGAAAGGTCTTGGTGGTTCCAAACGTCTTCCATTTAAAGAATGATGGATGCCACTGTGTTCTTGGGGACCTTCAATGCCCCATAAATGTTTTGGTACCCTTCCCCAGATCTGTGCCTCGACACAATCCTGTCTCTGAGCTCTACGGACAATTCCTTCGACCTCATAGCTTTGTTTTTGCTCTGACATGCACTGTCAACTGTGGGACCTTATATAGACAGGTGTGTGCCTTTCCAAATAATGTCCAATCAATTGAATTTACCACAGGTGGACTCCAAGTTGTAGAAACATCTCAAGGATGATCAATGAGCTGAATTTTGAGTCTCATAGCAAAGGGTCTGAATACTTATGTAAATATGGTATTTATGTTTTATTTTTATTAAATGTGCAAGCATTTAAAAAAAAGTTTTTGATTTATGGGGTATTTTGTGTGTAGATTGATGTGGATTTTTTTTATTTAATCCATTTTAGAATAAGGCTGTAACAAAATGTGGAAAAAGTCAAAGGGTCAGAATACTTTCCGAATGCACTGTATCTTAAAACCTAGTATCCAGGTTTGATTGAATTGGGTCCTCAGTCCGTTTTGATGGCCCAAGGGTCCATCTTTCAACAATCTCCTTTTGAAGCTTAATTCAGTATTGACATCCTTTACTGATGAGTGTCTCCCTTTTGAAGGTTGTACCATATGAAATGCTCATGATAACCAGTAGAGGGCGAGCTAAACTGCCCAGGGAGGTGGACAGAACAAGACTGGAGGTATCATTTGATTTCTGCATGTGTGTGCATGAATGCTACACAAATACTTAGCAAGGAAAGTACAGAATCCATAGATCCATATAGCTTCTTGAGTTTTTCAATGACCATATAGGAGCGGAAATGTTAACCACAACATCCCCCCTTCCCCTCCTTCTTTTCTCAACCTCTCTTCTCACTCTAGCGCCACTTAGCCCCAGAAACGTTCTTTGACATCTTTGGGATGGAGATCCAGGAGTTTGACAGGCTTCCACTGTGGAAACGCAACAACATGAAAAAGAAGGCCAATCTCTTCTAGCAGTCAGAGCAGAATGCACTCATCCCATCCTTTCAGATAGCACTCTACTTTAACACTGTAATATAGATGTAAGGTTTGTTTCGATTTATGTCAACCTTTTTTTCTGACATGTTCAAGAAGGCAATGGACTTCTTTCTTTTTTCACGATGCCTCCTCTGCAGACTGAATAGATGATATGATTACTAATAGATACATTTGAAAGGCTACAAGGAAAGAAAATAAAACAATTTCTTCCATGTTCAAAAATGAGAAAGAATTATGAATTAAGTCATGTTCTTTTTGATTGCTGCGCTTGTTTTCATTTCTGGCTTTGCTTTGAATGGAACTGCTTTCCTTGACCTGCTTGTTTCCTCATATTTGTTGCTGTTGATTCCTGTGGAACTTTGTTAGTAGAATTTCATGGCACCATACGATACATGCTGTTCACATGCAAAAATTGAATGTCTGTCAGCTTCACATGTCAATGGTCAGTTTGCCCTCATTTGGGCTATCAAGTCAAATCAAATGGCTGTTTTCATCATGGGAAATATTGGGTCTTGCCATTTCTTTATGGCCCTAATACATACCAGCTAGCCTAAGCTCCTAACTATGTTACTCTCACTGGCATCAGAGTCTGGAAAAGCTGCTATTCAAAACAATATCATGTGGTTTACGTATAGATCTGGGTCATATTCTTTAGGGCATGAAACGGAAAACATTTTAAACTGCTTTTCAACAAAAAATGGAAATGAGCCTTCGTTATTGGACGAGTCCAAGTAGTCCCTCCCTGTTTCAGTCTGTTTTCTTTGGTTTGATGCCAAATGAGTTCGACTCAGTTTCGCCTCTCAGGCTCCCATTGGAGTAGCAATTCCTATTTTACTAACAAACACATTAAATGTAAAAAATAAAAATGAAATACTATTTGAAATGACTGTTTTATAAAGGAAACCCACACTGCCATTTGTTGTACTAAAATATAAGCAAAAAATAAAGCTTTAAATCACTGTGTATGTTAATCCTCGGCTACTCCAAAGGTATCGCCTGTATTAGTTTACCTGTTCTCCTCTATTAAACTATAATAAACACTGTGGTTCATATATGTTGTTCAAGGAACTACAGTGTGTAATGTAATATGAGGACTCTCCTGTCAAGTTTTATGGAACAAATCAGACAGTGTGTTCCGTTGACTTCCTGGACTTCAGCCAATAAAGAGGCAGACACCCATGTAACTGTCTCTTTCTCTCTCAAACACACACATACTGATACACAAACACACAGTTTTATAGTAGGCCTATAGTTTTAAAGTATGGTATGAATGGAGGAAATACTGTATTGCTAAATATCTATGTATCAAATTGGATAATAACTTCTGTAAGCTTATTGTTAGAATTAACTGAATTCCAACTGGTTATCAGGACAGACATGAATGCCATTCTGGATATGCGGGATGAATCTAATAAGACCAACTACAATCCAAAGGCAACCAAGGCTCTCCAATATATGCTCTCTGATCCCTGAAGCAAAAGAGCACACTTTCTATTCAAACAGGCACAAAACATTCTCCCGAATCGATTACGTACTAGAATGTACTCTATTTTCTTTAATCAATAAAATAGAAATTCGACATATGAGTCTATCTGATCATCATGCTTCTGACAGATACAAATGTCATAATTTCCTAAAATAACCACAAGATGGCACTTTAACGCTTCCTTAGTACAAAATCTTACGTTTTGTACAATTTGAATTTATAATGATTAACAAAAATTAAATCTGATCCTCTGATTTTTATGGGACGCCATTAAAGGTTAAAAAACAAAACAATGCAACTGCATTTGCATCTGGGTGGAATAAATCATAAAGAAGATATCATAATTGGAAAAGTTGTCAACAAACACTTTTTTCAGACGAGGTAACAGCTACTCTCTTCAAAGTCAGAAGATAACTAAAATATATAACTAAATCTATTGACAAGACAGAGAGGAGAATTTGCCATCCTTTGGGCTAGACTTAACCATTACTTCCATGGTAATCGACCCAGTCGTCTATTGGCTAACAAGTTTTTAATTAATGATCAATTAGTGAAAATTGCAACTGTTGAATCCAAATGAATCAACCAAAAAGTATCCAGTTTCTATAAAGAATTGTACACCTCATTGTAAATCAAACACCAAGCCAGATCAAGTCCTTTTTAAAAGATATCTCCTCTTCTCGCAACTGAGGAAGCCGGCTTGCTGGGAGCCTAAATCTCTCTACATGAACTCAAAAGGTCATTGGATAACATGAATAAAGGTAAATCACCTGGTTCCTCCTGAGGTCTATTTAAAAATGTGGAACAAATTACATCATACTTGTAATGATTAACACAGCTGTTCACAAAGGTTCATTTTGGAAGGGATGTAAATGCAGGACTAATTTTGCATTTTTTTAAAAAGGTAAAAACCATTCAGTGCTCTCATTATCACCCTCTTTCTTTGATAAACACAGATATTAAACTATTTCCTAATACATATTTTACATGCTTCATCAGAAACCAAAGCTCCTTGGGCACTTCTATCATTCGATGCAGAAAAAGCTTTTGATAGACTAGAATTGTCATATCTTTGGCTGGTTTTGTGACATGGTACATGGCTCTGTTTTCATTAATATGATTCAAATACTACAGTATATGCCAATCCCTCAGCCATAGTAATAACAGGCAATACCGGCTCTGTTCTGTTCTGTTCAGAATAACTAGAAGTAACAGGCAAGGTGATCTCACCTCATCAAAACTATGAAATACCACATAGGGAATCGTGTAGTAACCAAAAAAGTGTTAAACAAATCAAAATATATTTTATATTTGAGATTCTTCAAAGTAACCACCCTTTGCCTTGATGACAGCTATGCACACTCTTGGCATTCTCTCAACCAGCTTCATCAGTAGTCATCTGGAATGCATTTCAATTAATTAACAGGTGTGCCTTGTTAAAAGCTCATTTGTGGAATTTCTTTCCTATTTAATGCGTTTGAGCCAGTTGTGTTGTGACAAGGTAGGGGTGGTATACCGAAGATACCCCTATTTGGTAAAAGATTAAATCCATATTATGGCAAGAACAGCTCAAATAAGCAAATAAAAACGACAGTCCATCATTACATTGGGACATGATGGTCAGTCAATCCTGAAAATTTCAAGAACTTTGAAAGTGCAGTCACAAAAACCATCAAGTGCTATGATGAAACTGGCTCTCATGAGGACTGCCACGGGAAGGAAGACCCAGAGTTACCTCTGCTGCAGAGGATAAGTTCATTTGAGTTAACTGCACCTCAGATTGCAGCCCAAATAAATGCATCTCAACATCAACTGTTCAGAGGAGACTGCGTGAATCAGGCCTTCATGATCAAATTGCTGAAAAATAAACACGACAAAAGGACACCAATAAGAAGAAGAGACTTGCTTGGGCCAAGAAACACTAGCAATGGACATTCGACAGGTGTAAATCTGTCCTTTAGTCTTAACCAGCATGGCTACCACAGCATTCTGCAGTGATATGCCATCCCATCTGGTTTGCGCTTAGTGTGACTATCATTTGTTTTTCAACAGGAGAATGACCCAAAACACACCTCCAGACTGTGTAAGGGCTATATGACCAAGAGTGCTGCATCAGATGACCTGTCCTCCACAATCACCCAACCCAATTTTTTATTTTACCTTTATTTAACTAGGCAAGTCAGTTGAGAACACTTTCTTATTTTTAATGACAGCCTAGGAACAGCGGCAGAACAAGAGCTTTTTACCCTGTCAGCTCAGGGATTTGATCTTGCAACCTTTTGGTTACTAGGCCAACACTCTAACCACTAGGCTACCTGCCGCCCACATTGAGATGGTTTGGTTATGAGTTGAACCGCTGAGTGAAGGAAAAGCAGCCAACACGTGCTCAGCATATGTGGGAACTCCTTCAAGACTGTTGGAAAAGCATTCCAGGTGAAGCTGGTTGGGAGAATGCCAAGGCTGTGCAAAGCTGTAATCCAGGCAAAGGGTGGCCAATTTGAAGAATCTGAAATATAAAATATGTTTTGATTTTTGGTTACTACATAATTCCATATTTTATTTCATAGTTTTTATTCTACATGTAAAAAAATAAAGAAAAACCCTTGAATGAATGAGTAGTTGTGTCCCAACTTTTGACTTTTGTGAAACTAGAAGCATGGTATTGTTAAAGAGTGCCAGGTAGTCTATATTGATTTAAGACTCATTGACACAGGACTAGAAGTCTTTGGTTTATTACAACTTCCCTTTGCAATTTCGTCAGCTTTTCTTCATTGGTATAACTGATCATCTCACTTAGAGTAAGGCCTTGAAGATGAAGACTCAGGATCAGGTGTCTGCTACTTTTTTTTCACTCCTCAGGAGATGCAGTTGAAGCACCAGGAATGTCTGAAGAGGCAAAGAGAGGCTGTGAAGCGACGAATGAAGAAGCTAAGTGCAAAGCAAACTGAAATCATTGTAAGTAAACAGCACAGGGCTTCATCTGTGTGAACAGAGGTCACAAGCATCACAATAACATGTCAGACATCTTGAATGCACACATGAGTGTTCCAGTCAAATTGAAGTGGTCTGAGGGGCTTTGGCCCTTCTAGTAATTATATTTCTATGGTCACATCTGACATTTATATTTATAAGGCATCTATTTGTGGTGAAAAACATGCACAACATGGTAGCATATAAACTCTAAGATGTGAAATGTTGCAATGACTTTCACATTGACTGGTTCTGTGTCCCACAACCAGAAAAAGTCCTCAGCGATGAAGGAGAGTATAAAGAAGAAGTATGAGGACATCCAGAGGGTTCTGAATGAGGACCTCAGGATAACTCTGACCCAGCTGGAGATGGAGGAGAGAGCTGCAGTCACAGCCCTGGAGGACCTGATGGAAAATAATTGTATCATCATCCAGGAGATAGAGCAGGATCTGGCCAAGCTCACCACTGAGCTAGCCCAGAAGGACATTATTCTGCCTGATACAATGGTGATTTGGCTCTTCAGTTCTATTCAACATAAACTAATTTAATGGATATTGATGCTGTTGTATTCACTATCACTGTCTTTATTTCCTCCACATCGACTCTAGGACACAGAGATAGAAGGCAGGTATGTCATTTGATCCAAATACATTTGTTGTTTCTAATACCGCATGCACATATATTTTATATAAATAATTTGATTGACAAAGATGTTTACAATCATCATTATTGATCATAAACTGTCAATAGCTATGTTCCCATTAACTTGACCGGCGATTTTCTGTCGACACGTAGAACGTTTGCATAGAAAATGGATTGCGTGTCCAGCTGTGTCAATAAAAACAGTTGGATGTAGTGAAGTTACACCAACAACCAAAACACTTTTCTGCAAAAGCCTGTCAAGTAAAAATGTAGTGGTTCAAATATTGCCATTACCAATTTAGGCAAATTGCGCATGAATAAATTGGCGACAGCCTGTATGCCCTCCCACCTAACTGTTTCATGTCTCAAGTAGCCTGCGAAAGCCAGCATGGACAGAATGCAAATTAATAATTGACAAATATACCTTCAAGAATTTCAGGAATTTTCAAAGTCAGGACAATCTTTTTCTTGCAAAGAAACATTATTTATATACTTGAATTTTAGGGGATTTTGCAAGCAGTTGTCACGTTCTGACGCTAGTATTTGTGTTAATTGATTGTTTTAGTTGGTCAGGACGTGAGTTGGGTGGGCATTCTATGTTTTGTGTGTCTAGGTTGTTTTTCTGTGTTCGGCCTAGTATGGTTCTCAATCAGAGGCAGGTGTCATTAGTTGTCTCTGATTGAGAATCATACTTAGGTAGCCTGGGTTTCACTGTTGTTTTGTGGGTGATTGTTTGTGGTGTTTTACACCACACGGTACTGTTTTCGGTTATTCACGTGATGTTTATTGTTTTTGCATGGAGTGTAGAGTTTATTGTTTTTGCATGGAGTGTAGAGTTTATTGTTTTTGCATGGAGTGTAGAGTTTATTGTTTTTGCATGGAGTGTTCAGTTTATGTGTTTAAATAAATACCGTGGACACTTACCACTCCGCATATTGGGCCTCCGATCCTTCTCGCCTCTCCTTTTCAGACGAAGAGGAGGAAAGCCATTACAGCAGTAGACATTTAGTAAATGTGAAGTGGCGCTTTATAATTACGTATACCTTCAAAATGATTCATTCGGCAATCATCAGTTATTCAAAAAACACTGTTTCCATCATCATTTGTCGCAATAAAGTTCTACTAAAGAAAAATCCACCCCTGTTGAACAGATACAAATGTTATCAATCTTTAGAACATTTATCCTATATCTGCCGTTTCCATTACACATGTCTTTTTGGGTCAATGGAAACCTGCCTACTGTTCATGTGAGAGCCACTGCAGTAAAGTCAACCTGGTCTCAGAGCATTTCATATTATTCTGTATGTATATCCGGAACATTCAATTTAGTATGATATGTTTCGAATGGCGTGGTATGTATTAATTTGTGGATGTCCATTACCTATTTCGTATGACATGTTACGAATTACAATTGTGTTATATATTACAAATTTGCTAAATGTATGATATGTTACGAATTCTAGCTAGGTGGCTAACGTTAGCTAGCTAGTTAAATTTAGCTAGGCTAAGGGTTAGGGTTAAGTTTAGGAGTTATGTGAAAGGGTTAAGGTTAGTGGAAGGGTTATCTAAAAGGGTTAAGTTTAGGGTTAGGAGATGGGTTAGCTAACATGCAAAGTAGCTAAAAAGTAGTAAGTAGTTCACAAGTTGCTAATTAGTTAAAATGCTAAAACTGTCTGTGATGAGATTTCAAACGCCAACCCATCCACCCTACTTTTGTTTTTGCCTTAAGTAACCATCTGTCTTATTTAACCATATCAAATGTAACATATCATACTCATTTGATTGATTTGAGTTACATTTACTATGTTACATTTAGTCTTTGAGACCAGGCTTTAAATGTTGGTAATTGTCCTCTCTCTCACCCAGAGTGATGGATCTGCTGAGCAGGACAGACCCAAGCAAAGTGAACCTGGATGAGCCTAAAGCTGACCAAATTCTCACCCTCACCAACAATATGCTGCTACTCATCCACTCCCAGACCCCCATTACCAAGAGACTCATCAAGAGCTGTGAGTACCCTTAGTATTCCATGACATCTTTTCAATTTTATGATTTAAATCTCAAGATGCTATGATGTCACTAGGCAGGTTTCCATTGACACAGGTTTTTTCAACAAAAGCAATGTCGCAAAACAAATCTTTGCAACATGTGTAATGTAAACGGCAGATATAGGAGACATTTTCTAAAGATACAACATTTGTATCCATTCGACAGGGGGGATTTTTTATTTTGTCTAAGTTTCTTTATTGTGACAAATAATGATTGAAACAGTTTTTCAAATAAATGATGATTGCCAAATAATTTTTAAGGTATTCGGAATACATGATGCCATCATGTAATTATAAAGATCCACTCCACATTTCATTCTAAATGTATACTGCTGTAAACTATTAAAAAATATATATGTTTTTTTGCAGGACAAAGATTGTCCTGACTTTCAATAATATCTTAATTACTTCTTCTTGCTTCTCTTGTTGGCTAGATGCAAGTTTCATGATCCAATTATTTCAGATCTACAGGAGTGCAAGTTTCACCATGGCACGGTCCGTGACGATACGTTGGCACATGAGAATTATTGGAATATGTAAAATGTGGCTTTCGTGGGGGGGTGACATCATTACATCCAGCTGTTTTTATTGACACAAGATAGTACAATGGAAACGCACCATAGCAGGCAATTGTTGCATCTATTTTCAATGCAATATTTCTTTCTAAAAAAAGTTACTGGACAGGTTAATGGAAACATAGCTAAGTACAACTGGAAGTGGAGAGATAGGCAGGATCTTTTTGTACCATGGATCCTCTACACCTAGTGGTCTATCAGAATACTGTAGAAATTCTAAAACAATTCAAAAAGTGTATTTCATTATGGATACATGTGTTACATCTATAATTTATAAGTGAAGGTAAGCCGTTATAGCATACAGCATGTTTTTGTACTTAAAAACATGCTGCATGTTATTAAAACTGGTTATGCCTTGAAAGTGGTTATGCCTTGAAACATCCAGCCAATTATAATAGAGTATTGTATTAAATATAGTATTTTCTCATGGGAAAATTACACCTCTGTCAACAGATTCTACAGAGGTGTCCCTGGACCCAGAGACAGCGCACCCCAAGCTGGTCATCTCCCTGCACGGTGACAGTGTCACCTACACAGACACCTGGCAGGAACTACCAGAGCTCCCAGGACGCTTTGACACCACCCTCAATGTGATCAGCCTGCAGGGTTTCAGCTCCGGGCGTCACTACTGGGAGATAGATGTGGCTGGGAAGACTTACTGGGAGCTGGGCCTCACCTACCCCACCATCTCCCGCAAGGGCCGGGCCGAGGACTGCTGGCTGGGTCGCGGCTCTGACTCCTGGGCCATGGAATTCTTTGACGGGGAGTACACAGCCTGGCACGGTGGGGTGCCCCACCAGCTGCCTGTCACGAAACACTTAAGCCGTATTGGGGTCCTGTGTAGTTTCCCAGCGGGCCTAGTGTCTTTCCTGGGGGCGGACAGCATGACCCCTCTGTTCTCGTTTTGTGTGGGGGCGTTCAAGGACTGTCTCCACCTGGCATTGTGCCCAGGTCACGACCACAACGGTACGAACGCCAAACCAATTTTGATCTGTAACGCACCTCCAACTCCTAGTTCTATCCAGAATGCCCAAGAATGCTGACTCTGCTCCTTATGATACTCAAAGGGGATGATTCCCTTTTTAAGCGATTTTCTCTCAACACGTATTCTGACCTTGAACTTAGGCATGAGAATAGCACACTATTCACCTGCTTTTCTTTTTGGGTGGATATCTAATATCTAATGAAGGTGTGGCAGAGGTGTCTATAGATATGCCATATTCTCACATCGACTTAATGTCCTAATAATTCATCCACCTTTACGCAAGAGGAAAAAGTATCTACTTAATATTTTCCGATAGAAATAACATCATTCTCCATGCAGTGTAATTTACAATTTCATGAGAGCTATTGAAAAGATCTAGGTAAATTAGTAATCCATTTGGATAAGGGGATTGTAAATATTAATGATACTTGTTTTAGATATATTTTATCTTATAATCACTGGAGACAATTGTGAAACCAGTCATATGGCAACAAAATTAAGCATATCGATATATCAACTTTGTCACATTAAAGAGTATGAAATGCATTATGCAGAATATTAATTGTACAGCCTTTTAACTTGCAGGGATGGGCCCTCTTGAATATCTTAATTATAGGCTACCCCAGCTTTCTCTGTTTCCTATTTCTATTTTGTTAAATATTAGCCACTATCAGTATTGACAGTCAGTAGGCTTAATAACAACACATCTGCCATTCTGCCCTTCAGAAAGGCAGTTAACCCCCAACAACAATTGCTCCCCGGGTGCCGATGATGTTGTTTAAGGCATCCCATGCACCTCTTGGGTTAAATGTGGAAGACACATTTCGGTTGAATGCATTCAGTTGTGCAACTGACTAGGTATCCCCTTTCCCTTGAATAACTGAATGTGGCACTTTTCAGAATGAATCAAACCAATGTCTTTTGTCTTTTGTGATTCACAAATCTGACCGATAGGCTCAAATCGGGCTTATGTAGCAACATTTGAAATTGCGATTTTTACATTGGATAAAAGTTGAGACAAAATTGTATATAATACACTACAGTTGAGGAACAATGGGAAAGTAATTTTGCATTGAAAGTTGATAAACTTGTAAACTCACTTTTGAGAAAATGTCCCTTGAATGTTTTGGAACTACTACTGGAGAGCCCTTCTTTGTCAACACCCCTTCGGCATCATTCACAACCTCTTAAGCTTTAGCCCCACCCATCTCTTTAAGGGTTGATCCAAGCTTTCTGTACTATCAACAGCAATCAAGCACCCAAGCTAACTTGCTAGTTACTTCCAGACACAAATGAGAGAACAGCTCACTCAACATTACTCGCCCTAGCAGAGCTGGTTAGGCTGTTATGTTATCCAGAGCTTTGGTGACTGCAACTGTGCTGTCAGATTGTCCATTCTTCAGAGCGTTTCGCTCTCAGAGCATTCAGAACGCACAGTGGACGCTATGACCGATGAGTAGGATTGATCAGAACGTTCTGACCTCACAGTAGTGAAGCACCCAAACTAACTGGCTAACATTGGCTGGCTTGCTATCTACTTCCAGACACATAATGAGAGAACACCCCACTCTGACCACTTATTTTGTGGTCCCAAAAAGAGACAGAGGATTTCGACCGATTCTGAACCTCAATGGGTACTTGAAGGTACTGAGGTTCCACATACTGTCCCCAGCCGTGTGTTGCAGGCCGTGTCCAGGGACCTGTGGTTTGTGACGCTGTACCTGAGGGTTGCATACTTCCATGTACCTGTTCACCCAGCTCAGTGGCAGTACCTCCGATTCGCTTTCGAAGGGACAGTTCTTGGCACCCCTCTCCTTTGCACCCCGCACTTTCAATAAGTGTTGATTCTCAATTACCTGGACGAATGACTGATTTGTGCCCTGACCAGGATACAGTTCCTATCAGACAGAGACATGCTCCTGACCCACATCGGCGGGCTGGGTATTACTGTAACCGACAAGAACAGTTGTCTGACGCCCACCCAGAGGGTGGCCTTCATTGGCATGGAGATGGACTCAGTCCTCATGAGAGCACGCCTGTCCACCAGAAGGGTTCAGGCAATCTCACCTTGCCTTGATCACTTTTGACAGGGGCGGCCTCATTGTTGATTCCCCTGAGCCTGCTCCATCTCCAGCCTCTTCAACAGTGGTTCAACTCCCACCAGCTGCACCCGAAGTGCCACTGTCACCGCCAGCTGCGGATGACCACACAGTGCCTCATGGTATTGTTGAGGTGGCGCTGTGACCCCTTTCTCTCAGGTGGGGTGGAGATGCTGAGGATGTGCTGCCGGGAGCTGGTCAGCACAGACGCCACCCAGATTGGCTAGAGGTGTGTGACCAAGGGCAGGTCGGTCAGCGGATGTTGGCTACCCCCTTGGAGCGGCAGGCACATCAATACACGAGTGCTCCGAGCTGTATTGCTGGCCCTGCAGTCTTTCCTTCCACATCTGAAGGGAAGACATGTCCTGGTGAGAACGGACAACACCATAGTATTGGCTTACATCAACCATCAGGGTGGACTTAAGTCCCACCGCCTACATCTTATGGCATGTGAGCTCCTTCTCTGGGCTCAGGGATGTCTAGCGTCTCTACGCGCAGCGCATGTACCTGGCATCCTGAATGTGGCAGCGGATATGCTGCCAAGGGAGGGTCCGGGACTGGAGCCGACATCCCCAGGTGATGCAGCAAGTTCAGGAGGGCGCAGGTGGACCTGTTTGCCTCCCTGGACAATGTGCACTTCCCCCTGAGGTACTCCATGTCGGAGCCACCTGGGCCTCTGGTCTTGGATGCTCTGGCTCACGATTGGCGCAGGCTGGAGCTTTACGCATTCCCCCCTTTTTCCCCTGTTCCAGGCTGTGCTGGACAGGACCAGCATGGCAGAGCATCATCTGCTTCTGGTGGCCCCATACTGGCCCAGACAAGCCTGGTTCAGCCTTCTCCTATCCCTGTTGTCTGGGACACCTTGGCTATTTCCCCTGAGACCGGACCTGCTGTCTCAGTCGGTGGGCTTGGCCACTGAACGGTGCCAATGGTCCATGTTAGGACTACAGGAGGGTGTAATGAACTCCATTCAGAGTGCAAGGGCACCGGATACAACCGCGGCATACCAGTTGAGCTGGTGATTGTTCTGCTCTTGGTGCACTGGTATTGAGGTGGTGCCTGAGTCATGCGGGGTACAGTATGTCCTCCAATACCTGCAGTCTCGCTAGATAAACTAGATAAATCTGTTGAGTTATCTATGAACAGGGGCGCGCAATGCATGCAGTTTTGATAAACAACATTCAAACAATAATGTTCTAGTCCAAATGCTGCAGACCAAAAACGATCAGCTTATGAACACCATAACCAAGTTGGATGACTAAACCGCGGAACTCATTGAAGTCGCTAACCAAATGAACGATGAGAGAACCCAGGTGAACAAAATGATCTCTAAGCAAGCGGAGGACATCTGATCATTGAATCTCTTGCTCCGCACTCAAGACCTCTACCTGCAAACCATGACAGATAAGTATGAGACCGAAAGGAGCAACTGCGACACTCACATGTCTAAAATAAGTACTCTAAGCACCCAAGTGGACCCTGCGATGTAGCAGAATACCACCCTTAGGTACCATCTGGAGGAATTCCAGAACAGTCACGCGCTACAGCATGACTACCCTACCCAATCAAGCTCGCAACTGGAGCTCGGTACAAAATAGAAGGTTTCAGACTTTGCCTCCCTCGGGTGTCCCTCAGTCTTTTCCTCTTGGCCATTCGGCACAGAGTAATATGGCGCCTCCTTGCCAACAATGCCAAAGCTTGGCTTCTCCTCTTGGCTTTTCGGCCCATACTTCCCCACAGGATGAAGCCAACCCTCTCTGCGCACTTTGCAAGGAACACCTTGACAAAATCGACAAAAACCTCCACACCTTTGACCCCGTTCCAGGGAAGCCAAATGACACGGAGACATTATTAGCAGACATAGAGTACGTCTTGGATGGCTACCCAAACGCTACTGGAACACATGCTATTTCCATTATATCGCTTCCTTGACCAAAAGCCAAATGATTGAATTAGTGGATTAGAAATAATATATTTACCTGTTGAAGCAAATGTCGAATAGACATGTGACAGGGTTAATCTGTCTACAACAGCAGCACGTGCAAAACGACTATGCGAAACTTGCCATGGCTTTGAAAATAGAATTCAGAGGTTCTGCGACTCCCAAACACAACAGCTCGCTGGCTAACACTGTCAAACAAGCTTGGAATTAACACCCACAAGCATACTATCATAGGCTTCGTTCAGCTTACTTTGGCCTACTCACTGAAACAGGAATGGAAGAGCTATTGCCATTCAAAAAATGTTTCTGTCGAACATGTATCCTCAACTTCATTAACTACTTGGGCCCTACAGCCCACGTTGGTTTGCCAATCTTAAAACTCAGAGAGCTTGCGAGCACAGCTTTTGAGGCATCAAAAGTGAGCCACTAAGAGCCCTGGCATCTTGGTTTTGAACATTGAACAGGAGCACTCACTCCAGGTGCGTTATCAGGGATAGGTGTCACATTCTGACCTTAGTTCCTTTTTTATGTCTTTGTGTTAGGTTGGTCAGGGTGTGAGTTGGCCTAGGTTCTTTTTTCTATGTTGTTATAGTCCTCCTCTCCTTCCACCAACGAGAATCATTGCAGAAACACCCACCCACCAACCAAGCACCAAGCAGCGTGATATAGAGCAGCAGCGTTCTCTGGACTCATGGACATGGGAGGAGATTTTAGACGGACCCCGGGCACAGGCTGGGGAATATCGCCGCCCCAAGGAAGAACTGGAGGCAGCGAGAGCTGAGCGGCGGCGATATAAGGAGGTAGCATGGCAGCGCGAAAGGCACGAGAGGGAGACCTGAGCCCACTCCTCGTGCTTACCGGAGGAAGCGCAGTACTGGTCAGACACCGCGTTATGCGGTCAAGCGCACGGTGTCGCCAGTATGCCCTCATAGCCCGGTGCACTATAGGCCAGCCCCCCGCAAGTGCCATGCGAGTGTGGGCATCCAGCCATGGCGTGTTGTGCCAGCTCAGTGTGTCTGGTCTCCGGTACGCCTTTTCGGCCCAGGGTATCCTGCGCCGGCTCTGCGTGCTGTGTCTCCGGGGTGCTGGGAGGGTGCAGTGCGTCCTATGCCTGCGCTCCACCCATGCCGGGCGAATGTGGGCATTGAGCCTAAGGGAGAGGTGAGAGTGGTATGCACCAGATCTCCAGTGCACACCCACAGCCTGGGCGAACCTGGAGGGAGGAGACGGAGAGACAGACTGGTGCGTGGGGCTGCCACAGGACCCACCAGGCTGTCTCTCCATCTCCTCCCTCCAGGTTCGCCCGTCTGTCCTGAGTTGCCAGAGCCGCCCGTCTGTCCTGAGTTGCCAGAGCCGCCCGTCTGTCCTGAGCTGCCAGAGCCACCCGTCTGTCCTGAGCTGCCAGAGACGCCCGTCTGTCCTGAGCTGCCAGAGCCGCCCGTCTGTCCTGAGCTGCCAGAGCCGTCCGTCAGTCAGGAGCAGCCAGAGCCGCCCTTCAGTCAGGAGCTGCCGGAGCCGCCCGTCAGTCAGGGGCTGCCGGAGCCGCCCGTCAGTCAGGAGCGGCCGGAGCCGCCCGTCAGTCAGGAACTGCCGGAGCCGCCCGTCAGTCAGGAGCTGCCGGACCCGCCCTTCACTCCGGCGTTGGCGGAGTCGCCCTCCAATACGGCGCTGCCGGAGTCGCTCTCCAATACGGCGCTGCCGGAGTCGCCCTCCACTACGGTGCAGCCGGAGTTTCCCGCTTGTCCGGCGCTGCCGGAGTTTCCCATCTATTCGGGGCCCGCTGCAAGTGTTCCCAGTCTGAGGTCGGGGCGAGGGTCGCCGCTCCAAAGGCACCACTTAAGCGGGCAAAGACTATGGTGGAATGGGGTCCACGTCCCGCGCCAGAACCGCCACCGCGGACAGACGACCACGCAGACCCTCCCCTATAGGTTCAGGTTTTGCGGCCGGAGTCCGCACCTTTGGGGGGGTACTGTCACATTCTGACCTTTGTTCCTTTTTTCTGTCGTTGTTAGGTTGGTCAGTGCGTGAGTTGGGGTGGGAAGTCTAGGTTATTTTTTCTATGTTATATTTATATTTATTTGTGTTTGGCCTCGTAGTTCTCAATCAGAGGCAGGTGTTGTTTGTTGTCTCTGATTGAGAATCATACTTAGGTAGCCTGTTTTTCAATTAAAATATGACGAACACTTACCACGCTGCATTTTGGTCTTCCTCTCCTTCCACCAACGAGAATTGTTACAATAGGAGTGTTGAGAGATGTCACACAACAACGGTCTCTACCACGAAACCACGATACCAATAGCCATGCTGTCAAAATAACTATAAAGAATGTAGCCAACCACACAGGTACCGCAACAATCAAGCTGATCACTATGTTCCTGCACCCAACCCACACAAAGTGTAACAAGGCTAACAAAGGTTTCAATGATAATCAAATCATTGACCAGTCCTGGAGGACTGCTTAATCCATGATGCGCTAATTGATTCAGGCTCGACAATGTCGCTCATCTCTCAAACATTGTTCAATGATCTCAAAAAGGCTTTGCATCCAGCTAAACGTTGGTTAAAAACAAAATGATGCGACACTAAACTTTGAAGTTTCACTCAGATTACCTCGACTCTCCCAATGCGACTCATGCTGAATCATCACTTGCAAAAACGTATCGCTTGTTCACCCTGTGTATGTTACCAGCCTCGAAACTGAACACCTGCTACTCGGAGCAGACTTGATGGATCATTTTATCTCGCTAAGTATAGTCACAAGTAATTTGCTGATTGAAACAAAGTCATCCACAAGGAGTATCTGTCGAAAGGACCACTTGGGAAAAAGACGTTATCGAAACCTCTTTGCAGAATCTGTTTCAAGCAGATATTACGATATCTTGTCACATTCAAACTTGATTGACTATTCTTCTCATGATTTCGAGCAAGTAGTCTCTGTGAGTGAGCAACTTCCCTCCTCCTTGGAGTCATGCGATACTGTAGCTAAGATTAACTTCTTGTTCTTCAGACACTTCTGCAAGCACCACGGCAGTCTCAGGAAATAATGTATCAATGTTCAGACTGGTCTCTGCTTCCGATGATACATTTTCCGCTTTAAGGGGGACTGAAACCCCTTACAGTGAAACTAACGGCATCAGTCACGCCACTGACCGGATGACTCACACTGGTAAAACACTGTGTGATATCGCAGAAAGATATCCTCGTCTCAGTTTGCAGGTACTGGAATGCTTGCCACACAAGGACGCTGTGGTGAATGGCAGGCCATGACAGTCACTGAGCTTTTTGAAGCACAAACACCAGGAGATTTGGTTGAAAGGTTACAGCTAATCTACTAACAACGCAGCTACTGGCAACTCGTACAAAGGGTCAGACCTTTTGTGTTTGTGCCCCGGACACCAACAACAGTCACAGGTGGGGAGGTCCCAAAACACAAAGGGGGGAAATACTAGCCCAGACCCATGATGAGCCTCATCGAGGCCAGTGGGGGGGTCGAGACTACATGTAACAATGTACGTAGCCGCCCGATCAGGAAACAAATCAAGTTGTAAACTTCCCCATGATAACGGAGAGGAGTGGACAAGCCCCTCGATGGGGATAACCTTAGAATATATCTGAGATATCACTGTGGTGTCCCACACTGGTCGTAAAAGAAGTCCAGTGGACTTTCCATCTCTCCCCCCAAAAATTGTAACAATAATCATTCCTTGCCATGTGCAGTCTCAACTACAATGCAACTAGTAAATTGCTCTAATCATGTGTTCCGGTAGTATAACATTTCGGAATAAATCGGTAGGATAGCTGGTCCCCTTGGGAACCAGTACCAATGCCAGCAACAGTCAGTCCAGCCACAATCAGTAAGAAGGTTAGAGACCTAACAATTCAAATTGCCCTTGATAACAGCGACAGAGGATGTAGTAGTCACTCAGATTGCAACATGTGGAAGTGAATCTCCAAAACACTCTTCTGATGGTTAACACACAAGCCGCTAATAAATAGAACCCTCCATTCGGGAGGAAAGTTATTAGAAGTCATGATCACCATGATCACTTAGTGGATAACATAGCTATGAAAAAGACTCCTTCATACCTATCGCCACTGGAATGGTGTAAGACACATTGACTTGTAGTAAAACCACTACAGGTCCCCTTGGCACATGGCTTAACTTGTTGTAACTCCAATCCCGTGAATGGGGATCATTGTCATCATCTGACACCAATTAGCATAACGCAACGGACATAAATATTACTAGAAAATATTCCTATTCATGAAAATCACAAGTGAAATATATTGAAACACAGCTTAAGCTTTTGTTAATCACCCTGTCATCTCAGATTTTCAAAATATGCTTTACAGTTTAAGCAAGACAAGAATTTGTGTAAGTTTATCGATAGCCTAGCATAGCATTATGTCCAGCTAGCAGCAGGTAACTTAGTCATGAAAATCAGAAAAGCAATCAAATTAAATCGTTTACCTTTGATGAGCTTCGGATGTTTTCACTCACGGGACTCCCAGTTAGATAGCAAATGTTCCTTTTTTCCCAAAATATTATTTTTATAGGCGAAATAGCTCCGTTTGTTCTTCACGTTAGGCTGAGAAATCGACCAGAAATTGCGGTCACGACAACGGCGAAAAATATTCCAAATTAGCTCCACAATATCGACAGAAACATGGCAAACATTGTTTATAATCAATCCTCAAGGTGTTTCTCAAATATCTATTCGATAATATATCCACCGGGACAGTTGGTTTTTCAGTAGGAGCGAGAGGAAGAATGGCTACCTCTGTATTTTACGCAAGAATCACTCTGAGACCCACCAGGTAACCACTTGCGCAATGTAGCCTCTTACGGGTATTCTTCAACATAAAGGCGTGAAACTATGTCACAATGCTGTAGACATCTTGGGGAATACGCAGAAAAGGGAATCTGGTTGATAGCCCATTCACTGCTCAATAGGGACGCATCGTAACGCAGAGCATTCAAAACATGAGTCACTTCCGGATTGGATTTTTCTCAGGCTTTCGCCTGCAATATAAGTTCTGTTATGCTCACAGACAATATTTTTACAGTTTTGGAAACTTTAGAGTGTTTTCTATCCTAAGCTGTCAATTATATGCATATTCTGGCATCTTGTCCTGACAAAATATCCCGCTTACTTATTTTTCCAAAAATTAAAATACTGCCCCCTAGTCACAACAAGTTTTAAGGTCGGCACCAATTCTTACTGACTTACTGGTCATTGGCATGGAAATTATCTGATGACGTCAGACTCATTCTGAACAGGTTGCAGCTTACCAGGATACTTGGTTTTCTTTACCTTAGCATGTGTGCTTGTCTAAGCATAATTACACATGCACAATGGAACATTTAATGAGGATTTATACTAGGATCACTTAAGGGTACGAGCAAAATACCAGCCTTGGTAAAATTGAACATTTACCCTGACGCCCCTTTGACTCCACAGCTACATGAATCACCAATTTCTTCCCAGAGGTCCATAGGTCATCCCTGTAGACTGTCCGAAGCCTTACAGCTGTAGACTTATCATGTAGTTATCAATTTACGATAGTGCCCTCAGCAACACACCACTAAGTAGAGTCGCTGTACTGTAGATGCGATGTTAGATAAAATGCCATGAAAATGGAATTTAGCAAGACCGTGGACGTATATAGAATATGGTCCAATTAGATCATTAGGGTGTGGTAACTATATTTTGTATATATTTTCTCTGTATTTTTATTCATTTTTGTTTCATTTTCTTTGACACTTAGGAAGTGATACTGCTACAAACAAGTTCCAAACACAACCACTAGTAAGTGCCACAACGCCACTCATTTGGAGAAGAAATGTAATGATGTATTTTTTATTTTTTTATTTATTTTACCTTTATTTAACCAGGTAGGCAAGTTGAGAACAAGTTCTCATTTACAATTGCGACCTGGCCAAGATAAAGCAAAGCAGTTCGACAGATACAACGACACAGAGTTACACATGGAGTAAAACAAACATACAGTCAATAATACAGTATAAACAAGTCTATATATAATGTGAGCAATGAGGTGAGAAGGGAGGTGAAGGCAAAAAAGGCCATGGTGGCAAAGTAAATACAATATAGCAAGTAAAACACTGGAATGGTAGTTTTGCAATGGAAGAATGTGCAAAGTAGAAATAAAAATAATGGGGTGCAAAGGAGCAAAATAAATAAATAAATTAAATACAGTTGGGAAAGAGGTAGTTGTTTGGGCTAAATTATAGGTGGGCTATGTACAGGTGCAGTAATCTGTGAGCTGCTCTGACAGTTGGTGCTTAAAGCTAGTGAGGGAGATAAGTGTTTCCAGTTTCAGAGATTTTTGTTGTTCGTTCCAGCAGCAGAGAACTGGAAGGAGAGGCGGTCGAAGAAAGAATTGGTTTTGGGGGTGACTAGAGAGATATACCTGCTGGAGCGTGTGCTACAGGTGGGAGATGCTATGGTGACTAGCGAGCTGAGATAAGGGGGATATTGCTTGAGTGTTCTGCATTATTAACATCTGTCTAAGTTACTGCCTAGATCCACCAGCCTGGACTACCGGACGACGGGTCCAGAACGACGATCCGCAACCAGGACATCCCCTGGCTATTCTTGTGGTGGTCTGCAACTTTCAGAAATCCTACCAGGGTAAACCACGATGATCCACAAACCAGGACATCCTGTTGTCATTTTTGTGTTAATTTCAACTTGCAGAATCCTTCCAAGATTGAACCTACCAGAGGGAGACTGTCATGACTGTCCTGTGAGGATCCGAATGGGTCAGATCAGCTGTGCAATGGATGACAGTAACCAGACTCTCTTTCACCCATAGAGGGGGAGAGGAGGGAGCTGGTGGAGGGTTGACACCTTCCACCCTGTTGTAGATTAAAGGAGAGGAAATCCAGAGAACATCCCTCTCCAAATCCACGCAGGAATGTTCCTTTGTCTACCCGAAACTCTAACACATTCTAAAGCGAATACTGGAACAATATTTCTAACATAAGAACGTGGGGAATGGTCAGTGGTAATCTAAATAATAATAATGTCATATAGGTTGTTATTTTGTGATATCATTAAAGGTTATAAAGGAAATACTGTATATACAGTATAGACTACATGTACAAAGTCTCCATCCTATACTTCGTATATGAAATATGAAACATTTTCAAAGTCTTTTTGTTAAGATAAGAATGTGATTTTAAGAGATCATTTGTCTTCTATAAAATTTGCACAGTAGGTATCCAAGCCCCGAAAGACGCGAGAAGCTCGCCTCCCGGACAATCACAGTAACGCTGATTAGCTGTCCTTAGTTAAAAATCTAGAAAAATGAATTTAAGTAGGACCATTCTACTACTCTTCAAACCATCCTATTCTACTACTCTTCTCGAATCACCGTATTCTACTACTCGTATCACCAATGGGAACCGTCAACACCGCTGGCTAGCCTATCTTCCAAGGAGCATCTTCCAGAGGGAACAACAGCAGAAGACTGGGGAGGAGTGATCCCTTTTGGACAATCAGAGCCTTACAACCGTGCCGCTGAAAGGCCCAACACCCTTCCTAAGGAGAGCTGGTTCCAACAGAGATCCACGGTGAACGAAGACATTTAAAAGTAAATGCATTCATGATTTCTTACTCCAAACGGGCAGCAGTTCATGTGCAAAATAATGATTACTGTGAGAATAGTTGCTAAAATGTGACTCACCACCTGGATTTGGTCTTATGTAGCAAAATGTGAAATTCGATTTTTTACATTGGATAAAAGTAGAGACTCAGAGGAACAATGGGAAAGTAATGCTGATTTGAAAGTTGATCAACATATAAACTCACTTTTGAGAAAATCGCCTTTGAATGTTTTGGTATCACACCCTCTTAAGCTTTAGCCCCACCCATCTGGTTTCACTCTCGGAGCACACACTTGATGCTCTGGCTGATGCTTAGTTTACCTCTCGATAACATGAAAACAGCCTAACCAGCTCTGCTGGCAACAATTTCATTACGCTTTTTTTCAGACGTTTACTGACACCAGCCATATTCAGTGGGTGTTGTACACACGTCACTTAATGTTAGCTAAAGAGCCAGCCAGCTAACGTTAGCTAGTTTACCAACAATGAACAAAGTGCCAGCAATGCCAAACACTAGACTCTAACTAGAAAAGCAAACAGCTCTGGGAAACAAATAATAACGTCCGCTAGGGAGCCAACCATCTAACGTTAGCTAGCTAGCTAACAGTACACTTTAGCTTAAGACATAAGACATATAACTAGCTAGGTAAATAATGAACAACATTTAAGATCACACATGTCATGTAACGTTAGCTAATGAGCCAGCCAGTTAACGTTAGCTAGTTAAACAACAATAAATAAAGTGCCAACAATGCCACAGTGCTGGAAGCTAACCAACCAGGTCCAATGTTAGCTAGCTAACATTAGGCTCTAACTAGAAAAGCAAACGGCTCTGGGAAACAAGTAATAACGTCAGCTAGGGAGCCAGCCAGCTAACAGTACACTTTCTGTCAAAATTAGAAACGTGTAATATCTGAAAATGTAGCTAGCTAACGCTAGACTATCTTACCTGTATACATCATCATGCATGATGCCGGATGCATCTCCCTCTCAGGAATGCCATACCACGGTTACCCTTAGTTTGAAGATGTAATCCGGAGACAGGTGTTTTCTCCATCTCTTTACATGCTGACTACACCGCTTGCGTTGCGTGCGCTCGCGTTGCAAAATAAATGTAAACATAAATGTTATTAAATTATTACACCCACACTGCTCGTGCGCCAACTAGCGTCTGCATTGCCACGGGCTAAAATAGAAGTCAGTTCTATTTGTGATGCTGATTGCGCTGAAAGTCCTGCCTCTCCCATCTCCTCATTGGTTTATAGAAGCGGATACCCACGCGCCATCTCCTCATTGGTTATACCCACGTGGGTGACTGAAGATGAACGGAGGTCGGTGGTGGTAATACACGTTATGAACGTTAGTTGCCAATCGCCATATAAGTCCAAAGAAGAAAAGGCCCGGAAGGAGGAGAGATGACTAGAAATTATTTGGTTGACCGTTTTAAGTGTGGATTAATTGTCGGAGTAGAGGACCTTGTCCATTTCAGGTAAAATAACATTTATATCCCAGGACAAATTTGCCAGCAAGCTAGCTAGCTAAATTGCCTTAAATGTTTCATGTTTAATATAATTGGTTCAGTTTTTTATATATTTTAACCTACGTGTCGTGATCGCGTTTGTTGTGGGGGGACAAAATCAATTTGCGCATGATGGCGCATGATGGCGCATGATGGCGCGTGGCCAGTTAGGGTACAGCATTAGCTATCATACTATAATTCAACTGATTTCAAAGCTTGATCCTCAACCAACAAGGCTCGTAATTTAACATTTGTATTCATATTTACAGATGGCATACAAGTTTGTAATTAAGGCACATGAAAGTTCACATGTTCAAGAAGGGTTTTCTGCCAACAAATGCATTTTGATTAAAAAATATATTTACGTTCAAACGGCTCTCCTGTGAAGTCGTGACTTGCGACATATGCCTAGTTTCATGAATTGGGTCACAAATGTATCAACAATAAGTGTCTCTTTCTCTCCATCCACCATATGTTATGTCAGTCCACTAGGGACCTTTTCTCATGTATTAATAAGTGTGTATGTTTATTCTGTCTCATCAATTTGTTAGCTAGGAAATAAATAATGAAACCAATTTGTGTAGTACTGAATCATAAGGCTGGGATTTTTGCAGACGCAGGAGGTTACGACTGTTCAGAATGATGATATGATACGAGTTTATGATTCATACATTTACTGTTTTATGGATGTGATAGGTAAAAACCTGTAGAGTTTAATTCGGGAGAAGGTAACCCTTTAAAGAACCACTCTCGTGGTGCCCCAAATCCTAATGAGTTAATTATTACATGATTCATTTAATTGGGTAACAAAATTAAGCATAGTTAGTTGATCAGAGAAATAACAGTCATCAGATAAATTAAAGTAAAAGTCACGACAACTGTTACAAGCTCAAGTATGACAGGATGTCGTATCGCATCAATGTGAGTGAGACAGACGATGGAAATTAATGTCTCCACTGGGACCATTTTATCCTGGAGAAAGGCGCTGATCCCTTCCATGACTTTGAGGATGCCGATGTACTGGGCCCTCATAACATCTTCAGGTCAGGTCACATATTCACTATGAGTGTCAGCGTATCAGTACTGATTTGTGATCAATTTTGCCTTTTTAGATAATGATTAATTTGATTATTTGGATGGGGAGGCTGATCCTAGAACAGCACTCCAACACTTAAATTGCCTTTAAGACAAATAAATAAATTTGTCACACAATACATAGAGTATCTGTATAAAAAGACACCTTATATACTTTCTCACATTCAAACATGTTGTTGTATACACCCACAACTGTTCACTGTTGTGCATTGACTCTGGTCCAGAAACACAGATGTTGACACTCAGCCATGGTGCTTCATAGGAAGAGGCCGGAAGCTGCTGTGGGATCACTGTGACGTCAAGGGGTGTGCTGAGCCCACAGGTCAGCCTTAGATATCATATCTCTGACCACTGCCTGTATGGACAACAAGTTAACAAGAGGCCTAATAATTTCTCCCGAGGGGATAACTGAAGCTGTATTCAATTGAATTTCCCATGTAATTTTTCAGCTGTGGCCCTTACAGATGCTGGTACCAAGCCTACTACTGGTCCCAAGCCCACTTTTGCAACTCCCAAGCCAAAACCAACACCGGTCAAACCCTCAGCAGGTCCAGAGAAGCCTACAGCAGTGCTAAAGCCCAGTGTAGCCCCAGGACAGACCACAGCCAGCCCAACCCCTGTTAAAGTAATGATGAACTGTCGTTTCTCTTTGCTTATTTGAGCTGCTCTTGCCATAATATGGACTTGGTCTTTTACCAAAAAGGGCTATCTTGTGTTTACCACCCCTGCCTTGTCACAACACAACTGATTGGCGCACACACATTAAGAAGGAAAAACATTCCACAAATAAACTTTTAACAAGGCCCACCTGTTAATTGAAATGCATTCCAGGTGACTACCTCATGAAGTTGGTTGCGAGAATGCCAAGAGTGTGGAAAGCTGTCATCAAGGCAAAGGCTCGCTACTTTGAAGAATCACAAATATAAAATATATTTTGATTTGTTTAACGCTTTTTTGGTTACTACATGATTCCATATATGTTATTTCATAGTCTTGATGTCTTCACTATTATTCTACAATGTAGAAAATAGTCTAAATAAAGAAAAAACCCTAGAATGAGTAGGTGTGTTCAAACTTTTGACTGGCATTGTACATCATTGTGGTCCCTGTAGCTCAGTTGGTAGAGCATGGCGCTTGTAACGCCAGGGTAGTGGGTTCGATCCCCGGGACCACCCATACGTAGAATGTATGCACACATGACTGTAAGTCGCTTTGGATAAAAGCGTCTGATAAAATGGCATATATTACTATATTTATCATGGATGGACACTTCTCCATGTCACAGGTGTCCTGGTTGCCCTGAGTTTGAAGATGTAATCCGGAGACAGGTGTTTTCTCCATCTCCTTAGCTATCATACTCTAATTCCAGAAAGTGGAGAGTAACACTGATGCAGTTCTACTACGCTATACATTTCAGCAAAATATGCGTTAGACTGGATTACATACACATACTGAGCTGCTCAAATATGCAGAAGCCTTCAACATGGCAGACCAATCTGAACTCGTCTCTCGACATGTCCAGCCCACTCATTATCTCACTCAGCCAATCATGGCTTTCTATTTTTTTTAATTTAACCTTCATTTAACTAGGCAAGTCAGTTAAGAACAAATTCTTATTTACAATGACGGCCTAGGAACCGTGGGTTAACTGCTTTGTTCAGGGGCAGAATTACATATTTTTACCTTGTCAGCTCGGGGATTTGATTGAGCATTCTTTTGGTTACTGGCCTAAAGCTCTAACCACTAGGCTACCTGCCCCCCCATGCCTAGTGGGAAGGTCAAATCAAATCAAATCAAATTTTATTTGGTTGCTGACTTTTTCTGTGGCTTAACCAACTAGGCTCGTAATTTAACAATTATAGTTGTATTTACAGATGGCATACACACCTGTTACTAAGGAACATGAAAGTTCACATGTTTCACAAAATTCACACATTTTTACAAAAAAACGCATTTTCATGAAGTTAAAAAGGTTTTCGTTCAAATGGCTCTCCTGTGAAGTATTGACCCGTAACATACGCCTAGTTTCCTGAAACAAGTTACATTTTAGCCTACTCAACAACCTGAATCAAACAGAGAGCAATGACATTTATGTTAGCTAGCTGGCTAAGTCTATCCAGCATTCCAACTCTTCCAAGTCAAGGTAAGGCTTTTGGTTTTATTAATTTATTGCCTCTGGGGCTCATCTGTGTAAATGCTAAACTTCTTGCTTTACACTGTACTGCGTGATTTTACAAATGGAATAGATTGTGAGTTTACTAACACGTTAGTTCTAGTAGCTATGTGTTGACTATGACATTAGCTAATATGGTGATAACAATGTAGGCTGTGTGTAGATAATTTTTTCATCTGATCAGACCACTGTTGTGTTGTGCATTGAATTCCAAAAGTGACCGGAAAATGTGAGAGGAGGAGAGCATTTGTAGATGTGATAGGTGATCAGGGGAGTGTTCATTCAGCCAATTCAGTTGAGAAATGTGTTTTTAAACGGAAGCAAATGGAGCGAAACTGGAATGGACCGACCTGAATTTGTCCAATAGTATCTCTCGTTTTAGTTGCAAAACGTAACGTTTGGACTAATGATTACACCCTAGTTTAGCAAGATGTAGGCAAGAGTGTGCTAGGTGGTATTGACTGTTTCACTTTCTGTCACCTTGATTACTCCAATTTTTCTTTAGATCTGTGTACCTACATTATAAACTTTAATTTGTAGGCTCGGTTGTAGCAACCTCATGAGAGGGTTATAGGGCAAATTCGAGTATCAGTAGCCTAAACCTATCAATGTTACATTGAGCTGGGTGATTGGAATATGATTGACAGTCATCCCATATGCTGTAATAGAAATAAGTCTGTGCTCATAAAAAATGTATCATCCACCCTAACCTTAAACGGCACAGACCACCACTGGATTCATCAAAAGACAGTAATTAGTTAATTTGAAAAACATCTATTGAAATGGCACTGTGGATGTATTAGACTTCAGAATTGCATTGGGGGCATACTCATATTGCAAGCTACTGTATGGGGTTTGGGTCCATTACATCTATTAGTTTACTCAGTGCTACACATAGATTACAATTCTAAAGACTACACAAATATTAGCGTCGTAGCTCTTATAACGGGACTTTAACCGTGAGAAATCACCTCAACATTCAGTCTTATCGGACATTCATATTGCTATGTACATCCTTAACTATGGCTCTTGGATGATTCTACATTTTTGTATCTGTTTGCATCACTTTCAATGGGGTACCTTTATTTTGAAAGCGAACCACTGATTCACGGTTATGTTGTTCACAACACAAACCACACGTTCTATGGCTGCATGTGGATGTGGCAATCTGACGACGTGTCTTTGCTCAGCAGTTGTCAATTTTGCTGCAGCGGGAACCTTCGACTTTTATAAATACTGACTGTTGGTGAGACATCTTTTGAATTAATTCTCTATTTTGTTTCTCTATTTGCCTACCTCAACGTTAGCCTATCGCTAGCTAGTCAGATCATAGCCTGCTGTAGCTAACGTCCGCTGGAAGCGGCCATATTGTAGTAACGTTAATCGCATATTTTGTCGTCCCCCCCAGTTTTCTCGTCATTAAGTAAAGTTGCTGAGGAAATCCAAACATTTGCAGCCTGAATAGATAAAGTGTTAAGTACGAACCGGTCAAGGGGTCACGTGTATTACTGGCTGGCCACATCAAGCCACGCGACGGTGGAGGTCTATGCCCAGCCTAGCTAGTCGTAGGATAAGCAGTGTGCACTGAATTTGCACTATTTCTGTAACTACAGCTATCAATCCTTAGTAAAAAAAAAAACACAACTAACTATACTGAACACAAATAAACGCAACAATTTCAAATACTTTACTGAGTTAGTTCATATGAGGAAATAAGTAAATTGAAATGAATATATTAGGCCCTAATCTATGGATTTCACATGACTGGGAATGCAGCTATGCATCTGTTGGTCACAGACATACCTTTAAAAAAATGGGCCTCAGGTATTTCTATGCATTGTTAAAATGCAATTGTGTCTAGTTTTAACCTTCCTTATACCATTCATAACCCCACTGCCACCATGGTGCACTCTGTTCACAACGTTGACATCAGCAAACTGCTGGCCCACACATCATACATGTGGTCTGCGGTTCTGAGGCCGATTGGAGGTATTGCCACATTTTTGAAAACACGGAGGCAGCTATGGTAGAGAAATGAACATTCAATTGTCTGGCAACCGATCTGGTGGACATTCCTGCAGTCATGCCAATTGCATGCTTCCTCAACTTGAGACATCTGTGGCTTTGTGTTGTATGATAAAACTGCACGTTTTAGTGGCCTTTTATTGTCCCAACACAAGGGGCACCTGTGTAATGCTCATGCTGTTTAATCATATTCTTGATATGCCGCTTGACAGGTGGATTTATTATTTTGGAAAATGAGAAATGCTCATTAACAGGGATGTAAACAAATTTGTGCACCAAATAAGCTTTATGTGCGAATGGACCATTTCTGGGATCTGTTATTTCAGCTCATGAAACATGGGACCAAAACTTTGCATTTTATATTTTTGTTGTGTGTAGTATAGCTGGCTAACTTCAGCGCTTTAGACTGTTGACAACAATTGGTGCAAGCCGGTGCACCAAGCTATTTTTTTACCAATGAATCTACAACGAGACAATTTGGTTTAGCTTACTCTCAAGCAGATGTACACCTGTATTTCAGCCTAAAGAATGCCCACTTTATTTTGATTTATAAATAGCTGTGTACTGTCCTCAGATCACATTGCCATGATGTTGCAGAGGCTGGCCTTGTGTTCCAGTCTACGTTCCAGGAGCCTGCAAGCAAATGTTTGCCCACGCTTTGCCAGGGCAGTGTCCCAAACCAAGTGTAAGTAGCCAACCCCATTCCAAAACACACTGCACTGGTGCACCCCACTACAGATTACACTTGGCACCACACCTCTTTGGCAGTCTCAGATGTATGCCCATATAATAGCCTAACATATGCTGTTGTCAGACAACCCAAGGTTTACGACGAGAACTGCTTTTCAGTACGTTTTGGATAAAGTTATTTGGGGTCATGTTCAGTAGGCATGAAACGGAAGCAAACAAGTTAAATATGAGGGTACTGTCTGAACTAAGAAACTTTCATTTTAGTTTTTCGTTGCGTAATGTTTTGCTATGGTGTACCCTAATGAACATGACTGGTGTTAAATGAATGTCCTGTTATCTGTTGCAGTCCCTGTCACCCATTCTCCTGGGAAGTCAGCAGCGCACCGCAGTGAGCTCAGACAGGCCAAGCGCATTGTGGTGAAATTGGGCAGTGCTGTGGTGACGCGGGGAGATGAGTGTGGCTTGGCCCTCGGGCGTCTCGCCTCCATTGTGGAGCAGGTGAGGTCACAACCCGGTCATTAATTATATAAGTTGTAATGACCAGGAACTACTAACGAGAACCAGAAATAATGTAGAAATAGAAGACTCCAGAATATTGAAATTGAAGACATGATTGTGGGTTTTGATTGGCATTGAAAGGTATCTTCTAAAATTTAAGGGGAGAAACTGCTGAGGTAATGTTCAGTTACATTTTTGGTGGGTCTTTAGAGAACACTTACACTAAGTGGTGTGTAAGAAGAGCTCATTGTTGTCTGTCCCTTAGGTGGCCGTGCTGCAGAACCAAGGCAGGGAGATGATGATTGTCACCAGTGGGGCCGTTGCTTTCGGAAGGCAGAGACTGAGACACGAGATCCTGCTATCTCAGAGCGTCAGACAAGCCTTGCACTCTGGACAGAACCAACTCAAAGAAATGGTATACCAAATCTCCTCACAACAGATTGGATGACAATAGATCAATAACTATTGGCATATTGGCTTTTACTAATGATTTCTATTTCTCTGCGCTTCAGTCACTTCCAGTTCTGGAGGCCCGGGCGTGTGCAGCTGCTGGACAGAGTGGCTTGATGGCTCTGTATGAAGCTATGTTCACCCAGTACAGCACCTGCACTGCACAGGTACAAACACACAAAATAATTACTGTATCATTCTTTGCAGATGGAATTGCATAGTGTCTGATGTCACTACATTCATGTATTGTTTTTCTATTCCTTTTCTTAGCCAAAGTTGTATTGACAAATCAAATGTTATTTGTCACATGCGCCGAATACAACAAATGTAGAACTTACAGTGAAATGCTTACTTACGAACCCCTAACCAACAATGCAGTTTTAAAAAATGCAGATAAGAAATAAAAGTAACAAGTAATTAAAGAGCAGCAGTAAAATAACAATAGCGAGACTATATATACACAGGGGGGGTACCGGTATAGAGTCAATGTGCGGGGGCACCGGTTAGTTGAGGTATTTTGTACATGTAGGTAGAGTTATTAAAGTGACTATGAATAGATGATAACAACAGAGTAGCAGTGGTGTAAAGGAGGGGGGCAATGCAAATAGTCTGGGTAGCCATTTGATTAGATGTTCAGGAGTCTAATGGCTTGGGGGTAGAAGTTGTTTAGAAGCCTCTTGGACCTAGACTTGGCGCTCTGGTAATGCTTGCCGTGCGGTAGCAGAGAACAATCTGACTAGGGTGGTTGGAGTCTTTGACAATTTTTAGGGCCTTCCCCTGACACCGCCTGGTATAGAGGTCTTGGATGGTAGGAAGCTTGGCCCCAGTACATGTTTTTAGAATTACTATATGCCTACGTTAGACCCTCATACTGAGATCTTTCGTATGCCTCTTCAATAGATCCTTGTGACGAATCTCGACTTCCACGATGAGCAGAAGCGTCGCAACCTGAACAGCACCCTCCACGAGCTGCTGCGCATGAACATAGTGCCCATCATCAACACCAATGACGCAGTTGTACCGCCCCCTGTTCCAAACAGTGACCTTCAGGGGGTAAATGTGGGTACTTTGTGAAGGGCATGCTGGGAATGTGTAGTGTGGTTGTGATGGTTTATTACATAAGGCATATATTTTCTTTTACTTTCTCCACCCACACAAATGTTTCATTTTGGTTTAGCATTTGTTTGAAAATATATGTAATTAGCTTTGACGATTTCTACTTTTATTAGTACTGCTTCATGCATTTGAGGGGCGAATCTGGACTTCCACTTTGTCTTCCATTGATGCCAATGCAAACCTAAGTGAAAACCTGGCTAATGTGGAAGTTAGTATATGACTTATGTTGAAGTCAGAGCCAATGCTAGTATAGAGGGGCCTATTGTAGCAAGTTTTTATACAGCAAGCTGCTCTTACTTTAAAATGACATCCTAGGCTAGGGTACATTGCATAGTTATGATACATGGCTATGATGAGCTGTTTGCATGTATTAAATGGGGTCATGCTTTTTAATGTTTTTTTTCTTGCATTTTTAGGTAATACACATCAAGGATAACGACAGCTTGGCTGCAAGACTGGCTGTTGAAATGAAAGCAGACCTTCTTATTGCTCTATCTGATGTTGAAGGTATGTAATTAATTTCGAAATTAGCTACGTTGTTGTTCATTTACTCTCAGCTAAAATAAAAAGTATTTGCGTTGACCATGTTGTATCCCACAGGATTGTATGACAGCCCCCCAGGAACAGATGATGCTAAACTCATCGATATCTTCTACCCCGGAGACCAGCAGTCTATCAGATATGGCTCAAAGTCCAAAGTGGGCATTGGGGGCATGGAGGCAAAGGTTAGTGGCAAGCAACCACCATCTACACTCCAAGTGTTAAAATAGTGTGGTTGGCCGTTTGAAAGAAGGTCAATCAATCAATCAATTTCATTTATAAAACCCTTTACATCAGCAGTTGTCACAAGTGCTTTTACAGTAACTCGGATTAAGGCCCTAAAGTCAAAAGCAAGCAGAAAGAAAGAGGGAAGGAAATACTCCCTAAATAGAAGAAACCTAGGGAGGAACCAGGGCCAGATGGGGGACACACCCTCCACAGGCTGTACGGGGTATGTTTCATTGTAAATGTTTATTAGAACCATGTCTCACCCAGGTGAAGTCTGCTCTGTGGGCGCTTCAGGGTGGCACGTCGGTCGTCATTGCCAATGGCACCGACCCCAAAGTCACGGGCCACGTCATCACAGACATAGTGGAGGGAAAGAAAGTGGGCACATTCTTCTCTGAGGTCAAGCCTGCTGGTGAGTCACTGATACCTTTGTAGAGAAATACACTCCAACCTACAGTAGATTAGAAGCAGTAGTTACACTCATTAATAAACTACATTATTTGTATAAATGCAGTTCATTACAATTCATGAGCATTTGTAACATTTATAATAATGTATAAAGAATTTATAAGCATTTCAAAAAGCATTTATAATGACTCATGTATGAAAATGGTTATAAAGAGTCACTGAAACAGTTAAGATGGTGAGATGCCCCAGTCAGGTTCATGTTGTTGTGGGATGTGACACACAGGTCCCACTGTGGAGCAGCAGACAGAAATGGCCAGGCAGGCAGGCAGGACTCTGGCCACTCTTCACCCAGATGAGGTGAGCGTTCCCTTTTTTACCCTTTTCACACTACAGAGCTGTGCTGAGCTATACTGACTGGCCTGGTTACAGAGTGCCCATCTGAGCTGATGTGTGATCAATCTCTGCTGTACTTTAGTAATCTTTTTAAGACGTCTGTATTCATTCACACTCAACCAGAGAGGGGAGATAATTTGCCGTCTGGCTGACCTGCTGACAGAGAAGAAGGATGAGATCCTCAGTGCCAACAAGAGAGACATGGAGACTGCAGCATCATCAGGTACTCAAATGTAGCTTCACCAGGTCACAATGGCCTCACAAATTAGGATCATACCAGATATTGTTAATATTGCTGACACAAGCTGTCTGTCGATTAGCAATTGATAAAAGCCATAAGAATGTTGGTGTTATATTTTAGTGTGATTCCCTCCAGGCCGTCTCTCCCAACCCCTGCTGGCAAGGTTGAGTCTGTCCACATCGAAGCTGAACAGCCTAGCCATAGGCCTGCGTCAGATTGCTGTATCGTCCAGGGACAGCGTGGGGCAGGTGCTCCGCAGGACCAGAGTCGCCAACAACCTGGAGCTCGAACAGATCACTGTGCCCATCGGGGTCCTGCTGGTCATCTTTGAGTCCCGACCCGACTGCCTTCCTCAGGTCAGTCACCTGATGATGGCCATGCTGCTAAACCAATCCCAAATGGACCCCTAGACCCTTCACCCTAGGCACTTGTGGAGATCTGAGAGGATTTGATTGGAAAATAAGCAATATGGTGAAACTTTAACATCGCTTCACCTTGCTCTCTAATAGGCTATTACCATATTGTTTACATTTGTCAAATCCTCTCTAATTTATTAGTTATCTAAACATTTGTTTTACTTTACCCCATTTTTCTTAACCCCCTTTTTCTACTTGGTAGTTACGATCTTGTCTCATCGTTGCATGTCCCCTACGGACTCGGGAGAGGCGACGGTCGAGAGACGTGTCTTCCGAAACACAACCCTGCCAAGCCGCACTGCTCGCTAAACTTCTTGCGACTATCAAACCCGGATCCGGGAGCGTAATCATAGCCTCAAACTAATTAGCATAACGCAGCGGACATAAATCTTCCTACAAAAACTTCCTATTCATGAAAAGCACAAATGAAATATATTGAGACACAGCTTAGCCTTTTGTTAATCGCACTGTCATCTTAGATTTTCAAAATATGCTTTACAGCCAACGCTAGACAAGCATTTGTGTAAGTTTATCATGGCATAATGCTACGCTAGGCTCTGCTGGCAGCAGGCAACATTTTCACGAAAATAAGAAAAGCAATCAAATTAAATAATTTACCTTTGAAGAACTTCAGATGTTTTCACTCAGGAGACTCCCAGTTAGATAGCAAATGTTCCTTTTTTCCAAAAATATTATTTTTGTAGGCGAAATAGCTCCCGTTTGTTCGTCACGTTTGGCTGAAAAATTGACCGGTCACTACAGCGCCAAACTTTTTTCAAAATTAGCTCCATAATAGCGACAGAAACATGGCAAACGTTCTTTAGAATCAATCCTCAAGGTGTTTTTCACATAACAATTCGATAATATATCGATCGGGACAATTGGTTTCTCATAAGAAGCGATTGGAAAAATGGCTACTTGTGTACTTTACGCAAGATTTTCTGCGGGAGCCATCATGTGACCACTTGCTAAATGTGGTCCCTTACGTCTATTCTTCAACATAAATGCGTGAAAAGCTGTAGACACCTTGGGGTGTGCTGTAGACACCTTGGGGAATGCTGTAGACACCTTGGGGAATACGTAGAAAACGTAAACTCATTCGTAGCTCATTCACAGCCATATAAGGAGTCATTGGCATGAGGCAGTTTCAAAAAAATGTGGCACTTCCTGATTGGAATTGTATCTGTCTTTCGCCTATAACATCAGTTCTGTTGCACTCACAGACAATATCTTTGCAGTTTTGGAAACGTCAGTGTTTTCTATCCAAAGCTGTCAATTATATGCATAGTTGAGCATCTTTTCGTGACAAAATATCTTGTTTAAAACGGGAACGTTTTTTATCCAAAAATGAAAATACTACCCCCAAGTTACAAATGGTTAACCCCGCAGCCAGCCGCACCATCCAACTGACGACCGGATTCGACTTGCAGGCGCCCGGGCCCGCAACAAGCAGTTGCTATACCCGCAATAACATCTGCTAAATATGTGTATGTGACCAATAAAATTTGATTTGATTGAGAGCACGATGACACAAGGAAATCGCGGCCGGCATAACCATCCCTTAACCCGGATGACGCTGGGCCAATTGTGAGCTGCCCCATGGGTGTCACGGTTACAGATTTTAAGTACACAGGACATATGGTCTAAGGGATTGAACCCGAGGCTGTAGTGGCACATCAGCACTGCAAAAGTGCCTTAGACCACTGCGCCACTCAGGAGGCCTCAAATCCTCTCATATTTACACAGATTTTAAGTACACAGGACATATAGTCTAAGGGTTGATTTGAGATTCCACCCTATTGTGTTTTATTTTCAGAGACATGATAGTACTGATGTGTGACTGAAGTGTCGTATGGACTTGTACCGATATGAAATACAGGTGTCAGCTCTGGCTATTGCCAGTGGAAATGCTCTGTTACTGAAGGGGGGAAAAGAAGCGGCCAACACCAACCGTATCTTGCATCAGCTGACCCAGGAGGCGCTCTCTATCCACGGGGTGAAGGATGCTATTCAGCTGGTAAGAGCTTGATCCAAATCAATGGGACATTTGAGGCAGGAGTTGAGTTTTAGGTTATGCATAACACTTGTATTAGATACACTTACTTTACAGATAGGAGAAATCATTTGTGTGGTATGAACAACATTACATGTGTACTGTAGGTCAGGGCTGGAGTAAATTCTAATTTAATTGAGTCATTTTAGGACGTAAACTGAAATTCACATTTTCATCAATCCTTCTCTATGAGAAGATAATTGGAATTGACTGAATTAAAATGGAATTGACCCCAGCCCTGTTGCAGGTACATATGATTTTAGTTTGCATCATAGTAAAGTATGTTATTAACATGTGTGCTGTAGGTGAGTACCCGTGAGGAGGTGGAGGACCTGTGTAGACTAGATAAGATGATAGACCTGATCATCCCTCGAGGCTCGTCCCAGCTGGTCAGAGACATCCAGAGAGCTGCCAAGGGCATCCCTGTGCTGGGACACAGTGAGGGCATCTGCCATGTCTACATTGACTCTGAGGCTTGCATCGAAAAGGCTATTGACATCAGTGAGTGTTTCATTACCTCATTGTTTATAAGCAACTTATGGTGAAGCTATCTTGTGGATGTCATGAACTATCAGTCCTTGCGTCTAGGGCATGTGTCAAACTCGTTCTGCAGAAGGCAGTGTCTGCCAGTTTTCGCTCCTCCCTTGTACTTGATCGATGAATTAAGGTCATGATTGGTAAGGAACTCTCCTCAGCTGGTTGTCTAGGTCTTAAAAAGCAAAAACCAGCAGACGGCTTTAGTTTACATTCAATTATGTACTCATTCATACACCCAGTCAGTGGTTCCCAAGCTTTTTATAGTCCCGTACCCCTTCAAACATTCAACCTCCAGCTGCGTACCCCCTCTAGCATCAGGGTCAGCGTGCTCTCAAATGTTGTTTTTCCCGCCATTGTAAGCCTGCGACACACACCAACGATACATTTATTAAACATGAGAATGAGTGTGAGTTTTTGTCACAATCCGGCTCATGGGAAGTGACAAAGAGCACAAATAATAATATGCACATTCAGTTGAAGTAGGAAGTTTACATACACCTTAGCAAAATACATTTTAAACAATTCCTGACATTTAATCCTAGTAAAAATTCCCTGTCTTAGGTCAGTTAGGATCACCACTATTTTAAGAATGTGAAATGTCAGAACAATGGTAGAGAGAAGGGTTTATTTCAGCTTTTATTTCTTTCATCACATTCCCAGTGAGGCAGAAGTTTATATTCTCAATTAGTATTTGGTAGCATTAACTTTCAATTGTTGAACTTGGGTCAAACTTTTCAAGTAGGCTTCCACAAGCTTCCCAGAATAAGTTGGGTGAATTTTGGCCCATTCCTCCTGACAGAGCTGGTGTAACTGAGTCAGGTTTGTAGGCCTCCTTGCTCGCACACACTTTTTGAGTTCTGCCCACAAATTTTCTATAGGATTGAGGTTAGGGCTTTGTGATGGCCTCTCCAATACCTTGACTTTGTTGTCCTTAAGCCATTTTTCCACAACTTTGGAAGTATGCTTGGGGTCATTGTCCGTTTGGAAGACCCATTTGCGACCAAGCTTTAACTTCCTGACTGATATCTTGAGATGTTGCTTCAATATATCCACATAATTTTCCTTTCCTCATGAAGCCATCTATTTTGTGAAGCAAAGCACCCCCACAACATGATGCTGCCACCTCCGTGCTTCACTGTTGGGAAGGTGTTCGATGGCTTGCAAGCCTCCCCCTTTTTCCTTCAAACATAACAATGGTCATTATGGCCAAACAGTTCTTTTTTTGTTTCATCGGACCGGAGGACATTTATCCAAAAAGTACGATCTTGGTTCCCATGTGCAGTTGCAAACCGTAGTTTGGCTTTTTCATGGTGGTTTTGGACCAGTGGCTTCTTCCTTCCTGGGCTGCCTTTCAGGTTATGTCGATGTAGGACTCGTTTTACTGTGGATATAGATACTTTTGTACCTGTTTCCTCCAGCATCTTCACAAGGTCATTTGCTGTTGTTCTGGGATTAATTTGCACATTTCGCACCAAAGTACGTTCATCTCTAGGAGACGCAGCCGTCATACCATGCATTCTATGGTCCCATGGTGTTTATACTTGCGTACTATTGTTTGTACAGATGAACGTGGTACTTTCAGGCATTTGGAAATTGCTCCCAAGGATAAACCAGACTTGTCGAGGTCTACACATTTTTCTGAGGTCTTGGCTGATTTCTATTGATTTTCCCCATGATGTCAAGCAAAGAGGCACTGAGTTTCAAGGTAGACCTTGAAATACATCCACAGGTACACCTCCAATTGACTCAAATTATGTCAATTAGCCTATCAGAAGCTTCTAAAGCCATGACATAATTTTCTGGAATTTTCCAAGCTGTTTAAAGGCACAATCAACTTGGTGTATGTAAACTTCTGACCCACTGGAATTGTGATACAGTGAAATAATCTGTCTGTAAACAATTGTTTAAAATGACTTGTCATGCACAAAGTAGATGTCCAATCCGACTTGCCAAAACCATAGTTTGTTAACAAGAAATTTGTGAAGTGGTTGAAAATTGAGTTTTTATGGCTCAAATAGAGGTCGACCGATTATGATTTTTCAACGTTAATTATTGGAGGACCAAAAAAAGCCAATACCGATTAATTGGATGCTTTTTATTTATATATATATATATATTTGTAATAATGACAATTACAACAATTCTGAATGAACACTTATTTTAACTTAATATAATACATAAAAATCAATTTAGTTTAAATAATGCAAAACACAGTGTTGGAGAAGAAAGTATGAAAGCTGGTGGTTCCTTTTAACATGAGTCTTCAATATTCCCAGCTAAGAAGTTTTAGGTTGTAGTTATTATAGGAATTATAGGACTATTTCTCTCTCTACCATTTGCATTTCATATACCTTTTGACTATTGACATTCTTATAGGCACTATAGTATTGCCAGCCTAATCTTCGGAGTTGATAGGCTTGAAGTCATAAACAGCGCTGTACTTTAAGCATTGCGAAGAGCTGCTGGCAAACGCAGGAAAGTGCTGTTTGAATGAATGCACTTGAGCCTGCTGCTGCCTACCACCACTCGGACTGCTCTATCAATATCAAATCATAGACTTAATTATAATAAACACACAGAAATAAGAGGCGTAGGTCATTAATATGGTCAAATCCGGAAACGATCATTTAGAAAACAAAACGTTTATTCTTTCAGTGAAATACAGAACCCTTCCAAATATTGTTGTTACATTGCACAACCTTCAATGTTATGCAATGGCATAATTATGTAAAATTCTGGCAAATTATTTACGATCTTTGTTAGGAAGAAATGGTCTTCACACAGTTCGCAACGAGCCAGGCGCCTCAAACTGCTGCATATACCCTGACTCTGCTTGCACAGAACGCAAGAGAAGTGACACAATTTCCCTAGTTATTATTGCCTGCTATCATTAATTTATTTTAGCTAAATATGCAGGATTAAAAAATATTTACTTTTGTATTGTTTTTAAGAAAGGCATTGATATTTATGGTTATGTACATTGGTGCAACGACCAGTGCTTTTTTCGCGAATGCGCTTGTTAAATCATCACCCGTTTAGTGAAGTAGGCTGTGATTTGATGATAAATTAACAGGCACCGCATTGATTATTTGCAATTCAGGACAAGCTAGTTAACCTTTTGCGACTAGCAATCCCGTATCCCGGAGCGTAATCATAGCCTCAAACGCATTAGCATAACGCAGAGGACATAAATACCACTAGAAACTTTTCCTATTCATGAAAATCGCAAATGAAATGAATAAAATATATTCAAACACAAGCTTAGCCTTTTGTTAACAACACTGTCATCTCAGATTTTCAAAATATGTGTTACAGCCAACGCTAGACAAGCATTTGTGTAAGTTTATCATGGCATAATGCTATGCTAGGCTCTGCTGGCAGCAGGCAACATTTTCACGAAAATAAGAAAAGCAACCAAATTAAATCATTTACCTTTTTGAAGAACTTCGGATGCTTTCACTCAGGAGACTCCCAGTTAGATAGCAAATGTTCCTTTTTTCCAAAAATATTATTTTTGTAGGCGAAAAAGCTCCCGCTTCTTCATCATGCTTGGCTGAGAAATCGACCGGGAAAATGCTACTACTACAACGCCAAACTTTTTTTCAAAATTAGCTACATAATATCGACAGAAACACGGCAAACGTTGTTTAGGATCCATCCTCAAGGTGTTTTTAACAAATATATTCGATAATATATCCGTCGAGGCAATTGGTTTCTCATAAGAAGCGATTGGAAAAATGGCTACCTCAGTATTTTACGCAAGATTTTCTGCGGGAGACACCATGTGACCACATGCTATATATGGTCCCTTACTGCCATTCTTCAATGGAAATGCCTAAAAAGACGTCACAATGCTGTAGACACCTTGGGAAATACGTGGAAAACGTAATCTCATTCACAGCCATATAAGGAGTCATTGGCATGAGGCGGTTTCAAATAATGCGCCACTTCCTGGTTGGATTTTTATCTGGGTTTCGCCTGGCACTCACAGACAATATCTTTGCAGTTTTGGAAACGTCAGAGTGTTTTCTTTCCAAAGCTGTCAATTATATGCATAGTCGAGCATCTTCTCTACCCCCTACTTTTTCGAACATTCTGTTAAAAATCGCGCAACATTTCAGCGCCCTGCTACTCATGCCAGGAATATAGTATATGCATATGATTAGTATGTGTGGATAGAAAACACTCAGACGTTTATAAAACTGGTTAAATCACGGCTGTGACTATAACAGAACGTGCGTTTCATCGAAAAGCGCAGGAAAATCTGATCACTGAAAATGGGAAAATATATCCATACGCCACTTGAACGTGTTGTTGAATGGGAACCACATTAAATGGGGCCGAGGATGCAATTACCTACAGCTTCCACACGATGTCAACAGTCTTGTCATTTGCCTACGATTTGTTTCTTGGTCAAACGGACACAAGGCAGCACATTTCTTCCGGTCTCCGACCGGATATTTTGGTTGAGATTTCCCCGGACATTATTTCCACGTACAGCTATAGAATATACATCGCCTCGTGATCAATTTGATCAATTATTAACATTTACTAATACCTAAAGTTGCATTACAAAAGTATTTCGAAGTGTTTTGTGAAAGTTTATCGTCAACTTTTTTCATTTTAAAAAATGACGTTGCGTTAAAAAACAATGTTTTTTTCCTTGATCACACAGTCTTCATAGATCGATATCTAGGCTATATATGGACCGATTTAAACGAAAAAAAGACCCAATAGTGATGTTTATGGGACATCTAATTTTACATTGGCGTGTTATGTTCAGTAGTTCCAAAACATGCAGTGATTTTGCAGAGAGCCACATCAATTAACAGAAATACTCATAATACACATTGATACAAGATACAACTATTATACATGGAAGTTTTGATAAACTTCTCTTTAATGCAACCGCTGTGTCAGATTTCAAAAAAACTTTACGGAAAAAGCAAACCATGCAACAATCTGAGTACGGCACTTAGAGACCAAAGCAGCCAAAGAGATATCTGTCATGTTGTGTAGTCAACATTAGCCAGAAATAGCATTAAAAGTATTCACTTACCTTTGATCTTCATCAGAATGCACTCCCAGGAATCCCAGTTCCACAATAAATGTTTGATTTGTTCGATAAAGTTAATCATTTATGTCCATATACCTCCTTTTGTTAGGGCATTTGGTAAACAAATCGAAACGCGCGTGCAACTTCCAACGGCAAGGTCGAATGAAAATTCAAAAAAGTTATATTACTGGTCGTAGAAACATATCAAACGGTGTATAGAATTAATCTTTAGGATGTTTTTATAATAAATGTTCAATAATGTTCCAAACGAAGAATTCCATTGTCTGTAGAAAGCAATGGAACGGGAGCTACCTCATGTGAATGCGCATGACTGAGCTCGTGGCTGCTGGCAAACCTCTGACTCATTCCCCTCTCATTCAGCCCCCCTTCATAGTAGAAGCATCAAACAACGTTCTAAAGTCGGTTGATATCTAGTGGAAGCCTTAGGAAGTGCAACAACCAATATCCCACTGTATCTTCAATAGGGGCTGAGTTGGAAAAACTACAAACCTCAGATTTCCCACTTCCTGTTTGGATTTTTTCTCAGGTTTTTGCCTGCCATATGAGTTATGTTATACTCACAGGCATCATTCAAAACCGTTTTAGAAACTTCAGCTTGTTTTCTATCCAATGCTACTAATAATATGCATATATTAGCATCTGGGACTGAGTAGGAGGCAGTTTACTCTGGGCACGCTTTTCATCCAAAAGTGAAAATGCCGCCCACTATCCGAACGCGCGCCACTCCCTAGCATACTACTCGCCAATGTCCAGTCTCTTGACAACAAGGTTGACGAAATCCGAGCAAGGGTAGCATTCCCGAGGGACATCAGAGACTGTAACGTTCTTTGCTTCACGGAAACATGGCTCACTCGAGAGACGCTATCGCAGCTGGTTTCTCCACGCATCGCGCCGACAGAAACAAACATCTTTCTGGTAAGAAGAGGGGTGGGGCCGTATGCTTTATGGTTAACGAGACGTGGTCACAACAACATACAGGAACTCAAGTCCTTCTGTTCACCTGATTTAGAATTCCTCATTATCTACCAAGGGAATTCTCTTCGATTATAATCACAGCCGTATATATTCCCCCCCAAGCAGACACATCGATGGCTCTGAATGAACTTTATTTGACTCTTTGCAAACTGGAATCCATATATCCTGAGGCTGCATTCATTGTAGCTGGGGCTTTTAACGAGGCTAATCTGAAAACAAGACTCCCTAAATTGTATCAGCATATCGATTGCGCAACCAGGGCTGGTAAAACCTTGGATCATTGCTATTCTAACTTCCGCGACGCATATAAGGCCCTCCCCCGCACTCCTTTCAGAAAAGCTGACTACGACTCCATTTTGTTGCTCCCTGCCTACAGACAAAAGCTAAAACAAGAAGCTCCCACGCTGAGGTCTGTTCAACGCTGGTCCGACCAATCTGATTCCACGCTCCAAGACTGCTTCCATCAGAAAACCAGCCCAGTCACGGACCAGGATGCCTTGCTCCCAGGCAGACTAAATAACTTTTTGCCCGCTTTGAGGACAATACAGTGCCACTGACACGGCCCGCAACCAAAACATGCGGACTCTCCTTCACTGCAGCCGTGGTGAGTAAAACATTTAAACGTGTTAACCCTCGCAAGGCTGCAGGCCCAGACGGCATCCTCGGAGCATGCCCAGACCAGCTGGCTGATGTGTTTACGGACATATTCAATCGATCCCTATCCCAGTCTGCTGTTCCCACATGCTTCAAGAGGGCCACCATTGTTCCTGTTCCCAAGAAAGCTAAGGTAACTGAGCTAAACGACTACCGCCCCGTAGCACTCACTTCCGTCATCATGAAGTGCTTTGAGAGACTCGTCAAGGACCATATCACCTCCACCCTACCTGACACCCTAGACCCAATCCAATTTGCTTACCGCCCAAAAAGGTCCAGAGACGTTGCAATCTCTACCACACTGCACACTGCCCTAACCCATCTGGACAAGAGGAATACCTATGTGAGAATGCTGTTCATCGACTACAGCTCAGCATTTAACACCATAGTACCCTCCAAACTCGTCATCAAGCTCGAGACCCTGGGTCTCGACCCCGCCCTGTGCAGCTGGGTACTAGACTTCCTGACGGGCCGCCCCCAGGTGGTGAGGGTAGGTAACAACATCTCCACCCCGCTGATCCTCAACACTGGGGCCCCACAAGGGTGTGTTCTGAGCCCTCTCCTGTACTCCCTGTTCACCCACGACTGCGTGGCCACGCACGCCTCCAACTCAATCATCAAGTTTGCGGACGACACAACAGTGATAGGCTTGATTACCAACAATGACAAGACTGCCTACAGGGAGGAGGTGAGGGCCCTCGGAGTGTGGTGTCAGGAAAATAACCTCACACTCAACGTCAACAAAACTAAGGAGATGATTGTGGACTTCAGGAAACAGCAGAGGGAACACCCCCTATCCACATCGATGGAACAGTAGTGGAGAGGGTAGTAAGTTTAAGTTCCTCGGCGTACACATCACAGACAAACTGAATTGGTCCACCCACACAGACAGCATCGTGAAGAAGGAGCAGCAGTGCCTCTTCAACCTCAGGAGGCTGAAGAAATTTGGCTTGTCACCAAAAGCACGCACAAACTTCTACAGATGCACAATCGAGAGCATCCTGTCGGGCTGTATCACCGCCTGGTACGGCAACTGCTCCGCCCACAACCGTAAGGCTCTCCAGAGGGTAGTGAGGTCTTCACAACGCATCACCGGTGGCAAACTACCTGCCCTCCAGGATACCTACACCACCCGATGTCACAGGAAGGCCATAAAGATCATCAAGGACAACAACCACCCGAGCCACTGCCTGTTCACCCCGCTATCATCCAGAAGGCGAGGTCAGTACAGGTGCATCAAAGCTGGGACCGAGAGACTGAAAAACAGCTTCTATCGCAAGGCCATCAGACTGTTAAACAGCCACCACTAACATTGAGTGGCTGCTGCCAACACACTGACTCCACTCCAGCCACTTTAATAATGGGAATTGATGGGAATTGATGTAAAATATATCACTAGCCACTTTAAACAATGCTACTTAATAATGCTACTTAATATAATGTTTACATACCCTACATTATTTATCTCATATGTATACGTATATACTGTACTCTGTATCATCTACTGCATCTTTATGTAATACATGTATCACTAGCCACTTTAAACTATGCCACTTTGTTTACATACTCATCTCATATATATATACTATACTCGATACCATCAACTGCATCGTGCCTATGCCGCTCTGTACTATCACTCATTCATATATATCTTTATGTACATATTCTTTATCCCTTTACACTTGTAAGGGATAAGGTAGTAGTTTTGGAATTGTTAGCGAGATTACTCGTTGGTTATTACTGCATTGTCGGAACTAGAAGCACAAGCATTTCGCTACACTCGCATTAAAATCTGTTAACCATGTGTATGTGACAAATAAAATTTGATTTGATTTTGATTTGATTGAAGTTAACAAAGTTAACCATTTTCACTGTAGTGTCCAAAACGTCTTTCAAGCTGTCAGGCATTCCCTTGGCAGCAAGAGCTTCTCGGTGGATGCTGCAGTGTACTCAAGTGGCGTCGGGAGTAACTGCTTGCACACGCGTTATCACTCCACTATGTCTCCCTGTCATGGCTTTTGCGCCATCAGTATACATACCAACACATCTTGACCATAAGTCCATTTGATGGCCCAAAGCTGTCCAGTACTTTAAATATATCTTCATGTTGTCCTCGTTTCCAGTGGTTTGCGGAAGAGGATGTCTTCCTTAATTGACCTCCCGTAAACGTAACGGACATATACTAGGAGCTGTGCCAGGCCCGCCACGTCTGACTCATCCAGCTGTCTCGCATATAATTCACTGGCTTGTATGCAAAGCAGTAATTGTTTCAAAACATCTCCTGCCGTGTCACTGATGCATCATGAAAGTGTTGTTTGAGGAAGGCATTGCCTGTATAGTTTTTTTTGCCTTTTCCCCCAGCATTGTCCCAGCCATATCCGCGGCAGCAGGAATAATTCAATTCTCTACAATAGTACGGGGCTTGCCCGTCCTAGCCACTCGGTAGCTCACCATATAAGATGCTTCTAGCCCCTTCTTATTAATGGTCTGTTGCTTTTATACATCTTACTACTTGAAAGGGGTCTTTATTCTTGCTCAAACTCCCGTTACTTATTTTTCAAATTGTCATGTTTCATTTTCTAAATGTCTGCGCTAAAGTTCAGGTTTCCTGCTGGAGAGTTATGGTTAATGTGATTGGATGTTAATTATTTGACCAGGCTACCTGTATTTGACATTGTGTTATTTTGCTCTACACTAGGTGGTTTTAAATGTAATTTTTGGCAGTGAAATGAGGTTAATCAGGCGAGGGGGAAAAAAACGCACCCAAATGTATAGCCCCGTTGGAAAATACAAAAATGTACTGTTTGAAAATGTAAATTAAAAAAAGATTTGTATTTTTTTATGTGCATCACATTTTTATTTGGTGTACCCCCTACGGCATTGGGCGTACCCCTGAGAATACCTGCTCTAAGTGAACGGTAGTCTAATAAATGTTCTCTCTGCAGTCAAAGACTCTAAATGTGACTACCCTGCAGCCTGCAATGCCATGGAGACCCTACTCCTCCACAGAGATCTACTGAGGACACCTCTGTTTGACCAGATTATAGATATGCTTAGAGTGGAACAGGTGAGATGTGCATACACCTACCATCTCTCCATGTAGACAATACTCATACTGAGGCTTGTTCAGTAACTTTTATACAGATGACAGACATTACACAATCCAGAGCATTAACACACTATATAGAGACATCATTTATAAAGGGAGAGACCGGGCCAACACACTGTTAGACCTTTTAGTGTTGTCATCCAAAGCATTGTCGTCTCTAAAGCAGCCATTCATAAATAAACTTACCGGAGAACCCCACAGCAGAATAGTTCATTTTTCCAACAATAACTTATTCATGTAGTACCTTGCCACCCTATCTGACCAATTGTAAGGGGGAAGGCTTACTGTCTTTTTTATTTAAATCGGTGAAGCATCTACCTGGTCAGTTTAATGGGATATTGGTAAAAAAAAGTATTCTGATGTTGAGATACTGTATGCGCACATCCTTCTTTGATTTGAAATGTTATGTCCCTTTAACTACACAGTAGAGATATGTACATGGTCAAATACAGTCATCATTGAAAATGTAATGTCTTGTCATCCCACAGGTGAAGATCCATGCAGGCCCCAGGTTTGCCTCCTACCTGACTTTTAGCCCATCTGAGGTGAAGTCTCTGAGGACAGAGTACGGGGACCTGGAGTGCTGCATTGAGGTGGTGGATAGTATGCAGGACGCCGTGGACCACATCCACAAATACGGCAGCTCCCACACAGATGTCATTGTTACAGATAACGGTGAGCAAATCCTGCAATGCACATGCACACACACACACAGATTACCGACCATTTCGAATCCCACTGTACCTTCTCCGCTATGCAATCTGGTTTCAGAGCTGGTCATGGATGCACCTCAGCCACGCTCAAGGTCCTAAACGACATCATAACCGCCATCGATAAGAGACATTACTGTGCAGCCGTATTCATCGACCTGGCCAAAGCTTTCGACTCTGTCAATCACCACATTCTTATTGGCAGACTCGACAGCCTTGGTTTCTCAGAAGAATGCCTCTCCTGGTTTACCAACTACTTCTCTGATAAGAGTTCAGTGTGTCAAATCGGAGGGCCTGTTGTCCGGACCTCTGGCGGTCTCTATGGGGGTGCCACAGTTAAATTCTCGGGCCAACTCTCTTCTCTATACATCAATGATGTTGCTCTTGCTGCTGGTGATTCTCTGATCCACCTCTATGCAGACGACACCATTCTGTATACTTCTGGCCCCTCTTTGGACACTGTTAACTAACCTCCAGACGAGCTTCAATGCCAGGCAAACTCTCCTTCCGTGGCCTCCCAACTGCTCTTAAACGCAAGTAAAACTAAATGCATGCTGTTCAATCGATCACTGCCCGCACCTGCTCGCCCGTCCAGCATCACTATTCTGGACGGCTCTGACTTAGAATACCTGGACAACTACAAATACCTAGGAGTCTGGTTAGACTGTAAACTCTCCTTCCAGACTCACATTAAGCATCTCCAATCCAAAATTAAATCTAGAATCGGCTTTCTATATCGCAACAAAGCATCCTTCACTCATGCTGCCAAACATACCCTCGTAAAACTGACCATCCTACTGATCCTCGACTTCGGTGATGTCATCTATAAAATAGCCTCCAACACTCTTCTCAACAAATTGGATGCAGTCGATCACAGTGCAATCTGTTTTGTCACCAAAGCCCCATACACTACCCACCATTGCAACCTATATGCACTCATTGGTTGGCCCTCGCTTTATACTTGTCGCCTAACCCACTGGCTACAGGTTATCTACAAGTCTCTGCCTGGTAAAGCCCCGCCTTGTCTCAGCTCACTGGTCACCATAGCAGCACCCACTCGTAGCACGCGCTCCAGCAGGTATACAGTGGTGCAAAAAAGTATTTAGTCAGCCACCAATTGTGCAAGGTCTCCCACTTAAAAAGATGAGAGCCCTGTAATTTTCATCATAGGTACACTTCAACTATGACAGACAAAATGAGGGGGAAAAATACAGATAGGATTTTTTATGAATTTATTTGGGAAATTATGGTGGAAAATAAGTATTTGGTCAATAACAAAAGTTTATCTCAATACTTTGTCATTGCCAACAAAGGGTATATAACAGAGGTCAAACGTTTTCTATAAGTCTTCACAAGGTTTTCACACACTTGCTGTTATTTTGGCCCATTCCTCCATGCAGATCTCCTCTAGAGCAGTGATGCTTTGGGGCTGTTTTTCTGCAAAGGGACCAGGACGACTGATCCGTGTAAAGGAAAGAATGAATGGGGCCATGTATCGTGAGATTTTGAGTGAAACCCTCCTTCCGTCAGCAAGAGCATTGAAGATTAAACGTGGCTGGGTCTTTCAGCATGACAATGATCCCAAACACACCGCCCGGGCAACGGAGTGGCTTCATAAGAAGCATTTCAAGGTCCTGGAGTGGCCTAGCCAGTCTCCAGATTTCAACCCCATAGAAAATCTTTGGAGGGAGTTGAAAGTCCGTGTTGCCCAGCAACAGCCCCAAAACATCACTGCTCTAGAGGAGATCTGCATGGAGGAATGGGCCAAAATAACAACAACAGTTTGTGAAGACTTATAGAAAATGTTTGACCTCTGTTATATACATTGTTGGCAATGACAAAGTATTGAGATAAACTTTTGTTATTGACCAAATACTTATTTTCCACCATAATTTGCAAATAAATTAATAAAAAATCCTACAATGTGATTTTTCTGGATTTCTTTTCCTCATTTTGTCTGTCATAGTTGAAGTGTACCTATGATGAAAATTACAGGGCTCTCATCTTTTTAAGTGGGAGAACTTGCACAATTGGTGGCTGACTAAATACTTTTTTGCCCCACTGTATCTCACTGGTCACCCCCAAAGCCAATTCCTCCTTTGGTCGCCTCTCCTTCCAGTTCTCTGCTGCCAATGACTGGAATGAATTGCAAAAATCTCTGAAGCTGGAGACTCGTATCTCCCTCTCTAGCTTTAAGCACCAGCTGTCAGAGCAGCTCACAGATCACTGCACCTGTACATAGATGGGCTGTTTACAGATGGGCTATCTGTCCTCATCCCCATACTGTATTTATGTATTTATCTTGCTCCTTTGCACATCGACCATTCCAGTTTTTAATTGCTATATTGTAATTACTTCCGCCACCATGGCCTATTTATTGCCTTAACTCCCTTATCTTAGCTCATTTGCACTCACTGTATATAGACTTTTTGTTTTCTTTTGTTCTACTGTATTATTGATTTATTTGTTTTTTCCATGTGTAACTCTGTTGTTGTATGTGTCGAATTGCTATGTTTTATCCTGGCAAGGTCGCAGTTGCAAATGAGAACTTGTTCTCAACTAGCCTACCTGGTTAAATAAAGGTGAAATAAAAATAAAATAAAAACAGTTTTCAATGAGTTCTGTAGCACTGCATGTCAACGTTCCAATGTTGTCCTGTCCTAGTGTATAGGCCTACCATGCATTTATTTACAACAAAATACATTTATGTTTACACTATAGGATTCCCAAAAAATATTGTTGATGTCAAATTATTTCAAATGCACTAACTGCTTCCTAGAATAATATATATTGTAATGTTTTTTCTGCACAGAGAATACAGCTGAACAGTTCATGCAGCAGGTGGACAGTGCCTGTGTTTTCTGGAACGCTAGCTCTCGCTTTGCAGATGGATACAGATTTGGTCTTGGTGAGTACAAATAATTTTATTGTACAAAAATATAACAGTAAATCTAGTTAGAAATGCTTTTTAAACATGTATAAATGTTGTATAATTATGAATTATATTGCTTAGTTTGTTATAATGCTTATAAATGTGTATTCATGTTGAGTACAGTTGATTTGATCTGTTAGATTCTTAATTCATATTAATGATAAACAGTTATTATAAAGTGTCTAGACCAGCACATCCTGATCCATATTGTGGTGTTGCAGGTGCGGAGGTTGGCATCAGCACAGCTCGGATCCATGCGAGGGGCCCAGTGGGTCTGGAGGGGCTGCTGACCACCAAGTGGGTCCTCCGGGGTGAGGGGCACACAGTGGCAGAGTTCTCAGAGGCGGGCAGTATGAAGTACCTTCATGAGAACATCCCTGTTCCTCAGAGATTCCCCAGCTAGGAACCACAGTCAGTCACAGAACCCTCCAATACAGGAACTGTCATGTAAAAGTGGGAAGTGAAAACCTTAAAGTTCATTTTTATGAGTAGGGCTTAAATTGCAACCTTATATATGGATCTGTATGTGACTGTGGGGGTCAACAAACCACTTTCAGATACCACATACATGAAAGCAGCAGGAGACTGTTTTGTATCTGCTACAGTGTCTGAGCGTGTAAAGCATTAAGATGACCTGGAAATTAAAGAAGAGGTGGTGAAATGTTGCACAGGAAAGCAAATGGTCAAAGTATACGTGTGTGTGTACGATATATATATATATATATATATACAAAAGTATGTGGAGGCCTGTTCCAGTGAGTGGATTCAGCTTTTTCAGCCATACCCGTTGCTGACAGGTGTATAAAATCGAGCACACAGCCATGCAATCTCCATAGCCCAAATTGGCAGTAGAATGGCCTTACTGAAGAGCTCAGTGACCTTCAATGTGGCACCGTCATAGGATGCCACCTTTCCAGGTAGTTAGTCAACGTTCTGCCTTGCTAGGGCAATGTAAGTGCTGTCATTGTGAAGTGGAAACTTCTAGGAGCAACAACGGCTCAGCCGCGAAGTGGTAGGCCTCACACGTAAAAATCTTCTGTCCTGCAACATTCCCTAACGAGTTCCAAACTGCCTCTTGAAGCAACGTCTGCACAAGCACTGTTCGTGGTAATTAGCCCAGTGTGGTCTGGGTTAGGAGGGGGTTTGGCAGGCTGAGATTTTGCTGTCCCATCGTGCTCTTGTGACACGGTCGCTAGGTGTACGGTGTTTCCTCCGACACATTGGTGCAGCTGGCTTCCAGGTAAAGCGGGCATTGTGTCAAGAAGCAGTGCGGCTTGGCTGGGTCGTGTTTTGGAGGACGCACGGCTCTCGACCTTCGCCTCTCCCGAGTTGCAGCGATGGGACAACACTATAACTAACAATTGGATACCATGAAATTGGGGAGAATTTTTATGTCTTGCGGGCTGGAATGAAGTTCCGGAGGGCAGATTACGTGCCCCCTCCCCCCCTTTCTGTTTCAGCATGACAATGCCACCTTGCACAAAACCAGGTCTATACAGAAATGGTTTGTTGAGATCGGTGTGGAAGAACTTGACTGGCCTACACAGAGCCCTAAACTGAACCCCATCGAACACCTTTGGAATGAATTGGACCGCAGACTGGGTGCCAGGCCTAATTGCCCAACATCAGTGCCCGACCTCCCTATTGCTATTGTGGCTGAATTGAAGCAAATCCCTGCAGCAACGTTCCAACATCTAGTGGAAAGCCTTGCCAGAAGAGTGGAGGCAGTTACAGCAACAAAGGTGGGACCAACTCCATATTAATGCCTATGCTTTTGGAATGAGATGTTCAACGAGCAGTTGTCCACTTACCTTTGGTCATGTATTGTGTGTGTGAAAAAAATGTAAGAATGTGAAATGTCAGAATAATTGTAGAGACAAGGATTAATTTTTTCACATTCCCAGTGGGTCAGAAATTTACATGCACTCAATTAGTATTTGGTAGCATTGCCTTTAAATTGTTGAACTTGGGTCAAACGTTTCGGGTACCCTTCCACAAGCTACCCACAATAAGTTGGGTGAATTTTGGCCCATTCCTCCTGACAGAGCTGATGTAACTGAGTCAGGTTTGTAGGCCTCCTTGCTCATCCACGCCTGTTCAGTTCTACCCACAAATGTTATATGGGATTGAGGTCAGGGCTTTGTGATGTCCACTCCAATACCTTGAATTTGTTCTCCTTAAGCCATTTTTCCACAACTTCGGAAGTATGCTTGGGGTCATTGTCCATTTGGAAGACCCATTTGCGACCAAGCTTTAACTTCCTGACTGATGTCTTGAGATGTTTCTTCGATATATCCACATAATTTTCCATTCCTCGTGATTCCATCAAATGTGTGAAGTTCACCAGCCCCTCCTGCAGCAAAGCACCCCCACAACAACGTGATGCTGCCACCCCCGTGCTCCACGGTTGGGATGGTATTCTTCGGGTTGCAAGCCTCCCCCTTTTTCCTCCAAACATATCTATGGTCATTATGGCCAAACGGTTGAATTTTTGTTTCATCAGACCCCAGGACATTTCTCCAAAAAGTATAATCTTTGTCCCCATGTGCAGTTGCAAATCGTAGTCTGTCTTTTTTTATGGCGGTTTGGAGCAGTGGCTTCTTCCTTGCTGAGCAGCATTTATAGGATATATATATATCCACATATATATATGTGGAGATAGATACTTTTGTACCTGTTTCCTCCAGCACCTTCAAGGTCCTTTGCTGCTGTTCTGGGATTGATTTGCACTTTTCGCACCAAAGTACGTTAATCACTAGGAGACAGGATGCGTCTCTTTCCTGAGCGGTATGACTGCGCCGTGGTCCCGTGGTGTTTTCATTTGCGTACTATTGTTTGTACAGATGAACGTGGTACTTTCAAGTATTTGGAAATTGCTCCCAAGGATGAACCATGACTTCTTTTGATTTTTCCACGATGTCAAGCGAAGAGGCACTGAGTTTGAAGGTAGACCTTGAAATACATCCACAGTTACTCCTCAAATTGACATAAATTATATAAATGAACCAATTAGAAGCTTTTAAAGCCATGACATTGTCTGGACTTTCCAAGCTGTTTAAAGGCACAGTCAACTTACTGTATGTAAACTTCTGACGCACTGGAATTGTGATACAGTGAATTATAAGTGAAAAATGACTTGTTATGCACAAAGTAGATGTCCTAACCGACTTGCCAAAACTATAGTTTGTTAACAAGATATTTGTGGAGTGGTTGAAACACCTAGGTTGGAATCATTGAAACTAGGTTATGTAAACTTCCAACTTCAACTGTACATGCAGGCAGTACCAGTCAAAACTTTGGACAGACCTAATAATTCCAGGGCTTTTCTTTATTTTTACTATTTTCTACATTGTATAATAATTGGAAAGACCTCAATACTAACACATATGGAATCATGTAGTAATAAAAAAAAATGTTAAACTAATCTAAATATATTTTAGATTCTTCAAATTAGCCACTCTTTGCCTTGATGACAGCTTTGCATACTCATGGCATTCTCTCAACCAGCTTCATGAGGAATGCTTTTCCAACAGTCTTGAAGGAGTTCCCACATATGCTGAGCACATGTTGGCTGCTTTTCCTTCACTCTGCGGTCTAACTCCTCCCAAACCATCTCAGTTGGGTTGAGGTCGGGTGATTGTGGAGGTCAGGTCATCTGATGCAGCACTCCATCACTCTCCTTGGTCAAATAACCCTTACTTAGCCTGGAGTTGTTGGGTCATTGTCGTGTTGAAAAACAAATGATAGTCCCACTAAGCGCAAACCAGATGGGATGGAATATTGCTGCAGAATACTGTGGTAGGCATGCTGGTTAAGTGTGCCTCAATTTCTAAATAATTCACTGACTGTGTCACCAGCAAAACACCATCACACATACGTTCACCTACTAGTCTCGAGACACAGCGGTTGGAACCAAAAGCCTAATTTGTACTAATCAGACCAAAGGACAGATTTCCACCGGTCTAATGTCCATTGCATGTTTCTTGGCCCAAGCAAGTCTCTTCTTCTTATTGGTGTCCTTTTAGTAGGTGTTTCTTTGCAGAAATTCAACCATGAAGGCCTGATTCATGCAGTCTCCTCTGAACAGTTGAGGTGTCTGTTACTTTTAAGTTTTATTTAACGAGGGAAGTCAGTTAATTAAGAACAAATTCATATTTACAATGACTGCCTACCACGGCCAAACCCGGACGACACGGGGCCAATTGTTCGCCGCCCTATGGGGCTCCCAATCACGACCGGGTGTGATGCAGCCTGGATTTGAACCAGGGACTGTAGTTGGACTGCAGAGTGAAGAATAGCAGCCAACAAGTGCTCAGCATATGTGGGAACTCATTCAAGACTGTTGGAAAAACATTCCTCATGAAGCTGGTTGAGAGAATGCCAAGAGTGTGCAAAGCTGTCATCAAGGCAAATGGTGGCTACCTTGAATAATCTAAACTAATATATTTTGATTTAACACTTTTTTGGGGTTACTACATGTGCATGTGTTATTTCATAATTTTGATGTCTTCACAAAATAGTAAAAATAAAGAAAATCCCTTCAACGAGTAGGTGTGTCCAATCTTTTAACTGGTACTGTGTGTGTGTATATATACACCTAAATATTTCTCTCAACAAAAATATAAACGCAATGATTTTACTGAATTACAGTTCATATAAGGAAATCAATAAATTGAAATACATTTATTTGGCCCAATCTATGGATTTCACATGACTGGGATGGGATGCAGCCATGGATGGGCCTGGGAGGGCATAGCCCCATCCACTTGGTAGACAGGCCCACCCACTGGGGAGCAAGGCCCAGCCTAACAGAAATTTTAAAAAAGCTCCACAAAAGGGCTTTAGTACAGACAAATACTCCTCAGTTTCATCAGCTGTCCAGGTGGCTGATCTCAGACGATCCCGGGTGTGGAGGTCCTAGGCTGGTGTGGTTCCACATGGTGTGCAGTTGTGAGGCCGATTGTACGTAGTTCCACATTTTCTAAAACGATGTTGGAGGCAGCTTATAGTAGAGAAATTAATATTCAAATCTCTGGCAACAGCTCTGGTGGACATTCCTGCAGTCAGCATGCCAATTGCACATTTCCTCAACTCACCTCTGTAGCGTTGGCCTTATTTTCCCCAGCACAAGGTGCACCTGTGTAATGATCGTGCTGTTTAATATGCCTCACCTGTCAGGAGGATGGATTATATTGTCAAGTGTGTAACGCTCACTAACAGGGATGTAAACAAATGTGTACACAATTTGAGAGAAATAAGCTTTTTGTGTGTATGGAACATTTCTGGGAGTTTTCATTTCAGCTCATGAAACAGGGGACCAACCGTTTACATTCCCCTGTTTTATATTTTTGTTCAGTGTATATATCCATTCATTCGCCGTGTGTGTCTGACAATCCCCTGCACTAGGTCTCGGCAGAATGTTTTGTATAGTGACCACAAGAGGTTGGACATTTTGTGCAAGTTGTGCCTCCCCCTCCACTCATAAATGTTTATGGTAAAATAATTTGTAATCATGATTGGTTACTGGCCCTATTTGATTTGACTTTTTTTTATTTTTTATATAAACTTTTTTTCCCCTTCTGTTTTTCATGTTTATGGTCACATGTTTGCTGTCAGTACAGGTCCATAGTGAAAGTTTGTTATCTTTGGTTCCTCATGCCACAGATTCTTTGAATAATAAAGATGATGTACAGTTAGGTACTTGATGTTCTCAATCACATTTGTTTCACAATCACGGTGAGAGAGAAATATGTTTGTTTTTTGTTGATATGAATAATTATTGTGATTGATACCTGATTGCTCAAACTTGATTTACTTGTAGTGAACGTCAACACACCAACATTGTATTGTCTCACACCACATACATCAACTGGTAAGATTTTGTTATATTCCAAACAGTGCTACATTGACAAGTTAACAAAGTTACTTTGTCATAGACACATGAAGTTCACGTGTTTCGGTATAGGTCAGAATAATGTTTTAAAAAACACAATTTAAGCAGGCTCAGTTGGAAGAAATTGCAACTGTCTTTGCTGCTGCATGCTGCATTAGTGACACAATTAAATATACTGTCCCTTCAGTCCACTGGTTTATTATTCAATGTGAGGAAATGGTATGTATAAATTGACGACTGTCTGCATAAAGCCCTTTAAATGTTCTTGTATACAAATCTACATCAGGATTCCAATCCACTGCTTGCTTTCTTCAGCCCAGCCATATTCTCAGTAAGTGGTCTAATTACTAAAGGACAATCTCCTTATTCCCTGATATCAACCATATTCTGAGATTGACTCATGTTGGCATCCCCTCTACATATGTATAGACTTCTGCAGGCTGTCAGACAGATCTGGCTAGACAGAGCGATCTAGAGACCGCTTTATTGGTTGTTTTGCTTCAGCTCTGACGCGACGCACCGAGCCAATGCAGGCTGTCAGTCAGCCTGGCTAGACAGAGCGATCTAGAGACCACTTTATTGGTTGTTTTGCTTCAGCTCTGTGACGCGACGCACCGAGCCAATGGTAGAGCTCATGCTGCCCCAGTCACTATGCTTGTTGTACTCGCCAGGGCGCAGGAAGTACTGATGGCCCCTGTAGTTTGGGTGCTCGTGGAGGATCCAGTAGCCCTCCATAACATTGCAGGAGGAAATGTCTCTCCGGTGGAAGCGGTCCTGCAGGTTGGGGCAGTCGTCACTCAGCTCCATCATCTTTCCCCCAAAGTCTGATCTCTCAAAGATCTTCATCCTGTAGTTTCCATTGTACTGTGCAAGGAGAAAATTGATTCACTTCATAGAACTGAAATAATGTTTTTTCAATGTCAGACTTTTAGGCCTGAATGTTGTATGAAGGCTTGGAAAGTTTGGGAAACTTCACATGAACTCCCTAGCTACATAGAATATTGTCATAATTAATTAACAGCTGTTGTAAACAGTCATGACAGCTGATGTAAGCTTATGGGAATCTTGAATCTGAGAACATCTGACAGCTTCCACCTGAAAGACATCTGTAATGTTGGGTAGGGCTCGCAAAAAAACTTTGTAGGCATACCTCCTACAAACATTCCTAAATATTGGTTAGTTTCAAGTCAATTGCCTATAACCATGTCAAACTTATACCAGCTGTTATAAATGTTTACAAAGGTAAAACAGATTCAAGAGAATTTGTTTGTGTTGTGTCATGACTGTGAAGATATAGCTGTTCTCACAGCTGGGATTATGCGACAGGAGCGGATGCAGTCGTTGAAGCCGGACCAGCGATGGTGGTCAGCGTACTTCCCCCTTGTCAGCATGTACTGGTATCCAGAAAAGTTAGGCTTCTCATAGGCCATCCAGCACCCACTGTCCACTCGAATGGAGTTACATCGGGAGAAGTGGGAGTGCATGTCAGTGCAGTCACCACTGCACTCATAGTGGCGTCCCTCAAAATTCCTGCCCTCGTAGAAGATGATCTGAACAGAGAGCTTCTGAAGTTAATGGGAATACAGGCAGAAGCACATCTACATTTTAATCAAACTAGCTTAGAACCTTCTTCCTGGGTGAAAAACACCCCTGTGTTTGGATTTACACTTGAAATTGACTCTGCAAATATATTTGAGAATGGCACAAAGGATAGGAGAACACCTATTTTCCTAGCCTTGGTCTCAGATCTGAATGTGCCGTCTCACCAACACCTATTGTCACTGTCATGCCAAACAATGGCCACAGGAGTTGGTTATACAGCACAATCAGATCTAGAACCAGGCAACAAAAAAATCTGGGCTCATACTACAATTATGATTTCAGACAAAACTCATGACTAAATCTGAAATGGAACGGCAATAGACTTGAGAAGGCGGTCTGTAATGTTCTTTTCTTTGGAAAATGATATGTTCTGCTTACCTTACCCATCATGACTGTGAAGGTCAACAGGACAGGCCTGTCCTCATCCCAGAGCCTTTTATGTGTCAGAGAAAAAGGATAGAGCATTGTTATTAAAATCACGTGAGTTATCATGTCAGCACAAACTGTTCTATCTGCCCCTATGACACTGAGCACATGTCAACCTCATGCTCCCTTTAGATTGAATTCCATTGTTATGCAAATACAGTTAGACTATTTACTAGGTCCGGACAATAGAGTTGCACACTTGGTGTTTGGTCGCGAGGAAAACATTGCTCAAAACAGGTTTGAAAAAGGTTAGTTGGAAAACTGGACTTCACAAACATCCCTGTCTGTCCCCCACCTGTTTTACTCTCACAGCCATATTTTTAAAAATAATTCTGAATGATGGGCTCTGATGTATAATAATCTTTGTACAAGTAAACAGTTTTCAGGTTCCGTCTTGGAATATCCTCATATACTGCATTTACATATTTCTGTTACTGTACATATACAATAAACCACTATGGGTTCTTCCTCTTTGTGGAAAATGGAATAATTGAACTTGAATCTCGGGACTCTATTGATTTAGAACGTCAAACAAAAGTAGAGACTGAGTACTATAATTTATCCATACTGTAATATGTTTATTATAGTCCTAAGGTGCATTCCCACTTTAGGAGACGGGTGCAATAGGCCTTTTCCATCTTTGTAATCATTTCGGTCTTCTATGGTGTTCACGCTCAGCTCGCTCTGTCGCTCCTAAAAACGGCGGGTGGTTTGCTGCAAATCTATTGTCGGAAATGTCGAATATTTCGGGGGCGATGACGGATACCGCTGTGGTAGCCGTCATTGTAAAAATGAGAAGGGGAACTTCTCTCATGATAAATGTTGATTTGTAAAATCGCTGGGTCAACTTTATTTTACTGTCCTTTGTGAAGGCCTCGTCGTTGACAGCTGGCTAGTTAACTGTCCATAGCCAGCCATTTTCCATAGCAAAGAGTCCACTATCTAACGTTAGCTAGCCATCACATTTTAGCTAGACACATAGCTAACTTTATGTAATTAAATATTTGGCATGTTATTTGACACATGGTTTACAACTTCATAGTTAAACACATTGTTTACGTTAGCTAGTCAAGCACACCAAGCTAACCTTACTAGCTAGCTAACGCCGGTAGCACCCCCAAAAACTTTAAATCATTCTTCTATCTGTGTTACCACCGCAGATGGAACAATGAGCCAGATATTTCACCGGATGTTAACATCTAAAGCATCCGGTTTGCGTTTTCGCTTACAACTGAATATGGTGATGCGAGGAATCACAGTGGCCTGCAGTGGGAGAAGTTTGAGTGAGGTGGATTTTGGCTGACATTCTGCACATATTCTCATTTATGAAACATTTGATCTCCATACAGTTTTCTGTTCTCTAAACTATAATCTGTAACAGAGTGGACTGCGTTTTGTAGACATTACCCTTGCTAAAGTTCTATACATTTCGCTGTTTAGGAGTGCAAGGGCGAATTGAGTTGCTGCACAAGGCACTTCAGAGTAGGTGTTCCCTAATAGAAATATGCAAATAAGTGCTAGAACGTGCCGATAGGATCTTACTAGCTCGTGCTTGGCTCTGCCCACCTTGTTTATTCTGCCCACTATAATTAATTTAGTCCCATTGGAAACGGCAGGCTCTGTTCTATCTTGGGCTACTTATAAAAACTTTGGTACCACTGTGGTGACTCGGCAGCCAAGTTGGCTACTTTGACAGCGGACCACACTTCAAAGTATAGCCTTTTCGTTAGTTAGGCCTATGTGAAATCAATGTCTGTTTACATAGGGACTGGGACTTCCCCAGCTTAAAAATGTTTATAAAAATGTCACTGCATCAAGATAGCTAATGGCAGAGCCAATATACACGCACGCAAGTATGTGGACACCCCTTAAAATTAGTGGGTTCGGCTATTTCAGCCACACCTTTTGCTGAAAGGTGTGTTAAATCGAGCAGATAGCCATGCAATCTCCATAGACAAGCATTGGCAGTAGAATGGTCTTACTGAAGAGCTCAGTGACTTTCAATGTGGCACCATCATAGGATGCCACCTTTCCAACAAGTCAGTTTGTAAAATGTCCGCCCTACTAGAGCTGCCCTGCTCAACTCTAAGTGCTGTTAATGTGAAGTGGAAACTTCTAGGAGCAACAACTGCTCAGCCGCTGTTGTAGGCCACACAAGCTCACAGAATGGGTTCGCCGAGTGCTGTAGTATGTAAAAATTGTCTGTCCTCTGCTGCAACACTCTACCGAGTTCCGAAGATGCCAGGAAAATGTTTCCTGTCCCAATGCCAACTGTAAAGTTTGGTGAGGGAGGAATAATGGTCTGGGCTGTTTTTCATGGTTCGGGCTAGGCCCCTTAGTTCCAGTGAAGGGAAATCTTAACGCTACAGCATACAATGATATTCTAGATAATACTGTGCTTCCAACATTGTGGCAACAGTTTGGGGAAGGCCCTTTTCTGTTTCAGCATGACAATACCCCCGGTCACAAAGCGAGGTCCATACAGAAATGGTTTGTCGAGATCGGTTTGGAAGAACTTGACTGGCCTGCACAGAGCCCTGACCTCAACCCCATCAAACACCATTGGGATGAATTGGAACATCAACTGCGAGCCAGGCCTAATCGCCTGATATCAGTGCCCGACCTCCCTAATGCTATTGTGTCTGAATGGAAGCAAGTCCCTGCAGCAATGTTCCAACATCTAGTGGAAAGCCACCCCAGAAGAGTGAAGGCTGTTATAGCAGCAAAGGGGGGACCAACTCCATATTAATGCCCATGATTTTGGAATGAGATGTTTGCCAAGTGTGTGTCTATGTACTTTTGGTCATGTAGTGTATTTCTCGTAACAACTGTTGTAGAACTCTTTTTGTTCTTTTAAAAGAACCTTCACCTGTGATAGCGAGACACCACTGCCCTTAACGGTACTCCCACCAGCTTTGGTCATGGAAGTAACGTAGGCTACTCTTACTCCTCAAGCTGCTAAGGAAACCTGGCTAGCTTGAAATCTAGCTAACTTTAGTTAGATGCTAGGCTAGCGTCTGTACCAACGAGGGAACAATGAGCTACTTCTCTGGAGCAAAATATACCTGATATTCTTCTCTGTAATACAGTAAATGTCCTACATATTAATGTTATGTTGATCATTATTTGCAAATAAGTCTTAGAACTCAGTTATTTCGCAAAAAATCTGTCTGGTCATCTGAGGACCAGGCTAATTGACGCTTCCAAATGCTACATACTGTCATGGGTGACAATGGCACTGAGCCAACCCTGAACATCTAACACCCTCTGTCTGGCTTAGAGCGACGTGATGAGGGTCAGAAACTTGTGCAATCTATATCCTCTGAGGTATTATTCAGAGAAGGGCTATCCAGTTTAGGCCTTATTTCCTGTTCAGAGAACTGACCTTAAAAACACCAGATTTAAACTAGGCTAGATGTTATTCAAGTGAGACTGGAGTTTCCCTTTAATAGTGAGTTTGAAGTCTTATGATGGAACCTTACGGAGCTAGGATAGTTTTAAAGCGATGGCTGATTTATAAATAGTAAGTTAAAAGCAGGGGAGGTGTATAAATGGACTCCCTGAGAAATAGAAGTGCTGGCCAGCTCAGCCTCGTAAGGCATACTCAATTCTCAAACCAGCTGGATGAGTCAACAGACGTGGCGGGCCTGGCACATCTCCTGGTATACACTACCATTCAAAAGTTTGGGGTCACTTAAATGTCCTTGCTTAGAAGAAACATCAAATTGATCAGAATTAGTGTAGACATTGTTAATGTTGTAAATGTATATTGTAGCTGGAAGCTGCTTTTTATTTTTATGGAATATCTACATAGGTGTACAGAGGCCCATTATCAGCAACCATCACTCCTTTGTTCCAAAGGCACGTTGTGTTAGTTAATCCAAGTTTATCATTTTACAAGGCGAATTGATAAGTAGAAAACCCTTTTGCAATTATGTTAGCACCTGAAAACTGTTGGTCTGATTCAAGAAGCAATAAAACTGGCCTTCCTTAGACTAGTTGAGTATCTGGAGCATCAGCATTTGTGGGTTTGATTACAGGCTCAAAATGGCCAGAAACAAAGATCTTTCTTCTGAAACTCTTCACTCTGTTCTTGTTCTGAGAAATGAAGGCTATTCCATGCGAGAAATTGCTAAGAAACTGAAGATCTGGTACAACACTGTGTACTACTCCCTTCACAGAACAGCGCAAACTGGCTCAAACCAGAATAGAAAGAGGAGTGCGAGGCCCCGGTGCACAACTGAGCAAGAAAACATTAGAGTGTCTAGTTTGAGAAACAGATGCCTCACAAGTCCTCGACTGGCAGCTTCATTAAATAGTCCCCGCAAAACACTAAAGATTGATTCTATACTATTCTAACATAATCATTTGTGGTGCTTTCGCTGTAAAGCATTTTTGAAATCAGACACTGTGGCTGGATTAATGAGAATTCTATCTTTAAAATGGTGTAAAATACTTGAGGAATTGAGGAATTTTAATTATGAGATTTTTGTTGTTTTGAATTTGGTGCCCTGCACTTTCACTGTCTGTTGGCGAGGTGGGACGCTACCGTCCCACATATCCCAGAGAGGTTAACCTCTCTGGGATAGGGGGGATGCAAATGTCCCACTTCGCCAATTGCCAGGGAAAATGCAGAGTGCCAGATTCAAATAAAATACTATAAAATTCAAACTTTCATTAAATCACACATGTAAGATACCAAATTAAAGCTACACTCGTTGTGAATCCAGCCAACATGTCAGATTTCAAAAGCATAAGCCGAAAGCATAAGAAGCTATTATCTGATGATAGCGCAACAGTAAACAAAGATAGAAATAATATTTCAACCCTGCAGGCGCTACACAAAACGCAGATATAAAATATAAATGTTCAATGTTAATGATAAATCAAACCTGTATAAGCTATTTTGGAATTTAAACTTTAATTAACCTGAAAGCGTATTTGTATTAAGGTTAATGTGGAAAAGTTTCTATTGTCTCATTTGTATAAACCAATCAATTTGGATATTATTTAAAATGTCCATTTGAGAAAGCTAAATCTGGCAATTCTACTTCTTAGTTATTGAATTAGACATCAATATCCAATCAGTTGAGATTGGCTGGATATCATAAGTACCGCTTGTTAAAGTTGATACAGTTGAAGTCGGAAGTTTACATACACCTTAGCCAAATACATTTGAACTCAGTTTTTCACAATTCCTGCCCCACACACACAAGTATTACTAGCATTTTCCAACCAAGCATTAGCGTCACGAAAGTCAGAAATAACAATAAAATAAATTGCTTACCATTGAAGATCTTCCTCTGGTGGCAATGACAAGTGTCCTAACTACACAGTGAATGTTCGTTTTGTTTGATAAAATCTATTTTTATAGCCTAACACGAAACATTTGTAAACCGGTTGCGTCGTGATTTCCGTCTCATTCAACTTTGGACGAAGCGTTCGTGGTAATTACACACACTAAACAAACGTTTATCCAGTCATGGTTTCATTGCAATCCTCTGGTTGTTACTAACACAACCATACATTATAGTTTTTTTCCCCGGGATGTATTGACCAGAAACAAACCGATTTGAAGACACCAATCAATGACCTCATTGCGCACCAATGGTAGGACCGGCCTATCGTTGATTGACTGTATTTTGGCCCAATTACCACTGATCATCTTGAAATATAGCTTGGAAGCCAATGAGCTGAGATAAACGGCAATATGTAATGGTTATACATTCGAAGATCAGCCTTTGGCGTAAACTCTGGCGTAAAAGAGGTTCATTTGCCAATGCAAAATTGATCGAGACAGCGAGACCCGAGTTTCTTCAGGAAGATGAATCTTTCAGCGAAGCTAGTTTTGCTAGTTTTGACTCCCAGGCGGAAGAAATGTTTCTGCACGGCGAGGATGCCATGCTGGATTGGTAAATTCTAATGCTAATGTCATTGTTTGAAATTAATATGAAATATTATTCATTTGAGATTTGTTGATTTTCTTATTTTATTTGCAATATATAAAAATATCATCTGTAATGAAATGTGTAAAGTACACATTGGCAATACTGTCGTGTGTGATATATTTTTTACATTTATTTTACATAAACATGGAATGGAACAGCACTTCACCATAGTGATTATGTTCCCTGTACTCTATATATATATTTTACACATTTACATTTAAGTCATTTAGCAGACGCTCTTATCCAGAGCGACTTACAAATTGGTGCATTCACCTTATGACATCCAGTAGAATAGTCACTTTACAATAGTGCATCTAAATCTTAAAGGGGGGAGAAGGATATTCCTTAAAGAGGTGGGGTTTCAGGTGTCTCCGGAAGGTGGTGATTGACTCCGCTGTCCTGGCGTCGTGAGGGAGTTTGTTCCACCATTGGGGGGCCAGAGCAGCGAACAGTTTTGACTGGGCTGAGCGGGAACTGTACTTCCTCAGTGGTAGGGAGGCGAGCAGGCCAGAGGTGGATGAACTCAGTGCCCTTGTTTGGGTGTAGGGCCTGATCAGAGCCTGGAGGTACTGAGGTGCCGTTCCCCACACATAATTTTCCCTTCCTCATGATGCCATTTATTTTGTGAAGTGCACCAGTCCCTCCTGCGGCAAAGCACCACCACAACATGATCCTGCCACCCCGTGCTTCACGGTTGGGATGGTGTTCTTCAGATTGCAAGCGTCCCCCTTTTTCCTCCAAACATAACGATGGTCATTATGGCCAAACAGTTGTATTTTTGTTTCATCAGACTAGAGGACATTTCTCCTTAAAGTATGACATTTGTCCCCATGTGCAGTTGCAAACTGTAGTCTGGCTTTTTTATGGTGGTTTTGGAGCAGATGCTTCTTCCTTACTGAGCGGCCTTTCAAGTTATGTCGATATAGGACTCGTTATACTGTGGATTTAGATATTTTTGTACCTGTTTCCTCCAGCATCTCACAAGGTCCTTTGCTGTTGTTCTGGGATTGATTTGCACTTTTCTAGGAGACACATTTCTAGGAGACAGAACGTGTCTCCTTCCTGAGCAGTATGACAGCTGCGTGGTCCCGTGATGTTTATATTTTCGTACTATTGTTTGTACAGATGAACGTGGTACCTTCAGGCGTTTGGAAATTGCTCCCAATGATGAACCAGACTTGTGGAGGTCTACAATTATTTTTCTGAGGTCTTGGCTGATTTCTTTTGATTTTCCCATGATGTCAAGCAAAAAGGCACTGAGTTTGAAGGTAGGCCTTGAAATACATCCACAGGTACACCTCCAATTGACTCAAATGATGTCAGTTAGCCTATCATAAACTTCTAAAGCCATGGCATTTTCTTTAATTTTCCAAGCTGTTTAAAGGCACAATCAACTTAGTGTATGTACACTTCTGACCCACTGGAATTGTGATACAGTAAAATGATCTGTAAAGAATTTTTGGAAAAATGACTGTCATGCAAAAAGTAGATGTCCTAACCAGCTTGCCAAAACTATAGTTTGTTAACAAGAAATTTGTGGAGTGATTGAAAAATTAGTTTTAATGACTCCAACCTAATTGTATTTTAATTTCCGACTTCAACTGTACACGTTGGGTGTCACACATAATTAATTATTAAAAATAAATTGTCTGTTTATTCTTCACCCCCAGAGGTCACTGATCACAGAAAGCTGAAATCAAATGGAAGTACAAAGGGTGGGATGGAGGCATTTCAACATGACAGAGGAAACAAAATGGCTGCTCTCCCTTTGTTAGCTGTAGCATCTCGTGCAAGCTAATCTTACTTTGTACACTTTTAAGCATAGCAAGGCAACGGTATTACTAGTAATCATCCTACATTCAAACCTAATCGTCATTTTTTTTTGCTTGCACTAATTTACCGGAACTCGCGGTAGTTTTAGAAAAAGATATGCCAGTGGCCTACCCAGGCTGTCTAAGCGCCTGGTCACCAACCTTTTCTGAGTTAAGCTCAAATTTTATTTGACACATGCGCTGAATACAATGGGTATATATATACCTTATAGTGAAATGTTTACTAACAAGGCCTTAACCAACAATGCAGTTGTAATAAAATTACTTGTTCATTATGAAATAAAAGTTACAAATAATTTAAAGAGCAACAGTAAAATAACAGTAGTAAGGATATATACAGGGGGTACAGGTACAGAGTCAATGTGCACCTGTTAGTCGAGGTAATATGTATGTAGGGAGAATTTAAAATGACTATGCATAGATAATAAACGGAGTAGCAGCAGTGTAAAAGGGGGGGCAATGCAAACATTCTGGGTAGCCTTTTGATTAGCTGTTCAGGAGTCTTATGGCTTGGGGGTAGAAGCTGTTAAGAAGCCTTTTGGACCTAGACTTGGCGCTCCTGTATCGCTTGCCATGCGGTAGCAGAGAGAACAGTCTATGACTAGACTGGCTGGAGTCTTTTACAATTTATAGGGCCTTCCACTGACATCGCCTGGTATTGAGGTCCTGAATTTGATTTGATACCTGGTCTGCCAGTATTGTTATTCTCAGACCATAATATACTGAACAAAATAATCAACGCAACCTGCAGCAATTTCAAAGATTTTGCAGATCATATAATGAAATCAGTCAATTGAAATAAATAAATTAAGCCCATATCTATGGATTTCAAAGGACTGGGAATACAGATATGCATCGGTTGGTCACTGGTACCATAAAACAAAAGTAGGGGCGTGGATCACAACCACCATTTGCCTCATGCAGCGCGACACATCTCCTTCGCATTGAGTTGATCAGGCTGTTGATTGTGGCCTGTGGAATGTTGTCCCACTCCTCTTCAATGGCTTTGCGAAGTTGCTGGATATTGGCGGGAACTGGAACAAACTGTTGTACATGTCCATCCAGAGCATTCCATACATGCCCAATGGGTGACATGTCTGGTAATTTTGCAGGCCATGAAAGAACTGGGACATTTTCAGCTTCCAGGAATTATGTACAGATCCTTGCGACATGGGGCCGTGCATTATCATGCTGAAACATGAGGCGATGGCGCCGGATGAATGGCACAACAATGGGCCTCCAGGATATTGTCACGGTATCTCTGTGCATTCAAATTGCCATCGATAAAATGCAATTGTTCCTTTTCCGTAGCTTATGTCTGCCATACCTTAACCCAACTGCCACCATGGGGCACTCTGTTCACAGCAAGGACATTAGCAAATCGCTCGCCGACACAATGCCATACACGTGGTCTGCGGTTGTGAGGCCGATTGGACGTACTGCCAAAGTCTCCAAAATGACATTGGATGCAGCTTATGGTAGAAAAATGTACATTCAATTATCTGGCAAAAGCTCTGGAAGACACTGGTCTATAGCATACCATTCCTACTGAGGTAGTCTACTGCCAGCTTCATTATTAGGCAAAAGAAGGTGCATTTGCCCATGATTTCAGCAGCGTTGGGGCCTGGGGATGCTGCCGCCACGCTGAAGTGGTACTCATAAAAATTATTCAATGTCTGCATTCATTTGCGAGTAATCACATTTTTTGATAGGTGAATTAATATTTTGTCGACATTTTAAAAGTGAGTGTCCATATGACATTGTGAAATACAGGGATAGTCTATTAAATCGGACACATTATGTTTATGATGCCCAGTTGGTCTGGCAAAAAATAGTCTTGTTTGCATCCCATATTAACGAATTGACATATTCGATTTTATCAACGCCAGGTGTGTTACAACAGGGTTACTGCTGTACCATATCTTGTTTTCATTATTGACATCACAACGAGAAAAGGTGTAGTCTAATGGCAACAGAATGGTTTTAATTTACAAAAATATGCATGTGTTATTATTTTTAACCCGTGTGTACTCAAACATTACTTAGTGAGTACTCAAATAGTTAACACTTACTATTGTTTCACTTGTTCAGTCTGGTTTAAGCAGGTTAGCCCTTTACATTCAATCCTTAGCGCAGCAAATCACTGAGTATGTTTACATGCACACCAATACATTTATATTAAACTGATTTTGGCAGTTGGCAGAGCAGGGCTCTACAGTGCAACAATTTTGGGTGCATATACATTGGGGCAAAAAAGTTGTGCAAGTTCTCCCACTTAAAAAGATGAGAGAGGCCTGTAATTTTCATCATAGGTACACTTCAACTAATGACAGACAAAATGAGAAAAGAAAATCCAGAAAATCACACTGTAGGATTTTTAATGAATTTATTTGCAAATTATGGTGGAAAATAAGTATTTGGTCACCTACAAACAAGCAAGATTTCTGGCTCTCACAGACCTGTGACTTCTTCTTTAAGAGGCTCCTCTGTCCTCCACTCGTTACCTGTATTAATGCACCTGTTTGAACTTGTTATCAGTATAAAAGACACTTGTCCACAACCTCAAACAGTCACACTCCAAACTCCACAAGACCAAAGAGCTGTCAAAGGACACCAGAAACAAAATTGTAGACCTGCACCAGGCTGGGAAGACTGAATCTGCAATAGGTAAACAGCTTGGTTTGAAGAAATCAACTGTGGGAGAAATTATTAGGAAATGGAAGACATACAAGACCACTGATAATCTTCCTCGATCTGGGGCTCCACGCAAGATCTCACTCCGTGGGGTCAAGATGATCACAAGAACGGTGAGCAAAAATCCCAGAAACCCCCCAGGGGGACCTAGTGAATGACCTGCAGAGAGCTGGGACCATATTAACAAAGCCTACCATCAGTAACACACTACGCCGCCAGGGATTCATATCCTGCAGTGCCAGACGTGTCCCCCTGCTTAAGCCAGTACATGTCCAGGCCCGTCTGAAGTTTGCTAGAGAGCATTTGGATGATCCAGAAGAAGATTGGGAGAATGTCATATGGTCAGATGAAACCAAAATATAACTTTTTGGTAAAAACTCAACTCGTCGTGTTTGGAGGACAAAGAATGTTGAATTGCATCCAAAGAACACCATACCTACTGTGAAGCATGGGGGTGGAAACATCATGCTTTGGGACTGTTTTTCTGCAAAGGGACCAGGACGACTGATCCGTGTAAAGGAAAGAATGAATGGGGCCATGTATCATGAGATTTTGAGTGAAAACCTCCTTCCATCAGCAAGGGCGTTGAAGATTAAACGTGGCTGGGTCTTTCAGCATGACAATGATCCCAAACACACCGCCCTGGCAACGAAGAGTGGCTTCATAAGAAGCATTTCAAGGTCCTGGAGTGGCCTAGCCAGTCTCCAGATCTCAACCCCATAGAAAATCTTTGGAGGGAGTTGAAAGTCTGTGTTGCCCAGCAACAGCCCCAAAACATCACTGCTCTAGAGGAGATCTGCATGGAGGAATGGGCCAAAATAACAGCAACAGTGTGTGAAAACCTTGTGAAGACTTACAGAAAACGTTTGACCTCTGTCATTGCCAACAAAGGGTATATAACAAAGTATTGAGATCAACTTTGCACACCTCTAATATTTGTCATTGTGCTCCTAAATTTCTGTGTGCTCCTACATTTTCAACTTGGAACCACATGTGCTCCTTGTAAAAAATGTCACTGCCTAGTATGACATTGGTCAGGCATTTACCTGACATTGCCTTACTCTGCTTATCTTAATAGGCAGACTGTCATAATAAAAGTAAACATATGCCAATTTAAAACACCTGGTTTTCTGATTAATCTTTTCGAACTATTAGGACATGTAAACACCTTAATTGGTTTTCCAGCTGTGTATTTGATCTGCGCATGTGCTAGCACCATCTGAGTGAGCTCTTTAGCGCAATGGAGTTTAGAATTAGTTTTCAACTAGGCTTCCCAAAAATAACATGGTGGTAGAACCTTTATTTTGATTGCCGACTTTCTGCATTTATCAAAGTCCCATCAGGGAGCCTGATTTCAGATGTGTCCATGTAAGCATGATTATTAGGGAAATCGTTCTTCTTGCAAAGCATATAAACTATTATATTAATCTGACTATCCACAATAATCATATTATTGTCTGCATGTAACTAACTGGTGGTTATAGTATAACTAACTAATTGTGACCGTGTGCTGTTCAGGGGAGCCCATGGACTTGCTGTGTGAGGAGGGAGGACCGCTGGGCCATGCTAAAGTCTGTCACTCTGAGGTGGAGAGTCCTGTGATCATAGCCGTTCGGACTGAGGAAGGTGACACCGCATCAGTCAAAACACCTCAAAACAAGACATGGTATCAAGAACAAGATGAATCTCTCTCAAACGAGCCACTTACGATTCCCCACATGGCAGTTTCTTATTCTTGCTAGCAATCTGGCCATCCAGAATCACAACACGCTGACTTGTGCCACATGGAACCGTGCACATTGTTTTGACGTTGTCAACTAAACCCATCTATAGAAGATTTCTCTAGAAAGAATGAATTCATGAATGAAGTTCACCAGATGAACAGAAGGTAGCAGCAGTCACCCATGAATGGAGTCTGTCTGTGTTGTGTTGGATGCCTATGAATAGAGCTTATGTTTTCTGCTGCAAGTCTCATGAATGAGGCTCAATGGCACCCATCTGTCACAGGGTATTCTTTCAGTTCTACTCAACTGAATTGGAGGATATCCTGAGACAGTCCACACTGAGAAACGGTATTGAATTAATAATATTCAGAGTGAATGAATACCAACATAATAGACAATGATCAGGCAATTGCACCCTATTCCCTATGTAGTACATTCGTTTTAACCAGGGCTCATTGGGCCCATAGCTATTGTCAAAAGTAGTGCACTATATCAAATTAAATCAAAGTTTATTTGTCACGTGCCCCGAATACAACAGGTGTAGTAGACCTTACAGTGAAATGCTTATTTACAGGCTCTAACCAATAGTGCGGAGAAAGAAAAGTGGTGTGTGTGTAGGTAAGTAAAGAAATAAAACAACAGTAAAAAGACATTTGAAAATAAGAGTAGCAAGGCTATATACAGACACCGGTTAGTCAGGCTTATTGAGGTAGTATGTACATGTGGGTATAGTTAAAGGGACTATGCATATATGATGAACAGAGAGTAGCATTAACGTAAAAAGAGGGGTTGGTGGGTGGTGGGACACAGTGCAGATAGCCCGGTTAGCCAATGTGAGGGAGCACTGGTTGGTCAGGCCAATTGAGGTAGTATGTACATGAATGTATAGTTAAAGTGACTATGCATATGAGATAAACAGAGAGTAGCAGCAGCGTAAAAGAGGGGTTGGGGGGGGGCACACAATGCAAATAGTCCGGGTAACCTGTTCAGGAGTCTTATGGCTTGGGGAATTTTTTTTTTTTTTGTCCTAGACTTGGCACTCCGGTACCGCTTGCCATGCGGTAGTAGAGAGAACAGTCTATGACTGGGGTGGCTGGGGTCTTTGACCATTTTCAGGGCCTTCCTCTGACACCGCCTGGTGTGGAGGTTCTGGATGGCAGGCAACTTTGCCCCAGTGATGTACTGGGCCATACGCACTACCCTCTGAAGTGCCTTGCGGTCGGAGGCCGAGCAATTGCGTACCAGGCAGTGATGCAACCGGTCAGGATGCTCTCAAATGTTACAGCTGTAGAACCTTTTTAGGATCTCAGGACCCTGCCAATCTTTTTAGTTTCCTGAGGGGGAATAGGCTTTGTCATGCCCTCTTCACGACTGTCTTGGTGTGTTTGGACCATTCTAGTTTGTTGATGATGTGGACACCAAGGAATTTGAAGCTCTCAAACAGCTCAACTACAGCCCTGTCGATGAGAATGGGGACGTGCTCGGTGCTCCTTTTCCTGTAGTCCACAATCATCCCCTTGGTCTTGGTTACGTTGAGGGATAGGTTGTTATTCTGGCACCACCCGGCCAGGTCTCTGACCTCTTCCCTATAGGCGGTCTCATCGTTGTCAGTGATCAGGACCCCTACCACTGTTGTGTCATCTGCAAAATTAATGATGGTGTTGGAGTCGTGCCTGGCCATGCAGTCGTGGGTGAACAGGGAGTACAGGAGGGGACTGAGCATGCACCCCTGGGGAGCTCCAGTGTTGAGGATCAGCGTGGCAGATGTGTTGCTACCTTCCCTCTCCACCTGGGGGCGGCCTGTCACGAAGTCCAGGATCCAGTTGCAGAGGGAGGAGTTTAGTCCCAGGTTCCTTAGCTTAGTGATGAGCTTTGAGGGTACTATGGTGTTGAATGCTGAGCTGTAGTCAATGAATAGCATTCTCACATAGGTGTTCCTTTTGTCCAGGTGGAAAAGGGCAGTGTGGAGTGCAATAGAGATTGCATCATCTGTGGATCTGTTTGGGCGGTATGCCAATTGTAGTGGGTCTAGGGTTTCTAGGATAATGGTGTTGATGTGAGCCATTACCAGCCTTTCAAAGCACTTCATGGTTACGGACGTGAGTGCCACGAGTCTGTAGTCATTTAGGCAGGTTGCCTTTGTGTTCTTCGGCACAGGGACTATGGTGGTCTGTTTGAGGCATGTTGGTATTACAGACTCAATCAGGGACATGTTGAAAATGTCAGTGAAGACACCTGCCAGTTGGTCAGCACATGCCCGGAGCACACGTCCTGGTAATCCATCTGGCCCCGCAGCCTTGTGAATGTTGACCTGTTTAAATGTCTTACTCATGTCGGCTACGGAGAGCATGATCACACAGTCATCCGGAACAGCTGATGCTCTCATGCATGTCTCAGTGTTGCTTGCCTCAAAGCGAGCATAGAAGTGATTTAGCTCGTCTAGTAGGCTCGTGTCACTGGGCAGCTCGCGGCTGTGCTTCCCTTTGTAGCCTGTAATAGTTTGCAAGCCCTGCCACATCTGACAAGCGTCGGAGCCGGTGTAGTATGATTCAATCTTAGCCCTGTATTCACGCTTTGCCTGTTTGATGGTTCGTTGCAGGGCATAGCGGAATTTCTTGTAAGCATCCGGGTTAGAGTCCCGCACCTTGAAAGCGGCAGCTCTACCCTTTAGCTCAGTGCGAATGTTGCCTGTAATCCATGGCTTCTGGTTGGGGTATGTACGTACAGTCACTGTGGGGAGAGACGTCCTCAATGCACTTATTGATAAAGCCAGTAACTGATGTGGTGTATTCCTCAATGTCATCGGAAGAATCCCGGAACATGTTCCAGTCTGTGATAGCAAAACAGTCCTGTAGTTTAGCATCTGCTTCATCTGACCATTTTTTTATAGACCGAATCACTGGTGCTTCCTGCTTTCAGTTTTGCTTGTAAGCAGGAATAAGGAGGATAGAGTTGTGGTTGGAATTACCAAATGCAGGGCGAGGGAGAGCTCTGTACACATCTCTGTGTGTGGAGTACAGGTGATCTAGATTTTTTCCCCTCTGGTTGCACATTAACATGTTGATAGAGATTTGGTAGAACTGATTTAAGTTTCCCTGCATTAAAGTCTCCGGCCACTAGGAGCTGGGAGACCCTCTGGGTGAGTGGTTTCCTGTTTGCGTATTTCCTTATACAGTTGGCTGAGTGTGGTCTTAGTGGGCATCTGTCTGTGGTGGTAAATAAACAGCCACAGCCTCTCTAGGCAAGTAGTGGGGCCTGCAATTGATCATAATATATAGCAAAATCTAGAGACTTCCTTAGATTTCGTGCACCAGCTTTTGTTTACAAATATGCACAGACCGCCCCCCCCCCACTGCTCTTACCGGAGTGTGCTGTTCTATCCTGCCGGTGCAGCGTGTATCCCGCTAGCTGAATATCCATGTCGTCATTCAGCCACGATTCCGTGAAACATAGGATATTACAGTTGTTGATGTCCCTTTAGTAGGATATTAGTGATCGTACCTCGTCTAGTTTATTGTCCAATGATTGCACGTTGGCGAGTAATATTGACGGTCCTAGTTGCCTTCTGCGGGCTCTTCCTCTGCGTCGCTTCCTTTCACGAATAATTGGGATGTTTGCCCTGTGGGGTGTTTGGAGAATATCGTGTGAGTCCTGCTTGCTGCTGTTGTTGTTGTTGACAAAATCTTTGTCTAATCCGAGGTGAGCGATCGCTGTCCTGATATCTAAAAGATCTTTTCTGCCATAAGATACGGCTGCAGAAACATTATGTACAAAATTATTTACAAATATCGCAAAAAAAAACACATCATAGCACAATTGGTTAGGAGACCGTAAAACAGCGGCCATCTCCTCCGGCATCCATTACCAGTTGGGATATTTGGTGCCATTTGGGATATTGACAGTCACTCTCACACTCAGTAAAAATAGACCCATATCCTCGTTCATATAAGCCATTGGATACACAGTGAACCAGGAAAGCCTGGTAAAGTAGACGAGGCCGAGGGGTGCAGATCTGATCAAATGTAATGTGATTCATAAACAACCAGTGTAGACAAACAGTGAAATGCTCACTCAAGGGCCCTGTTCATGTCACCGCTTAGTGTAACTCATACATTAGACATGAGGAAGACTGTTATGCCATGTTACCCTCCCCCTTTCAGAATAATCCCCCACTGGAAGTCCAGCCAGAGAGGAAATGGGGAGGATTTAGAATTGAGCTCCCCAAAGGAAGAAGCATGCTGCATTTAACATGGCACTACTTAGTGCACTACTTTTGACCAGAGCCCATAAGGTTATGATCAACGTAGTGCACTATATAGGGAATAGGGTGCCATTGGATTTGCATGTGTGTGTGTGTGTGTGTGTGTGTGTGTGTGTGTGTGTGTGTGTGTGTGTGTGTGTGTGTGTGTGTGTGTGTGTGTGTGTGTGTGTGTGTGTGTGTGTGTGTGTACAGGGGGGTGGAGGTAACATAAAGAGGTTGTGACGGTAGAGGTTGTTAAAGTGAAGGTAGCAAAAACAGTGGCTTGTGAAAGTATTCACCCCCTTGGCCTTTTTCCTTTTTTCATTGCCTTACAACCTGGAATTAAAATAGATTTTTGGGGGGTTTGTATCATTTGATTTACACAACATGTCTACCACTGGTATTTGCCTCTGTGAAAGCCGCCGGCTTCCGGCTCTCTGCCACAGCGTTCTGTAACATGGGGCAGTATGGCTTGTATGTAAATTATGTCACAATGTCTGGTTGTTCGTAATTGCAGCCTTAAGTCTTGGTGCAAAATATTTTTTATTGTGAAACAAACAAGAAATAAGACAAAAAAGCAGAAAACTTGAGCATGCATAACTATTCAACCCCCCCTCCCAAAGTCAATACTTTGTAGAGCCACCTTTTGCAGCAATTACAGCTTCAAGTCTCTTGGGGTATGTCTCTATAAGCTTGGCACATCTAGCCACAGGGATTGTTGCCCAATCTTCAAGGCAAAACAGCTCCAGCTCCTTCAAGTTGGATGGGTTCCGCTGGTGTACATCAATCTTGTAAGTCATACCACAGATTCTCAATTGGATTGGCCATTCCAAGACATTTAAATGTTTCCCCTTACACCACTCAATTGTTGCTTCAGCAGTATGCTTAGGGTCATTGTCCTGCTGGAAAGTGAACCTCCGTCCCAGTCTCAAATCTCTGGAAGACTGAAACAGGTTTCCCTCAAGAATTTCCCTGCATTTAGCATCATTCCTTCAATTCTGACAAGTTTCCCAGTCCCTGCCGATGAAAAACATCCCCACAGCATGATGCTGCCACCACCATGTTTCACTGTGGGGATGGTGTTCTCGGCATGATGAGAGGTGTTGGGTTTGCGCCAAACATAGCGTTTTCCTTGATTGTCAAAAAGTTACATTTTTGTCTCATCTGACCAGAGTACCTTCTTCCATATTTTTGGGGAGTCTCCCACATGCCTTTTGGCGAACACCAAACATGTTTGCTTATTTTTTCTGGCCACTCTTCCGTAAAGCCCAGTGTAGTGTACGGCTTAAAGTGGTCCCATGGACAGATACTCCAATCTCCGCTTTGGAGCTTTGCAGCTCCTGAAGGGTTATCTTTGGTCTCTTTGTTGCCTCGCTGATTAATGCCCTCCTTGCCTGGTCTGTGAGTTTTTGGTTTGTTGTGATGTCATATTCTTTCCATTTTTAAATAATGGCTTTAATGGTGCTACGTGGGATGTTTAAAGTTTCTGATAATTTTTATAACCCAACCCTGATCTGTACTTCTCCACAACTTTGTCCCTGACCTGTTTGGAGAGCTCCTTGGTCTTCATAGTGCCGCTTGCTTGGTGGTGCCCCTTGCTTCGTGGTGTTGTAGAATCTAGGGCCTTTCAGAACAGGTGTATATATACTAATATATATATATATATATATAAACTGAGATCTTGACACACAGGTGGACTTTATTTAACCAATTATGTTACTTCTGGAGGTAATTGGTTGCACCAGATCTTATTTAGGGGTTTCATAGCAAAGGGGGTTGCAGATGCAACTGTTCAGAATGATGATATGATACAAGGTTATGATTAATAAGTTTACTGTATAGTTATAGGTAAAGACCTTTTCAGAGTATTTTTAAAGAACCACTTATGGTGCCCCAGATCCCAATGTTAATTAGGATGAACTAATCCTAATTGTTACATGATTAATTTAAAATCAGGTAATAATTAAACATGGTTATTTATCTAATTACCGAACTGTCTTCAGATTAATGTTTGTCAAGTCACAACATATTGGAGCCCTTTGCAAGGAATCTAAGACTAAATTAGGCTTTACTGTTGAATTCAGTCTACAGGACTTCTGTAGCAAATTACGTTATACACCAAAGAGCAGTAGGCAGTATTGTCGTTGAGAGGGTGTGCGCGTTTGAATGAATTTGTAATTTGTGTTGTTTAATGTTTTAGGGACTCCTGAGAAAACCAGCAAACCAGGCTGTCGTCTTGTGAAACAGTGGATGTAAAGAATATAGCTAGAGAAAGCATTTACTACAAATTGAATGTACAGTTTTGTAAGCTTGCCTTGCAATGAAGCTGAAGTAACGTAGCTAACTATTTACTTGCTTATTGTGTAGTGGAGGATAAAAAATAACTGTATACCTATGGATGTGTAGCTAGCTACAGTATGTAGTCAATCTGTGTATGGACCCTAAAACTTTTGGTATGAATATTAGTTCAGAACCTATCTATGAACCTCAGTTGTGTCGACTTCAAGTCTGAATGGCATTAATGAAGCCTATGGGTTGCGTAGAATATAATAACTTTATTGTGCCAAGGATGCAAGTCCTATATACAGTGGGGAGAACAAGTATTTGACACGGCCGATTTTGCAGGTTTTCCTACTTACAAAGCATGTAGAGGTCTGTAATTTTTATCATAGGTACACTTCAACTGTCAGAAACGGAATCTAAAACAAAAATCCAGAAAATCACATTGTATGATTTTTAAGTAATTCATTAGCATTTTATTGCATGACATAAGTATTTGATACATCAGAAAAGCGGAACTTAATATTTGGTACATAAACCTTTTTTTGAAATTACAGAGATCATATGTGTCCTGTAGTTCTTGACCAGGTTTGCACACACTGCAGCAGGGATTTTGGCCCACTCCTCCATACAGACCTTCTCCAGATCCTTCAGGTTTCGAGGCTGTTGCTGGGCAATACGGACTTTCAGCTCCCTCCAAAGATTTTCTGTTGGTTTTCTGTTGGGTTTAGGTCTGGAGACTGGCTTACGGAGCCACTCCTTAGTTGCCCACTCCTTAGTTGCCCTGGCTGTGTGTTTCGGGTCGTTGTCATGCTGGAAGACCCAGCCACGACCGATCTTCAATGCTCTTACTGAGGGAAGGAGGTTGTTGGCCAAGATCTCGCGATACATGGCCCCATCCATCCTCCCCTCAATACGGTGCAGTCGTCCTGTCCCCTTTGCAGAAAAGCATCCCCAAAGAAGGATGTTTCCACCTCCATGCTTCACAGTTGGGATTATGATCTTGGGGTTGTACTCATCCTTCTTCTTCCTCCAAACACGGCGAGTGGAGTTTAGACCAAAAAGCTATATTTTTGTCTCAACAGACCACATGACCTTCTCCCATTCCTCCTCTGGATCATCCAGATGGTCATTGGCAAACTTCAGACGGGCATAGACATGCGCTGGCTTGAGCTGGTGGATTTTGCGTATGCTGCAGGAGTTTAATCCATGACGGCGTAGTGTGTTACTTTGAGACTGTGGTCCCAGCTCTCTTCAGGTCATTGACCAGGTCCTGCCGTGTAGTTCTGGGCTGATCCTTCACCTTCCTCATTATCATTGATGCCCCATGAGGTGAGATCTTGCATGGAGCACCAGACCGAGGGTGATTGACCGTCATCTTGAACTTCTTCCATTTTCTAATGATTGCGGCAACAATTGTTGCCTTCTCACCAAGCTGCTTGCCTATTGTCCTGTAGCCCATCCCAGCCTTGTGCAGGTCTACAATTTTATCCCTGATGTCCTTACACAGCTCTCTTGTCTTGGCCATTGTGGAGAGGTTAGAGTCTGTTTGATTGAGTGTGTGGACAGGTGTCTTTTATACAGGTAACTAGTTCAAACAGGTGCAGTTAATACAGGTAATGAGTGGAGAACAGGAGGGCTTCTTAAAGAAAAACTAACAGGTCTGTGAGAGCCAGAATTCTTACTGGTTGGTAGGTGATCAAATACTTATGTCATGCAATAAAATGCAAATTAATTACTTAAAAATCATACAATGTGATTTTCTGGATTTTTTGTTTTAGATTCCGTCTCTCACAGTTGAAGTGTACCAATGATAAAAATTACAGACCTCTACATGCTTTGTAAGTAGGAATACCTGCAAAATTGGCAGTATATCAAATACTTTCTCCCCACTGTACATGTACTGTAGTTATTACCATGCATGAGATCCCCACATTGTAGCTTGAATATATATTGAATATATTCACTGATCATGTACTCTTCCTTGGCAAATAAAGGTGCGGTTCAGGTATGAATCTCTGTGAGACATTCTTTGTCAGTTATATCCAATACCAGGTGTATCAAACTCCATCCTTTGAATGATGCTGTGTCTGCATGTATGTATTCCAATTATACACGTAAACAGTGTCTACTGCTCCAGGGACATCAATGATTACATATTGTAACTATGCAATAGACTAGCAACATGATTTAAGTAAATGATGATTTGTAATTCATATACACAGAAATACACCTATGGATATCTAACTTCCTTCATCTGCATTAATCTGAGGATGCAGGATAGGTGTAGTATTCCAATGATATACTTCATTTGAAACAGTGGAGAATGTGAAACGCTTTATTGAAAATTCCTTATCCAGGTGTTATAAATACATAATACATGCATTATAAATATTATAAGTGTAATATTATAATTGCAAGTAAAATCTGTACTTCACAGCACATATGGTGTGCATTATAATAAAATAAGAAAGAGGAGGTGGGGAGAGAGGTGTAGAAGACAAAAGGAAGGAGGTAAAACAGAGGAGCAGGGAAAACAGCATATGATTAATGAATTACAGTGTTCCCTAAAATTCTCTCAGTTCATCACAATTACATAGTTTTTCTAGTGGTGTCTCCTAACCAGCCTTGGACTTCCAGTCGGCCTGAAGGTTATCTTAAGAGCAGGTGAGGTGGCGATGACAGGACTGGCTTCCTCTCTCACATCAAGACGAGAGACAGGTGGATAGAGAGCATGATTAATCTTTGTTTTTTTATTCTAACAGTTAGTCATCAATCATCAGGAGGCGAAATACAAAACTGACCTTGGATCATTAACTCTGGGACTACTACATCTCTATCTGTATTTCAATGTAAAGCATCTCTTTAATAATACTTCCTGTAATATAGTATAATATCCCTTATAACAAATCATGATAACATTGGATAGATAGATAGATGCATGTGACAATAGCAGGATCATATCAAGGATAGCGTCACAAATTAATACATACAGTTGAAGTCGGAAGTTTACATACACTTTAGCCAAATACATTTAAACTCAGTTTTTCACAATTCCTGACATTTAATCCTAGTAAGAATTCCCTGTCTTAGGTCAGTTAGGATCACCACTTTATTTTAATAATGTCAAATGTTTATTTCAGCTTTTATTTATTTCATCACATTCCGAGTGGGTCAGAAGTTTACATACACTCAATTAGTATTCGGTAGCATTGTCTTTAAATTGTTTAACTTGGGTCAAACGTTTCAGGAAGCCCTCCACAAGCTTCCCACAATAAGTTGGGTGAATTGTGTCCCATTCCTCCTGACAGAGTTGGTGTAACTAAGTCAGGTTTGTAGACTTTTTCAGGTCTGCCCACAAATTATCTATAGGATTGCTATCAGGGCTTTGTGATGGCCACTCCAATACCTTAACTTTGTTGTCCTTAAGCCATTTTGCCACAACTTTATAAGTCTGCTTAGGGTCATTGTCCATTTGGAAGACCCATTTGCGAGCAAGCTGTAACTTCCTGACTGAGGTCTTGAGATGTTGCTTCCATATATCCACAATTTTCCTTTCCTCATGATGTCATCTATTTTGTGTAGTGCACCAGTCCCTCCTGCAGCAAAGCACCTCCAAAACATGATGCTGCCACCCCCGTGCTTCACGGTTGGGATGGTGTTCTTTGGGTTGCAAGCCTCCCCTTTTTCCTCCAAACATATCTATGGTCATTATGGCCAAACAGTTATATTTTTGTTTCATCAGACCAGAGGACATTTCTCCAAAAAGTACGATCTTTGTCCCCATGTGCAATTGCAAACTGTAGTCTGGCTTTTTTATGGTGGTTTTGGAGCAGTGGCTTCTTTCTTGCTGAGCGGCCTTTCAAGTTATGTCGATATAAGACTCGCTTTACTGTGGATATAGATACTTTTGTACCTGTCCCTCCAGCATCGTCACAATGTCCTTTGCTGTTGTTCTTTGCACTTTTCGCACCAAAGTACGTTCATCTCTAGGAGACAGAATGCGTCTCATTTCAGAGCGGTGTGTCGGCTGCGTGGTCGCGTAGTGTTTATACTTGTGTACTATTGTTTGTACAGATGAATGTGGTACCTTCAGGCGTTTGGAAATTGGTCCCAATGATGAACCAGACTTGTGGAGGTCCACAATCTTTTTCTGAGGTCTTGGCTGATTTCTTTTGACTTTCCCATGATGTCAAGAAAAGAGGCACTGAGTTTGAAGGTAGGCCTTGAAATACATCCACAGGTACATTTACATTTACATTTAAGTCATTTAGCAGACGCTCTTATCCAGAGCGACTTACAAATTGGTGCATACACCTTATGACATCCAGTGGAACAGCCACTTTACAGTAGTGCATCTAAATCTTTTTAGGGGGGGGGGGTGAGAAGGATTACTTACCCTATCCTAGGTATTCCTTGAAGAGGTGGGGTTTCAGGTGTCTCCGGAAGGTGGTGATTGACTCCGCTGTCCTGGCGTCGTGAGGGAGTTTGTTCCACCATTGGGGGCCAGAGCAGCGAACAGTTTTGACTGGGCTGAGCGGGAACTGTACTTCCTCAGTGGTAGGGAGGCGAGCAGGCCAGAGGTGGATGAACGCAGTGCCCTTGTTTGGGTGTAGGGCCTGATCAGAGCCTGGAGGTACTGAGGTGCCGTTCCCCTCACAGCTCCGTAGGCAAGCACCATGGTCTTGTAGCGGATGCGAGCTTCAACTGGAAGCCAGTGGAGAGAGCGGAGGAGCGGGGTGACGTGAGAGAACTTGGGAAGGTTGAACACCAGACGGGCTGCGGCGTTCTGGATGAGTTGTAGGGGTTTAATGGCACAGGCAGGGAGCCCAGCCAACAGCGAGTTGCAGTAATCAAGACGGGAGATGACAAGTGCCTGGATTAGGACCTGCGCTGCTTCCTGTGTGAGGCAGGGTCGTACTCTGCGGATGTTGTAGAGCATGAACCTACAGGAACGGGACACCGCCTTGATGTTAGTTGAGAACGACAGGGTGTTGTCCAGGATCACGCCAAGGTTCTTAGCGCTCTGGGAGGAGGACACAATGGAGTTGTCAACCGTGATGGCGAGATCGTGGAACGGGCAGTCCTTCCCCGGGAGGAAGAGGAGCTCCGTCTTGCTGAGGTTCAGCTTGAGGTGGTGAGGTGGTACACCTCAATGATGTCAATTAGTCTATCAGAAGCTTCTAGAGCAATTTTCCAAGCTGTTTAAAGGCACAGTCAACTTAGGGTATGTACAATTCTGACCCACTGGAATTGTGAGACAGTGAATTATAAGTGAAATAATCTGTCTGTAAACAATTGTTGGAAAAATTACTAGTAGATGTCTAGTAGATGTCCTAACCGACTTGCCAAAACTATAGTTTGTTAAGCTCTTCATGAAAAATGTATGGTCCTTGTATGCATGCATAGTGTTTTCCTACATCTCCAGTCTGTAGCAACTACAGTTAAATGACAGGGGACATAAACAAAAAGACACACTACTCTGTTGACGCATGCACACACAGACACACATATATTACACAATGCAGCTCCAGTAACTCCATCCCTTCCCCTCCCCTCCTGGCAGCCGCTCCAGTGCACTGGGCATCCCATGTCAACAGTTTACACACCCACGTCCTGTTTGAAGCAATAAGGAAACGAGGGCCATTTCCTGCCTGCCCCGTTGCCAGCCGCCACTGAAAACACTCTTTCTTTTTCTCTCTCGCTCTGTGAACGTTTTAGTGGCGACTACGGAGACCGATCAGGACAAGGCAACACTGAGCCAAGAAGTGCCAGGAACATATTCACTAGACATCAAAATGAACAAACTGAAAAAAACTGACTGAAACAAGGAGGGACTACTTGAACTAGTCCAATCAGAAAGCTTGTTTTAGTTTTCAGTTGCAAAACGTTTTGCTACAGTGTGACACTGGGGGAAACGATCCTCAGCCTTTAATGTAGACCTACACTAACTAATGTCTCCACGTACAGTACACTCCTGTCAGTGTCTATATGGGCTTGATTTTGACTTGAGATCTGCATGAGACGTGTGTCAGAGAGGGAACATATGAATGATAGAGCATATCGACATCGTCAGCGAAAGGTCTGAGTAGCTCACCCTTAACTTTGAATCAGGCCCTAAAATATTACATAGATAAATCCCTCAATAACGGTTCATTTGCAGTGTTCTGGGTGCTAATGCTATTGGGTGGGTTGAGTGATAGTGTCTAGACAGTAGACACCAAGGTACTGTGTTGATTATGGATGAGCCAATCAGATTCAATTATGCATCATTAAAGAGAGATTGACAGCAGATTACTAACAATGAATGCACCAAAGAAGCATTAATATTCCCAATTCAAATGCATTGATATTCTCAATCGAATGAGTCTGTCTGCTCCTAGATTACACACACACAGGGAGAGACAGAGACAGACAGAGGATATGAAGTGTCTAGTTGATGACGAGAGAGTATTACCTCCTTCCCCTGTATATCCTCACATTCTCTTCGTTTCCTGTTAGTCTTTCAAGGTGACTTTGAAGAGAGTGAACGTTTCCGAGGAGGAGATATAAACAGAGAGCAGATCAAATAGTTCCCCTCCAAATGAGTATAAACTAAACATGGTCAGGGCAAGATAAAGCGGTCACAGAGCAGTCCAGGCCCATGGTCTGGTCTATGTTCAAATTGAACACTGTTTGACTGATCCACAAACACATGTACTCGTCCATGATCAGCCTGTCCTGTCCACACCATTATGGAAACATTTAACCACGCACTCCATAATTTACGTGTTCTCTATCATGGACACATTGACACACACACACCTCTGTAAATCATGCAGCTCCTCTAATAGTCACACGCACACACACACAAAGCCTCTACTCTATCATTCATACTTTCCCTCTTTCACATACAGATATACGTCTCTAGACCAGTCACCCCCTCTCTCTAGCAGTCATACACAAATACATGCAGATAGGTATTCTACCTTACACACACAAAGAGTTACGAGGACAGAGCAGGCAGCCGTGGTAAAGAAAAAACTGACACAGCTGTTCCTGTGGAAGACAGATACTCCCACTCCAGCAGTTAACACTTCATAAAATCAATAGCACTCACCCTGTCCTCTGCCTCCCCAGCCACACACACTTTTCTTTAAGTAGCATAAAGTCATATAAATACAGAAACACACTGACATTATACAGACAGTGATTCTCTCTCTCCCTCGAACCACACCCACCCACCATGGTCCGACATTAACCTGTTCGTATGTTGAGTGTCACTACTTCACAGGAGAGCCATTTGAACTTAAACTTACATTTTTTTCCCAAATGTGTTTTTTGGCAGAAATGCCTTCTAGAACATGTGAACTTTCATGTGTCTTAATAACAAACTGGTATGCCATCTGTAAATATGAATACAATTGTTAAATTCGAGCTTATTTGGTTAAGCCACAGAAAAAGTCAGCAACCTTCCCACTAGCCATAATTGGCTGAGATAATGAGTGGGCTGGACATGCCGAGAGATGAGTTCGGATTGGTCTACCATGTAGAAGGCTCCTGTCTATTTGAGCTGGTCAGTCTGTGTTGGTAATCCTGTCGAACACTACCTTTTTTATTGTATCATGTACACCTCTACTTTCTGGAAGATCGAGTTTTGATAATCAGTGGAATTGGAGTATGATAGCTAAAGAGATGGAGAAAACACCTGTCTCCTGATTACATCTTCAAACTAAGGGCAACCATGGCATGTCATCTGTGACAGGGAGAGGCATCCATCATGCATGATGATGGATATGGGAAAGATGACTATCTAGCTAGCTACATTTTCAGACATCACACATTTCTAATTTTGACAGAAAGTAGTTTCATTTCAAGCTAAAGTGTACTGTTAGTTTATGTTACGTGTATGAGATTATTCATATCTCAGAGCCATTTGTTTAGCTAGTTAGAGCTTGGTTAGCTACCACTACCAGCAGATTCATGCAAGGCTTAGTAACGTCATGAGTTGGCACTATGTTCATTGTTGTTTAACTCGCTGGCTCGCTAGCTAACATTACGTGACATGTATGAACTTACACATTGGTTATCTAGCTAGGTTTCTATTGGCTAATGTCACGATCGTCGTAGTGAGGAGACCAAAGTGATGTGAATACATACTTTTAATGTAAGACGAATGAACATGAAGTATACTAAACAAACAAAACTAACGTGACCGCTATCAACACCGAGTGCAAACATGCAACATCATAGACAATCACCCACGAATTACCCAAGGAATATGGCTGCCTAAATATGGTCCCCAATCAGAGACAATGATAAACAGCTGCCTCTAATTGAGAACCAACCATTGACATACAACACACCTAGACTTAGAAAACAACCCCATAAACATACAAAAACACAACAAACCACCCCTTGTCACACCCTGACCTAACCAAAATAATAAAGAAAACGACCTTCAGACGAGTCTTGAGGGCTGTGGGAGTCGAAACATGCATGTGTTCGTGAGTCTCACCTTTCCATTGATGGGTCATAGTGTGCAGCCCAAACTGTTCGACACTACTGTTCGACACTACAGACAAAAGTTGGCAGATCGGCTGGACTGACTTCAGACGAGTCCCCAGATGCTTGTGGGGGTCGTAAGGTAAAACGGAGAACACCATCGTGTTCGTGAGAAAATTCCATCTTTCCATCTTTCCATAGAGGGGTCATACAATAGTTTGTAGGCAAACCGTTCAGATGCTACATACAATTTTGTCAAACCGTGCTCAGATGGGGAAATGTGCGATACAGGTAGATACGGTGGATTGCAACACATCCAAAGCAAAAAAAACATCTCTAGGTTAAACCGACAGATATTTATAGGGATTTGTTTATTATGTTAATTCGTTTTCCGCAGGGGCGCAGACACCGACCTTAGGGTTTTTTTGAGCTAGGATTGATTTTGTACTTTATGTTGTGATTCTCACCAGATATGTTGGTGTCTTCTCACACTATTCAAACCCCAGAATTGAATAAGCAGCATATGAAGTCCTCAGCCTATAGACAACATATTGCAAACGAATAATCTGAACAAAAAACATATTTTGGACAATCGCCAATCGACATCCAAAAACAGCACACATTGTTTTCCATGAACCTGCACATCATCTTCTCTTTTGTGGCACCAATGTGAGGGATTATGGCAGGGGAAACAGTGTTGTAGTCGTCTAGTGTGTCGTGTGAGAATAATGACAAGCGAACCTGGGGAGCTTTGTGTTTACATTGCCCTAAAAACGGGAACCGGACTGAGGAATTCAAGCGAACTGAACTCAGACCACCTCTCGAGAACTTCTCAGTTCGGGGATCATTTTTACAATATTTTATCGTTTTTTTTATGCCTTTTTTGTCATATCCAATTGGTATTTACAGTATTGTCCCATTGCTGAAACTCCCATACGGACTCGGGAGAGGCAGAGGTCGAGAGCCGTGTGTCCTCCGAAATATGAGCCTGCCAGGCCGCACTGCTTCTTTAAACACTGCTCGCTTAACCCAGAAGCCAGCCGCACCAATGTGTTAGAGGAAACACTGTTCAACTGGCGACCGACGTCACTGTGCATGTGCCCGGCCTGCCACATGTAATCCCTAGAGCGCGTTTGGACAAGGACATCCCGGCTGGCCAAACTCTCCCCTAACCCGGACGATGCTGCTCCAAATGTGCACTGCTTCATGGGTCTCCCGGTCGCAGCCGGCTGCGACACAGCCTGTGATCCTACCCGGGTCTGTAGTTACGCCTCTAGTACTGCAATGCAGTGCCTTAGACTGCTGTGCCACTCCTGACGCCTAATTTATTAATCTGTCAGTAAATTTCGGCCAATGTTCCTCAAACTTTACAGTGCTAGGCGACCTCGGCTCCGCTCCGCAGGGGCATCAACCATACTACACAGTCTACTCCAATTGTAAATTGGTACCATTAACTAAATATTAAGAGGCAATAAATACATTATATATTCACAGAAACCTGTGACTGTCTGTAACTACAACAACATTAGAACAACATGCTTTGAAAACTGTATTTTTCCTAAAATAGCATTTTGAGCAACGGTCATATGCTTGTGTTTCTTAGAATGCATCTCTCCATCCTCTGTGCACACAGTGGGTAGAGGCAGCCTACAGCGAAACGGGGACAGGCAGATACCTTCATAGCAGGAATCAACATAGTGCATAGGTTACTGTTGACCAAATAATGGTTTTAGAACAATCTACTGGAACGTTGTGCAAAATTACAGACATAAGCTAAATGCTTACAGTATACAAGAAGAATGCTTTATTGATCAATTTCCTTACATTTCCTTACCTTACTCCTGTCTGAAAGAGCTCTACAGACGCATCAGCCTGGTCTGTATGTTTTTCTCTGTAAGAGCTGCTCCTGTGGTTATAATGTGCTCACTCTGCTGTCAGGAACACACGCACACCCCTCTGCCAGTACTCTGATGTGGATCAGCTATTTACATGCTGGGGAGCTGAGCGCTGCTTTTTCCCCATCTGAACCTGCAGCCCCGTCCAAACCATCCAACACCCACACCATACAATAACAAACAAACAGCCAAACTCTCCTTCATTCCATTGGATACTCCCCAAGGCTGAGTAGCTTCCATCTCCTAAGTTAAAGGCCCAATGAAGCTGTTTTTATATCAAATCATTTCTGGATGATATAGAAGTACCTTACTGTAATAGATTTCCATTTAAAATGGCTTTTTAGCAAAACTATTTCTCAAGTGAAAATGTTGCTACGACTGTCTGGGAGTGGGGAAAGCTGAAAACTAGCTGTTATTGGCAGAGTGGTTTGGGACTCTCTTTTGTTTACTGGTCTGTTAACCAATTTACTGCATGGTGATGTCACCATAGAAAGCCGAAACTCCCGCCCATGCAAACCTTTCTGAATGGAAGGTCCTGTGTAGATAATATTTCCAACCAGCAACTATCAGGAAATGGCACTGATCGAAATTCACACTTTTACACTGTTGTACAATTAAGTGATAATGCCCGAGAAGCCGGTTTTTGTTTGCTGTATCGAGGGCCGGCAAACCGTGCAAATATATACAACAAACACTGGCTTCTCTGGCATTATCAATTTTATACAACGGGTTACCAACATATTCAAATAATGATCGTGTTAAGGTTCTCTTCTTCCTCCTCCTCTGAAGAGGAGGCGTAGCAGGGATCGGACCAAAATGCAGCGTGGTAATTTTGATACATGTTTAATAAACGAATAAACACGAACAATACAAAACAAGAAACGTAACGTGAAAACCTAAACAGCCTATCTTTTTAATTTTTTAAATTAAAAATAATGTATTATCTTCAATACCATTCATTCTTTACAACTCATAATTTTCATACATACTCAAATAATGGTATTTTAATTAAACTAATTTAACTAAACATAAACCCCAAACAAAACCTCAGGGGAGCATCTTCCCTCCCCGTCACCCTACAAAATACCTTTCCCTATCTCCCCGTCCCTAATCTATCCCCTTACAAATCTAAATGACATCCAGCCCTAAACCCCCCTTCCACCTCTCCCGAGCAGCATGCTGCCCCCACTTCCTCTCCTCCCTCTTCATCCTCCCCCTCAAATCTCCTTCCACCCTCCTCACTATCCCTTCCACCCCCCAATCTTTCCCTGTCTTCACCATGTTCTGCCTGGCTTCCCACAGCCCCCGTTTAAAGAGACTCATGAGAAGCCAGAGCAGAAACCTGTCCCTATCCGTCCCTCTCGATCTCCCTACACCTCTCTCTAACCTGGCCCACGTCAATACAAAATCCCCCCTTACCAAACCTAACAACACTCGTGCCCTAGCCCATACTACTCCGGCAAAGGCACAGTCCCAAAAGACATGGCGCACAGTCTCCTCCCTGCCACAAGAGGATCTTGGACAGGTGGAGGATTGCACCAAACTATACCGGTACATGATGGAAAGTACCGGCAAGCACTTATGGAGGCTCAACCAATTCAGGTCCTTGAGCCTGTTGTCCAGACCCCGCACTCCCTCCCAGACCACTTCCGAGATGCCCACTACAGGCGCCGGACTCCCTGCGTTTCTGACCTCCTCGTACAGATGCCTGTGATCTAAACCTACTCGGGCAACTTCAACCTCAGGGTGCGCAGGCAGCCACTTGGCAGCTGTTCCGCCCGAGGACCCGTGTTAGACCACACCATTACGCTTCTCGCCTGATACGAGAAGAACACCCGCAGGAGGTAACCGGACGGGTGTATAACCGGACGAGCAAGCTCCGTCAACAGGAAAGAAACAAAAATGGCGTCCAGCTTGAGGGGGAGATGTGGTACCCCCCTACCTCCCTCCCCGATGGGACAGAGCATGCACGTCCTGGCGACCCACTCGTACCTGCCACCCCACATGAACTGAAACGCAAGTCTCACTAGAGACTTTCTCAGACAAGCCGGCAATGGGTAGATGTACGCCAAATACAAAAGAGACGGCAACACATCCACCTTTAGGACCAGGACTTTGCCCATAAAAGACAAATACCTAGCCTTCCACATTGCTAGCTTCCTCTGTACCACTGCGATACGCATGTTCCAGTTTAGCGTCGCTGAGCCGGAAGTCTCAAAATAGACCCCGAGAATCCTCAGGGCCCCCTCACAGAGAGAGAACCCCCCAGGCACATCCGTTCTACCGCGCCATCTTCCGAAAAACTTGACTGAAGACTTTGCATGGTTCAGAACTGCTCCCGACGCTCGGGTGAAATCCCCAAAGATGGCAAGGGACCTTGTCAGGCACGAGTCCTTGCACAGCAGCAAGGAAGTGTCGTCGGCGTACTGCGTCATCTTAACACGCAGCCCACCACTTCCAGGGATCAACAAGCCTTCCACCCTGTGTCTGCCCTAATGGCAACCCCCAGAGGCTCCATGTACAGAACGAAGAGGAGAGCCGAGAGTGGGCACCCCTGCGTGACCCCAGACAAGAGGTCAAAAACGTCACCCAAGTGACTATTTACACTAACTCGGCACCCCGCTCCGACATATAATGTACGAATCCATCCTATGAACTTCTCCCCAAATCCTGATCGACCTAACACTCTGAATAAAAAGGATCTATTCACGCGATCAAAGGCTTTCGCCTGATCTAGCGCTGCTACCATTAAAGGCAGTCCTCTATCGTCAACCCAAGCGATGGAGTCTCTGGATAACTGTAGGTTCCATCTAATAGAGCGGCCCTCTACCCCGCACGTCTGATCCTCATGGACGACGTAGGGAAGGGCTGTGCGCAACCGGTCTGCTAAAACCTGTGCAAGTAGCTTGTAATCTACACACAGCATGGTCAACGGCCGCCAGTTGCCAAGGTCTGTTACTTCCCCCTTCTTATATAAAAGTGACAGCACACCAACAGCCATTGATCCCCCCGGGACCCCCGTTTCAAGGATGGCCTTCAAGACTTCGAGGACCACTTGTCCAAGTATACCCCAAAACTTGAGATAAAACTCAGCCGGCAGCCCATCCATCCCAGGCACCTTCCCTTTTCCCATCCTCCTAAGAGCGCTCTCAACCTCTTCTAGTGAAATCTGGGCCTCCATCACTTCTCTAATGTCCTCCTGCAACCGCCTGGACAAGTGTTCTAAAAACACATTTCCTTGCTCTACATCTATTTCCCTTTCCTTAAATAAACCTTGGAAATGATCAGTTGTCACCCTGACCATATCCTCTGGTTCTCTAACTATACTACCATTTTCTTCCCTAACGCCATGCATTACCTTCCTACTCTGTCTGGCCCTAACCGACTTAAAGAACATAGCAGAACAAGTCTCATTATGTTCTAGAAAGCCACTATGCGCACGCTCCAGGAAAGCTTGAGCCTTCCGCTCCTGCAACTCCCTGAGCTGCGCCTTTAGGGTTGCGGATCTCTCCCAGTCAAACGACCCGCCGAGGTTGCCTGCCTCGTATTCGAGTTCAATTAACCTTTGGATACGATCCACTGCCCTCCTCTCCTCCCTTTTTTTCCTCTTGCAATACCCTATTATAAAAGCCCTAATCCTCACCTTAACTAATTCCCACCACTCTAAAACCCCCTCGCACATGGACCGGAGGCCTTCAAGCCTCCAAAAGAAACCATAAAACCCGTCAACAAAAGCCTGCTCCTCCAGCACATCCCGATCTAACTTCCAGTACCCCCTACCAAAGAGGCAGACTGGCGACCCCACCTGCAGAAGCACCCCGTCGTAATCCGAAAAGAAAACAGGCAACAGCCGCCCAGACAACTTACCCAAAGACCTGGGTACAAAAATATAGTCGAGCCTCCGCTCAACCCCCCTGGAGTTGCGCCATGTAGGACCGGCCATTTTCGGAGTAGTGTGCAGACCACCATCTACCAGACCATGGCAAGCCATTAGCCCGGCAATGGCGCCTGCACTGCTATCCCCCTCATTCCTAAATCTGTATTAAAATCCCCCCTATCACTAATTTCCTATTTGTGACACACTGGGGCGTCAGACAGTCCACCATCTCCCTCCTGTCTACCACCACCTCTGGCCCATACACCACCACTAATCTAAATTTACAATCCCTTATCGTGACATCCACCCTTATAACCCTCCCCTGCATTACCACAAAAGAATCCTCCACTTTTACCTCCCTGTGCCCACACAAAATCCCTACCCCCGATGAGTGCACCCCCCCAATACCCCAAACCGACTCCCCCTTGTCCCACTCCCTCTTAAACCTACTAACATCCCCTCCATCCCTCAGGTGAACCTCCTGTAAAAAACAAAAATCAAACCCACACCCTCCAAATAACAAAAAAACGCCGTCCTCTTAACAAAATCCCTTACATTTAAACTAACAAAAGTAAAATTAGACCCCATGAAAAAATTAAATAAATACATGTAATACACTCAAATTCTAAACTCAGACAGAAAAAAACAAAAACAGGAGACTCGCCCGATGCTCCCCTGCTCCATATCTACCGGTGAGAACACCATCCGTACTCCCGACATCCCCCCCTCTTCCTCCATCTCACCAACCCAGGATGCAGGAATAGTGTTTGGCTCCGGGGTGCCCTGCACCCTGGGTCTACCCCCACAATCCTCCCCCTCCCCAGTGCTGCAGCTGGATTGGAAAACAATCGGGGAGGCTGAGTCCCCAAACAAAAAACTCCCCACCTCCTCCTGTACCCAGTCCTGAGTCTTGTTAGGTGTGTCCCCACCCAACAGAAATTGAGGGCCTGGGGAAACCAGCAGCAACCCAGAGGTTTCTCCCACCCCCATCACTCTCTTGGCCATCCCTTCCCTCTCACTGTCGGCCAATCGCACCCTCCTCTTCATTCTCTTCTTTGGTGATGGCGGCAGTGGAGAGATACCACCCTCCCTCCCCCCCGCCAGCTCCTCCACCATACCCCTCATCTCTTCCACCAGGGCACTTTCCCCCCCAGTCCACTTGCTCTTCCACCGTCTCCTTCTCCAACACTCTCCTTCTCTCTTATGCTCCTCCACTCGTTTGCCTTCTTCCGCCGCTTTTCCTGGTTCTCCTACTCCCGTGCCTTCCGTCTCCTTCTCTCTTCCATCCGCCGCTTCTTGGTCCTCCTCCTTCCTTGCGGCCTTCCCCTCTGGACCTGTACTCTGGTCATGAGGTGTGCTTCCTTCCCCTCCTCTTCTTCCCCCATCCCCCGCTCCTGCTCGCCCCCCAGCCGCAGACGCATATGACTTCTGACGAGCCGGGCACCCCCGCCACAGGTGTGCTGACGAGCCACACCCGTGGCACGCCTTAGGCTTGTCACAATCCCTCGCCTCGTGTTCCTCAGATCCACAAAATCTGCATTTTCTTGTGCTGTAGGCCATACAGCGCCTGCAAAATGGGGGCTGACGTGCATAAAACAACGTCCCCCTGTCAGCCCCTAGGGAGAACATAGCAGGAGGATGGAGGTAGCCACCATGTCCCTTTGGGTCCTCCCTGAGGAGGGCCTGGAAGCCTCTCCTCCCATTCCAAAACCCAAGGGAGTCTTTGAGGTGCCTTGCTGAGGAGACGTTATCCATGAATCTCCCCAGAAAGGCCCTCACCTCTTCGTCCTTAACGTAAGGGTTGTAAATGTTGACAGTTACAACCCTAAAGTTGTTCTTCGCCAGGCTTGTTATTTCATAGTGGCTCATCGGCCTCTGACCTCCCACTGCTCTTGCCTTTCTCAGGATATCATTGTGTTTCTCCTCTGTATATAGTGCCACGTCGTATGCTCCCTCCAACGAGTTGCCTTGGAAACAAAACACGTCCTTCACCGTCAGCTTTAGAATCCCCATCAATATTATCCTTCCAAAAGTTTCCCGTCCTAAAGGCTCCAACTCCTTTACCTTCCAAGCATACCGAATCGTGTTGGCCAGCCCAATCCCAGGGACCGACCGTGTTGATGTATTTTGCACCATCTCCGCAAGGAGAATGGCGCTCGTTCTCTTCTCTTCTCTTCTCTTCTCTTCTCTTCTCTTCTCTTCTCTTCTCTTCTCTTCTCTTCTCTTCTCTTCTCTTCTCTTCTCTTCTCTTACAAAACAAGGAAAAAAGAAAAACCAAAGTGACTGAGCCTATCTGGTGCAAACACAGAGACCGGAACAATCACCCACAAAACACACAAAGAA